>NC_069504.1:975431928-975786769 GCF_027579735.1 Bombina bombina
AGGGTCTAACGCTCACTTTTCAGCCGCGACTTTTCCATACCGCAGATCCCCTTACGTCAATTGCGTATCCTATCTTTTCAATGGGATCTTTCTAACGCTGGTATTTAGAGTCGTTTCTGAAGTGAGCGTTAGAGCTCTAACGACAAAACTCCAGCCGCCGGAAAATAGCAGGAGTTAAGAGCTTTCTGGGCTAACGCCGGTTCATAAAGCTCTTAACTACTGTACCCTAAAGTACACTAACACCCATAAACTACCTATGTACCCCTAAACCGAGGTCCCCCCACATCGCCGCCACTCGATTTAAATTTTTTAACCCCTAATCTGCCGACCGCCACCTACGTTATACTTATGTACCCCTAATCTGCTGCCCCTAACCCCGCCGACCCCTGTATTACATTTATTAACCCCTAACCTGCCCCCCACAATGTCGCCGCCAGCTACTTACAATAATTAACCCCTAATCTCCCGACCGCAAAGCGCCGCCACCTACGTTATCCTTATGTACCCCTAATCTGCTGCCCCTAACACCGCCGACCCCTATATTATATTTATTAACCCCTAATCTGCCCCCCTCAACGTCGCCGACACCTGCCTACACTTATTAACCCCCAATCTGCCGAGCGGACCTGAGCGCTACTATAATAAAGTTATTAACCCTTAATCCGCCTCACTAACCCTATCATAAATAGTATTAACCCCTAATCTGCCCTCCCTAACATCGCCGACACCTAACTTCAATTATTAACCCCTAATCTGACGACCGGAGCTCATCGCTACTATAATAAATGGATTAACCCCTAAAGCTAAGTCTAACCCTAACACTAACACCCCCCTAACTTAAATATAATTTACATCTAACGAAATTAATTAACTCTTATTAAATAACTTATTCCTATTTAAAGCTAAATACTTACCTGTAAAATAAATCCTAATATAGCTACAATATAAATTATAATTATATTATAGCTATTTTAGGATTAATATTTATTTTACAGGCAACTTTGTAATTATTTTTACCAGGTACAATAGCTATTAAATAGTTAAGAACTATTTAATAGTTACCTAGTTAAAATAATTACAAATTTACCTGTAAAATAAATCCTAACCTAAAATAGCTATAATATAATTAAACCTAACACTACCCTATCAATAAATTAATTAAATAAACTACCTACAATTACCTACAATTAACCTAACACTACACTATCAATAAATTAATTAAACACAATTCCTACAAATGAATACAATTAAATAAACTAGCTAAAGTACAAAAAATAAAAAAGAACTAAGTTACAAAAAAATAAAAAAATATTTACAAACATCAGAAAATTATTACAACAATTTTAAACTAATTACACCTACTCTAAGCCCCCTAATAAAATAACAAAGACCCCCAAAATAAAAAATTCCCTACCCTATTCTAAATTAAAAAAGTTAAAAGCTCTTTTACCTTACCAGCCCTGAACAGGGCCCTTTGCGGGGCATGCCCCAAGAATTTCAGCTCTTTTGCCTGTAAAAAAAACACATACAATACCCCCCCCAACATTACAACCCACCACCCACATACCCCTAATCTAACCCAAACCCCCCTTAAATAAACCTAACACTAAGCCCCTGAAGATCTTCCTACCTTGTCTTCACCATCCAGGTATCACCGATCCGTCCTGGCTCCAACATCTTCATCCAACCCAAGCGGGGGTTGGCGATTCATCATCCGGTGGCTGAAGAGGTCCAGAAGAGGCTCCAAAGTCTTCCTCCTATCCGGCAAGAAGAGGACATCCGGACCGGCAAACATCTTCTCCAAGCGGCATCTTCGATCTTCTTGCATCCGGTGCGGAGCGGGTCCATCTTAAAGCAGGCGACGCGGATCCATCCTCTTCTTCCGTTGTCTCCCGACGAATGACGGTTCCTTTAAGGGACGTCATCCAAGATGGCGTCCCTTGAATTCCGATTGGCTGATAGGATTCTATCAGCCAATCGGAATTAAGGTAGGAATATTCTGATTGGCTGATGGAATCAGCCAATCAGAATCAAGTTCAATCCTATTGGCTGATCCAATCAGCCAATCAGATTGAGCTCGCATTCTATTGGCTGATCGGAACAGCCAATAGAATGCGAGCTCAATCTGATTGGCTGATTGGATCAGCCAATCGGATTGAACCTGATTCTGATTGGCTGATTCCATCAGCCAATCAGAATATTCCTACCTTAATTCCGATTGGCTGATAGAATCCTATCAGCCAATCGGAATTCAAGGGACGCCATCTTGGATGACGTCCCTTAAAGGAACCGTCATTCGTCGGGAGACAACGGAAGAAGAGGATGGATCCGCGTCGCATGCTTCAAGATGGACCCGCTCCGCACCGGATGCAAGAAGATCGAAGATGCCGCTTGGAGAAGATGTTTGCCGGTCCGGATGTCCTCTTCTTGCCGGATAGGAGGAAGACTTTGGAGCCTCTTCTGGACCTCTTCAGCCACCGGATGATGGATCGCCAACCCCCGCTTGGGTTGGATGAAGATGTTGGAGCCAGGACGGATCGGTGATACCTGGATGGTGAAGACAAGGTAGGAAGATCTTCAGGGGCTTAGTGTTAGGTTTATTTAAGGGGGGTTTGGGTTAGATTAGGGGTATGTGGGTGGTGGGTTGTAATGCTGGGGGGGGGGGTATTGTATGTGTTTTTTTTACAGGCAAAAGAGCTGAAATTCTTGGGGCATGCCCCGCAAAGGGCCCTGTTCAGGGCTGGTAAGGTAAAAGAGCTTTTAACTTTTTTAATTTAGAATAGGGTAGGGAATTTTTTATTTTGGGGGTCTTTGTTATTTTATTAGGGGGCTTAGAGTAGGTGTAATTAGTTTAAAATTGTTGTAATAATTTTCTGATGTTTGTAAATATTTTTTTATTTTTTGTAACTTAGTTCTTTTTTATTTTTTGTACTTTAGCTAGTTTATTTAATTGTATTTATTTGTAGGAATTGTGTTTAATTAATTTATTGATAGTGTAGTGTTAGGTTAATTGTAGGTAATTGTAGGTAGTTTATTTAATTAATTTATTGATAGGGTAGTGTTAGGTTTAATTATATCTTAGGTTAGGATTTATTTTACAGGTAAATTTGTTATTATTTTAACTAGGTAACTATTAAATAGTTCTTAACTATTTAATAGCTATTGTACCTGGTTAAAATAATTACAAAGTTGCCTGTTAAATAAATATTAATCCTAAAATAGCTATAATATAATTATAATTTATATTGTAGCTATATTAGGATTTATTTTACAGGTAAGTATTTAGCTTTAAATAGGAATAAGTTATTTAATAAGAGTTAATTAATTTTGTTAGATGTAAATTATATTTAAGTTAGGGGGGTGTTAGTGTTAGGGTTAGACTTAGCTTTAGGGGTTAATCCATTTATTATAGTAGCGATGAGCTCCGGTCGTCAGATTAGGGGTTAATAATTGAAGTTAGGTGTCGGCAATGTTAGTGAGGGCAGATTAGGGGTTAATACTATTTATGATAGGGTTAGTGAGGCGGGTTAGGGGTTAATAACTTTATTATAGTAGCGGTGCGGTCCGCTCGGCAGATTAGGGGTTAATAAGTGTAGGCAGGTGTCGGCGACGTTGTGGGGGGCAGATTAGGGGTTAATAAATATAATATAGGGGTCGGCGATGTTAGGGCAGCAGATTAGGGGTACATAGGGATAACGTAGGTTGCGGCGGTTTACGGAGCGGCAGATTAGGGGTTAAAAAAAATATGCAGGGGTCAGCGATAGCGGGGGCAGCAGATTAGGGGTTAATAAGTGTAAGGCTAGGGGTGAACAATGGGGCTGCGTTAGGAGCTGAACGCTGCTTTTTTGCAGGTGTTAGGTTTTTTTTCAGCTCAAACAGCCCCATTGTTTCCTATGGGGATATCGTGCACGAGCACGTTTTTGAGGCTGGCCGCGTCCGTAAGCAACTCTGGTATCGAGAGTTGTATTTGCGGTAAAAATGCTCTATGCTCCTTTTTTGGAGCCTAACGCAGCATTTGTTTGAACTCTCGATACCAGAGTTAAATTTATGGTGCGGCCAGAAAAAAGCCCGCGGAGCGTTAACAGCCCATCTACCGCCAAACTCCAAATCTAGGCCTAAGAAATTAGCATATGAACCCTCTAGGTTAAGCTTTCAACTAAGAATACCAAAAGAACAAAGCATAATTGGTGATAAAAGTAATTTGGAAAGTTGTTTACAATTACATGCCCTATTTGAATCATGAATGCTTTTTTGTCTTTGACTGTCCCTTTAAAGGGACAATCTACTTGAAAATGTTTATTGTTTAAAAATATAGATAATCCATATGGCACACATGAACTAGCGCTGCCTAGCTGTGTAAACTGTAAATGCACTGAGATAAGAGGCGTCCTTTAACAGCTTGGAGATCAGTTTTTGAACCTAAATAGGTTTAGCTTACAACAAAAAATACCAAGAGAACAAAGCAAATTTGATGATAAAAGTAAATTGGAAAGTTGCTTAAGATTGCATGTCCTATCTGAATTATGAAAGTTTAATTTTGACTAGACTGTCCCTTTAACTACTTCTGCGTTGAATTGCAGTTTTATGATGTGATTCATGATTCTCCAGCATTTACTATATTTACCTTCAGTTATTCAGAAGGAAACACCATTTTTCCAATCAACACTTTCATTATGTTTAGAAAAAGAACAAAATATTTTCCCCAGTAAAAAAGTTGGTATGTCATATATAAATAGGTAGACAAATCCCACAATATTAATACAAGTAAAATAATTGGGAATTAAATATAGAGTCTCTGAGCTGTTACAAATATTGCAACTTGCAATGTGCAGAATAGAAAAGCGTTCAAATAACTTTTCCGGGAAAATGAACAGAGTGGGGACACATCCCTAGGCTAACTCTTTCAGTTCAAAGTATAAGTATAATCCAACATTGTCAGTCGGTTCATGAGAATTCGCCCCAGGAGGTAAAGCACATTTTTGGCCAGACTTGGAAATACCGCAAATCCACTTACGTCAATTGCGTATCCTATATTTTAAATGGGACTTGCATAGCGCCGGTATTATGAGTCTGCCAAAAAGTGAGCGGTAGATCCTCTCCTGTCAAGCCTGGTACCGCATTTAAAAGTCGGTAGTTATGAGTTTTACACAACAACGCCGTAGCATAAAACTCTTAACTAAAGTGCTAAAAAGTACACTAACACCCATAAACTACCTATTAACCCCTAAACCGCTGCACTCCCGCATCACAAACACTATTTAAATATTATTAACCCCTAATCTGCCGAACCGGACATCGCCGTCACCTACCTACATTTATTAACCCCTAATCTGCCGGCCCCAACGTCGCCACCACTATAATAAGGTTATTAACCCCTAAACCTAAGTCTAACCCTAACACCCCCTAACTTAAATATAATTTAAATAAATCTAAATAAAATTACTACAATTAACTAAATTATTCCTATTTAAAACTAAATACTTACCTATAAAATAAACCATAAGCTAGCTACAATATAACTAATAGTTACATTGTAGCTAGCTTAGGGTTTATTTTTATTTTACAGGTAACTTTGTGTTTAGTTTAACTAGGTAGAATAGTTATTAAATAGTTATTAATTATTTAATAACTATCTAGTTAAAGTAAAGACAAATTTACCTGTAAAATAAAACCTAACCTAAGTTACAATTACACCTAACACTACACTACAATTAAATGAATTACCTAAATTAAATACAATTAATTACAATTAAATAAAATTATCTAAAGTACAAAAAAACACACACTAAATTACAGAAAATAATAAAGAAATTGCAAGATTTTTATACTAATTACACCTAATCTAATCCCTCTAACAAAATAACCCCCCCCCAATAAAAAAGCCCTACCCTACACTAAATTACAAATAGCCCTTAAAATGTGCCTTTTTGCGGGGCATTGCCCCAAAGTAATCAGCTCTTTTAACTGAAAAAAGAATTACAATCCCCCCCAACATTTAAAACCCACCACCCACACAACTAACCCTACTCTAAAACCCACCCAATCCCCCTTAAAAAAAACTAACACTAACCCCCTGAAGATCACCTTACCGAGAGATGTCTCCACCCAACTGGGCCGAAGTCCTCAACGAAGCCGGGAGAAGTCTTCATCCAAGCCGGGGCGAAGTGGTCCTCCAGATGGGCAGAAGTCTTCATCCAGACGCACGGAGCAGGTCCATCATCAAGACATCGGACGCGGAGCATCCTCTTCTTTCCACGGCCAACGACTAAATGATGGTTCTTTTAAATGACGTTATCCAAGATGGCGACCCTTCAATTCCGATTGGCTGATAGAATAAGGTAGAGCAAATCCTATTCTCTGATTGAACTTCAATCCTATTGGCTGAACCAATCAGCCAATAGAATGCCAGTTCATTCCTATTGGCTGATTGCATCAGTCAATAGGATTTTTTCCACCTTAATTCCGATTGGCTGACAGAATTCTATCAGCCAATCGGAATTGAAGGGACGCCATCTTGGATGACATTATTTAAAGGAACCTTCATTCAGTCGTCAGCTGTGGAAAGAAGAGGATGCTCCGCGCCGGATGGATGAAGATAGAAGATGTTGTCTGGATGAAGACTTCTGCCTGTCTGGAGGTCCACTTCTGCCCGGTTGGATGAAGACTTCTGCCTGTGTAAGGGTTACTACATCTTTAAGGCATTTCTTTCCTGACAATCTTCTATTGGCCAATTCCCCTTTAAATCACTGCAGCAACTAAGCAGCATTGCTTAGTTATTCTATTCGTTTCATTACGAACACCTGGAGAACCAAGCCTCTTTCTCAGCTTCCTAGGAAGGAACCTTTTCGTCTCTGCACAGGAATCTGTGTTAACTATCAGCTCAAACCTTAGGATTGGATTCCGCTACTTATTCTGCCTGAATTCAGCCCTAAAGGAATAATTCTCTCACCCTGGCAATTGCTTATCAGGACTTGATCATCAAAAGCAAGTATTATACTTACCTTTCTCGTTTTCCTATTCTAAGGTAAAGGACTACAATTCCCAGAAGCGCTTGGACATATACCGGTACTTCCGGTTTAGCGCATTCACCAGAGCAGCAGCTACGGAGTTACCCTTTGCAGCGTGGAGAGACAAACAAGCTCCGATCACAGCACATAAGCAGGTACCGATTTATATCTTAAACACCTCAAAGGATCTCTATATTATATTTAGTAGGAAACATCAGTGTAATAACTGGACAGTAGTTCTCTTTATAAACTCTGCCTATAAGGTTGTTAGTCTCATCTCACCTAAATAGCTAGAGAGTTCTGGTGAAACAAGATATTCAGTAACTACTAAATAAGTTTTAACCTCTTCATTCCTGTTACTATTATATCATTACCATATTCAAGATATTGGTTAATTAAACAAATCATTCTATAATAATTCACCTCTAATACAGTGATTACCTTAAATCAAATTGGGTAATTTAATATAGTGGTGATACAAACTACTATTTTCAAATTAACAGTTAAGGAATAAACACTTCACATTGATATCTGTACGTTGTGTTCCTTAAAGGGGTATACCTTACAGCCCGTCTGGAGGACCACTTCTGCCCGGTTGGGTGAAGACGTCTCCCGGTAAGGTGATCTTCAAGGGGTTAGTGTTAGGTTTTTTAAGGGGGTATTGGGTGGGTTTTAGAGTAGGGTTGGTTGTGTGGGTGGTGGGTTTTAATGTTGGGGGGGAATTGTAATTTTTTTCAGGTAAAAGAGCTGATTACTTTGGGGCAATGCCCCGCAAAAGGCCCCTTTAAAGGCTATTTGTTATTTAGTGTAGGGTAGGGCTTTTTTTTATTTGGGGGGGTTATTTTGTTAGGGGGATTAGATTAGGTGTAATTAGTTTAAAAATCTTGTAATTTCTTTATTATTTTCTGTAATTTAGTGTTTGTTTTTTTTGCTTTTTAGATAATTTTATTTAGTTGTAATTAATTGTATTTAATTTAGGTAATTAATTTAATTGTAGTGTAGTGTTAGGTGTAATTGTAACTTAGGTTAGGTTTTATTTTACAGGTAAATTTGTCTTTATTTTAACTAGGTAGTTATTAAATAGTTAATAACTATTTAATAACTATTCTACCTAGTTAAAATAAATACAAAGTTGCCTGTAAAATAAAAATATATCCTAAACTAGCTCAATGTAACTATTAGTTTTATTGTAGCTAGCTTAGGGTTTATTTTATAAGTATTTAGTTTTAAATATTAATTATTTAGTTAATTGTAGTAATTTTACTTAGATTTATTTTAATTATATTTAAGTTAGGGGGTGTTAGGGCTAGAGTTAGACTTAGGTTTAGGGGTTAATAACTTTATTATAGTGGTGGCAACGTTGGGGGCGGCAGATTAGGGGTTAATAAATGTAGGTAGGTTGCGGCGACATTGGGGGCGGCAGAGTAGGGGTTAAATAAAATGTAGGTGTCAGAGATGTTGGGGTAGCAGATTAGGGGTTTATAAGTATAATGTAGGTGGTGGCGGTGTCCAGAGCGGCAGATTAGGGGTTAATAATATAATGCAGGTGTCGGCGATGTCGGGGGCATCAGATTAGGGGTTAATAAGAGTAAGATTAGGGGTGTTTAGACTTGGGGTTCATGTTAGGGTGTTATGTGTAGACATACATGTATTTTCCCCATAGGAATCAATGGGGCTGCGTTAGGAGCTTTACGCTGCTTTTTTGCAGGTGTTAGGTTTTTTTTCAGCCGGCTCTCCCCCATTGATTCCTATGGGGAAATTGTGCACAAGAACGTAAGCAGCGCTGGTATTGAGGTGAGATGTGGAGCAAAATGTCTTTTTCATATTGTTATTAAAAAGACGTTTACATTTATGCTTTCATATTGGTATTGAAAATAATTAAGTCAATTACTGTAATTTATTACTATTTTCCAACAAAGAAAATGTGTGCAAACAATTGTGAATAAAAAAAAGAGTGGTCTTTAAAAATAAATAAATAAGACTTGTTTTGCATCAGTGATGTATTTGTGTCGTCTGTTCAATCACTGAGTTAAAGCACCCTCTGCTGGCCAAAAAAGAGTAATTCTTAGCTATTATTCATTAACTAAAAACAGGCAGATAGACAGACAGATAAAAAAATATTGTGCTTGTTTTCATTTAGGCAGTTTTTCCCCCCCAGTGATCACATTCCCAAAATACTTCTGCGGATGTGTTTTCAGTCTTGTAACATATCCCTTGAATAGTTTTTTAGTGTAGCCTACCTTATCCCATTTGCTCTAGTCATTTATGGAAATATATAAATGAGCTCTTGTACATCTGAATACCACACAAATATAGTACAGCCTCTCAGCCACAGTATTAAAACTAGTAAAAAACAAGGATTGAGTCCTTATGGAGGTGCGCACATGTGAGAAGCAGAGCACAAAAAACAGAACCAGTCTCAGGGGAGGCAAGGTGAATCCCCACCACAGGCAACCCGATCTGACGGCAGCACTCCCGAGGAGAGGATGATGGCAGATATCTGTAGGAGCAGAAGAAAAAGAGAGGCGCCTTATGGGACAGTATCGTGGTGTCGCTAAGATGCAGGATAGAGCGAACAGCACACACAGATGGCAAGATACTCACAAGTGAGATGGCATAAACTTATGCCAAACTAGACAGGACGGAACCTTAGTCGTCCGCCAGACGGTCCAATAGGAAGAAGGCTCTAGCGCTCCAATGGTCCAATCCGCAACGGCGGAGAAACACAGACGTCAGAGACCCACAGCGTCTGTGGGAGGATTAATGGCTCAGAGTCCTTGGTGTAAGTGGCAGGATACCGCACCAAACATAGGATCGGAATGATGGTAGACAAAAGAGCGGGGGTATCATAAAAGAAATTTTATTTATAAAAATTAATTTTAAAACTGTTTAAAATACTAATAATACGTGGAAACAGCAACGCGTTTCTCGACCTTCCGGTCGTTTCATCAGGCTGATATTCACTTTGAAAACCCCGCTCTAATAAACATAATGATCATCCAATCATAGACCGGTCTATTGTCCACACCCATCGTAGAACCAATCATAAGTTGTGATTGGTATCTATAGTAACAGTTGCACCTGCTCTGTAATCAGAGATGAAGAGTGTAAAGACAACAATGCCGACTGTGATCAGTGTACACAAATAACCACAAAATGGGTACAATGTCAGAATATAGTAAATTCATATGTAGTTCAAATCACAATATCAGATGGTGCTAAAATTGACAGTTATTGCTAACGTAAAAAAGTGTTTAGCTAAAAGAATGAAACAGAGTTGTATCTGTATTTCTCATGTGTAATAATTACGATAACAAAGGAAAGTTTAAAATATGATATAAACCACCAGACATACAGAAGAAGTATTGTTACACCATCTGTAAGCTAATGATGATCGCAATAAATTCTCGATCATACGGCGTGAATAAATTAATATTCATAGGCATGTTGGTAATGTGATAGCATATTTAAAGGGACCATGTTTTCTGATAGATGGTAATGTAATAGCATATTTAAAGGGACCATGTGTTCTGATGAATGGATATAATAAATTGGTATCCATATATGTTGATGGTGTAATGTATTCTGACAGATAGATTTGATAGATTGGTATCCATAGGTATGTTGTTGGTGTGATAGCCTCCACATATTTAAAGGGCCCATGTGTTCTGATAGATAAATATCAATGTGTAGTCATAAGTAAATCGTCTTATGTCTAAATCTGAATATGATTAACTTAAAAGATATTCTTAATGGTTAAGCTAGTTATATCTAGTTGGTCCGAGACCATAGACGTCTACTCCAATAGGGACAATTGATTAGTAGTATATAACCTACATCAAACTCAGGCAGAGGGACTAGAGAAATGGACCTTTATGAGAAGGCCACCAAATCGACACATAAATTGAGACCATCAGGGTGCATGCTTTTCAGCAGATGGATCCAATAAGTCTCCCTCTGTCTGAGCCTAAAAAACCGATTATAAAGGTGGGATTTAGGGATGAATTCTATGGGATTGACAGAATAACAATTCAGATCTCCCCTATGTACATCGTTACAGTGTCTTGATACACTATGAAGTCTGTAGTTATTCTTCATATTCCGATGGTGTTCAGACCATCTGGTACTAAGGTATCTACAGGTACGCCCTACGTATTGTACCCCACAGACACATGTTAGTAGATAAACTACATAAGAGGAAGCACAAGATGCACGACCAATGATGGTATAGGATTTATGGGTGATACTAGACCTAAAAGTTTTCTGCCGATCACCAATGAAAATACACATCTTACAACGGGCTCGTCTGCACTTATAAGACCCATGTTGTAAAGTATTTCTATTATTACCCGAAGAAGGCTGTCTATGTTTGACAATCTTACTCGGGGCCAACATTGTTTTGAGGGTCGGTGCCCTTCTATAGACTATTCTAGGTTTGTCGTCCAAAATTCTTTTCAAAATAGGGTCTTTAAGTAATATTTGCCAATGACGTGTGACAATCTCTCTAATTAGATTATGGTTAGAGTTGAATTGGGTAATGAACAACGGATCTTTGTGAAAGGTACTGTTATTTGTAGGTTCTAATCGTGCATTAGGCCCAGTAAAATACAACTCCCTATTATCATTTTTGGCTCTCAAGAAGCCATTTTCAATGATAGAGTTAGGGTAATGTTTCTCCCTAAAGCGTTCCTTTAAGGTGAGACTTTGTGTTTCGTAGTCAGCCATAGAGCTACAGTTTCGGCGCACTCTTTTAAACTGGCCATAAGGGACGTTCAATTTCCACGGGTGATAGTGACAGCTCTTGAAGTCAAGATAGCTATTACAATCTACTGCCTTAAAATGGGTAGTGCTAGTCACTTGACCCTCAGTAAAACAGAGATTAAGATCTAGGTACACTATTGATTGCCTCTCAATAGTACTAGTAAACACCAAACCTCTATTGTTGGTGTTTAAATGTTCAACAAAAGATTCAGCACTGGACGGTTCGCCCCTAAATCATATTCAGATTTAGACATAAGACGATTTACTTATGACCACACATTGATATTTATCTGTCAGAACACATGGGCCCTTTAAATATGTGGAGGCTATCACACCAACAACATACCTATGGATACCAATCTATCAAATCTATCTGTCAGAATACATTACACCATCAACATATATGGATACCAATTTATTATATCCATTCATCAGAACACATGGTCCCTTTAAATATGCTATTACATTACCATCTATCAGAAAACATGGTCCCTTTAAATATGCTATCACATTACCAACATGCCTATGAATATTAATTTATTCACGCCGTATGATCGAGAATTTATTGCGATCATCATTAGCTTACAGATGGTGTAACAATACTGCTTCTGTATGTCTGGTGGTTTATATCATATTTTAAACTTTCCTTTGTTATCGTAATTATTACACATGAGAAATACAGATACAACTCTGTTTCATTATTTTAGCTAAACACTTTTTTATGTTAGCAATTTAGCACCATCTGATATTGTGATTTGAACTACATATGAATTTACTATATTCTGACATTGTACCCATTTTGTGGTTATTTGTGTACACTGATCACAGTCGGCATTGTTGTCTTTACACTCTTCATCTCTGATTACAGAGCAGGTGCAACTGTTACTATAGATACCAATCACAACTTATGATTGGTTCTACGATGGGTGTGGACAATAGACCGGTCTATGATTGGATGATCATTATGTTTATTAGAGCGGGGTTTTCAAAGTGAATATCAGCCTGATGAAACGACCGGAAGGTCGAGAAACGCGTTGCTGTTTCCACGTATTATTAGTATTTTAAACAGTTTTAAAATTAATTTTTATAAATAAAATTTCTTTTATGATACCCCCGCTCTTTTGTCTACCATCATTCCGATCCTATGTTTGGTGCGGTATCCTGCCACTTACACCAAGGACTCTGAGCCATTAATCCTCCCACAGACGCTGTGGGTCTCTGACGTCTGTGTTTCTCCGCCGTTGCGGATTGGACCATTGGAGCGCTAGAGCCTTCTTCCTATTGGACCGTCTGGCGGACGACTAAGGTTCCGTCCTGTCTAGTTTGGCATAAGTTTATGCCATCTCACTTGTGAGTATCTTGCCATCTGTGTGTGCTGTTCGCTCTATCCTGCATCTTAGCGACACCACGATACTGTCCCATAAGGCGCCTCTCTTTTTCTTCTGCTCCTACAGATATCTAGTATTAAAACTAACATTTTCAGATTTATAAAGAAAAACAGGTAAAAAACAATAAGAATTTTTTTTTTCTCTAAGTGTGCATATGTAAACTTTTTATTAGGAAAATGTTGAGTCCTTTTATTTATATATATATATATATATATATATATATATATATATATATATATATATATATATATATATATATATACCCATACATTGTGAGACATCACATTCTAAAACCATGGGTATAAATGTGAATTTGGCTACATCTTGCTTCTATAACAGCAACTCTTCAGGCGTCTTAGTTGGCGCCGAGTCTTTTCACGAGGTTGCGTCATCTATGATGCTCGAGTTTCGTTACGGACGTTTTTGGTGCCAAAAATATTTTTCAGTTGTGCTGCGTCATACTTGGTACCAAACATCTTTTCATTATTTTAGACCTCATTACTTTTGCCTCTGGTCTTTTTTTCTATGTCAAAGGCCTATTCTGTTTGCATTTTTTCCCATTCCTGAAACTGTCATATAAGGAAATTGATAATTTTGCTTTATATGTTGTTTTTTCTTTTACATACTGCAAGATGTCTCAATCTGATCCTGTCTCAGAATCTACTACTGGAATCCTGCTGCCTGATATCGGTTCTACCAAAGCTAAGTGCATTTGTTGTAAACTTGTGGTAACTGTTCCTCTAGCTGTGGTTTGTAATAGTTGTCATGATAAACTTTTACACGCAGAGAATGTTTCCATCAGTAGTAGTTCATTACATGTTGCTGGTCCATCAACATCTAATGCTCAGAAATAAATTCTCTTAAATTTACAGGAATATCCTGATTCCATTCAGAAGGCTTTGTCTGGCATTCCGCCTTTTAATAAACGTAAAAGGTCTTTTAAAACTTCTCATAGAGTTGATGAATTTTCTAAAGGCCCGACAACATACTGATTTATCTATCTCTGATGAGGATCTGTCTGATTCAGAGGATCCTGCCTCAGATATTGACACTGACAAATCCTCTTATTTTTTTAAAATGGAGTATATTCGTTCTTTATTAAAAGAAGTGTTGATAGCATTAGATATGGAGGAGACTAGTCCTCTTGATACTAAAACTAGTAAATGTTTAAATTCGGTTTATAAACCTCATGTAGTTATTCCAGAGGTTTTTCCAGTTCCTGATGCTATTTCAGATATGATTTCTAAGGAATGGAATAGACTGGGTACTTCTTTTACTCCTTCTTCAAGGTTTAAAAAATGGTATCCTTTGCCTACTGATAGATTGGAGTTTTGGGAAAAGATCCCCAAAGTTGATGGGGCCATCTCTAGTCTTGCTAAATGTACTACTATTCCTATGGAAGATAGTACTTCTTTTAAAGATCCTTTAGATAGGAAGCTTGAATCTTATCTAAGGAAAGCTTATTTATGTTCAGGCCATCTTCTTAGGCCTGCTATTTCTTTGGCTGATGTTGCAGCTGCCTCAACTTTTTGGTTGGAAACTTTAGCGCAACAAGTATCAGATCATAATATGTATAGCATTGTTAAATTAATTCAACATGCTAGTAATTTCATTTGTAATGCCATTTTTTATATCATCAGAATTGATGTTAGATATGTGTCTTTAGCTATTTTAGCTAGAAAAGCTTTATGGCTTAAATCTTGGAATGCTGATATGACTTCTAAATCGAAATTGCTATCTCTTTCTATCCAAGGTAATAAATTATTTGGTTCTCAGTTGGATTCTATAATTTCAACTGTCACTGGGGGGAAGGGAGCTTTTTTGCCTCAGGATAAAAAAATCTAAGGGTAAATTTAAAGTTTCTAACCATTTTCGTTCCTTTCGACAAAATAAGGAACAGAAACCTAGTCCTTCCCCTAAGGAATCTGTTTCTAATTGGAAACCTTCCTCAATCTGGAATAAATCCAAGCCATTTAAGAGATCTAAACCAGCACCCAAGTCCACATGAAGGTGCGGCCCTCATTCCAGCTCAGCTGGTAGGGGGCAGATTAAAATTTTTCAAGGATGTTTGGATAAATTCAGTCCAAAATCATTGGATTCAGAACATTGTCTCTCAGGGGTACAGAATAGGTTTCAGAGTAAGACCGCCTGTGAGAAGTTTCTTTCTCTCACGCATTCCAGTGAACCCAGAGAAAGTCCAGGCTTTCCTGAAGTGTGTTTCAGACCTGGAGTTATCTGGGGTAATCGTGCCAGTTCCTTTTCAGGAACAGGGTCTGGGGTTTTATTCAAATCTGTTCATTGTCCCAAAGAAAGAAAATTCATTCAGACCAGTTCTGGATCTAAAAGTCTTGAATCGTTATGTAAGAGTACCAACATTCAAAATGGTGACTATAAGGACTATTCTGCCTTTTGTTCAGCAAGGGAATTATATGTCCACAATAGACTTACAGGATGCATATGTTCATATTCTGATTCACCCAGATCACTATCAGTTCCTGAGATTCTCTTTTCTAGACAAGCATTACCAATTTGTTGCTCTTCCTTTTGGCCTAGCGACAGCTCCAAGGATCTTTTCAAAGGTTATTGGTGCCCTACTCTCTGTAATCAGAGAGCGGGGTATTGCGGTGTTTCCTTATTTGGACGATATCTTGGTACTTGCTCAGGCTTTACGTTCTGCAGAATCTCACACAAATCAACTAGTGTTTTCTTCAAAGACATGGTTGGAGGATCAATTTACCAAAAAGTTCTTTGATTCCTCAGACAAGGGTAACCTTTTTAGGTTTCCAGATAGATTCAGTATCCATGACTTTGTCTCTAACAGACAAGAGACGTCTGAAATTGGTTGCAGCCTGTCAGAACCTTCAGTCTCAGTCATTCCCTTCAGTAGCTATGTGCATGGAGGTTTTAGGTCTTATGACTGCAGCATCGGACGTGATCCCCTTTGCTCGTTTTCACATGAGAACTCTTCAGCTTTGTATGCTGAACCAATGGTGAGTCTCCTCTTTCTTGTGAGTCTCCTTTTCTGATTTTTCATCAGGATAAGGCAGTTTTGCGGACTTCATTTACCTAAAGTTGTGAATTCCATCAACATTAGTAGGGAAATTGTTGTCCCTTCTTTGTGTCCCCATCCTAAGAATTCTTTGGAAAGATCTTTACATTCTTTGGATGTGGTTAGAGCTTTGAAATATTATGTTGAAGCTACTAAAGTTTTCAGGAAGACTTCTAGTCTATTTGTTATCTTTTCTGGTTCTAGGAAAGGTCAGAAGGCTTCTGCCATTTCTTTGGCATCTTGGTTAAAGCTTTTGATCCATCACGCTTATTTGGAGCCGGGTAAATCCCCGCCTCAGGGGATTACAGCTCATTCTACTAGGTCAGTTTCCACTTCCTGGGCTATTAAGAATGTAGCTTCAGTTGATCAGATTTGCAAAGCAGCAACTTGGTCTTCTTTGCATACATTTACTAAATTCTACCATTTTGATGTTTTTTCTTCTTCAGAAGCAGTTTTTGGTAGAAAAGTTCTTCAGGCAGCTGTTTCAGTTTGATTCTTCTGCTTATAATTTCAGTTTATTTTTTTCCATTATAAGATTAAAACTTATGATTTGGGTTGTGGATTAATTTTTTCAGCGGAATTGGCTGTCTTTATTTTTTATCCCTCCCTCTCTCTAGTGATTCTTGCGTGGAGTTCCACATCTTGGGTATTGCTATCCCATACGTCACTAGCTCATGGATTCTTGCCAATTACATGAAAGAAAACATAATTTATTTAAGAATTTACCTGATAAATTCATTTCTTTCATATTGGCAAGAGTCCATGAGGCCCACCCTTTTTATGGTGGTTATGATTTTTTTGTATAAAGCACAATTATTCCAATTCCTTTGTTTATACTTTTTTGCTACTTTCTTTATCACCCCACTTCTTGGCTATTCGTTAAACTGAATTGTGGGTGTGGTGAGGGGTGTATTTATAGGCATTTTGAGGTTTGGGAAACTTTGCCCCTCCTGGTAGGATTGTATATCCCATACGTCACTAGCTCATGGACTCTTGCCAATATGAAAGAAATGAATTTATCAGGTAAATTCTTACATAAATTATGTTTTTCTTGGCTGGGCTGTTTTTTGTCTTAAACACTTCCATTTCACAGTAGAAGTACTAACAGTTGACCAGAGCAGATGTAGAAGGTCAGACATTTCTGATTTGTGGCAAAGATGGCATTCTATTATAGTGCCACATTTAAAGTCGCTGAGCTCCTCAGTATAACCCTTTTATTTTATGGCTATATGCTAGATTTTTTGCACCTGTTTGAGGCTGAAACACCTGAACTCAATAACTAGTAGGGGTTTCTACATACGTTTGACTTATATGTCTACTTATAACTCCTTGAAAGTCAGCACTCTTGGATTTAAAGAAAGAGACTACTGCAAGGGTGTGCAGACAAAAATAATGACTCACTAGACTTTTAGTACAAAACCTCAGCATTATGATATATATATATATATATATATTATGATAAATATATATATTATGATATATATATATATATATCTATATCTATATATATATATATATATATATATATATATATATATATATATATATATATATATATATATATGTCTTGGTGTAGGAGGGCACTCACAGGACTTGTATTGAAGTAAAAAAAACAGTGCAATTTTATTTCCAATTTGGAAATTACTGCATTTGGATATGGCGATGTGAACAAGCCACACATACAAACTAAGATCATAATTGTCTTGAAGAAGGCCCATAAATGGGTCGAAACGTTGACATTTATAATTAATGTGAAACAAAATTGGAAATAAAATTGCACTGTTTTTTACTTCAGTACAAGTCCTGTGAGTGCCCACCTACACCAAGACATTTCTACATATTTATATGAGGACTGCACCCAGGTGGTGATTACACCAGTGTGGAAGGAGTGCTGGGCTACCGGCTATGTATAATATAGATAGATAGATAGATAGATAGATAGATAGATAGATACTATACACAGGACCGGCTCAACCATGGAACCAAGTGGGACCCAGGCAGCACTTCAGTGGCTTAGTCAGTCACTGTCAGACCAAGACCATTATGCAAAAAGACACTGGGGTGTGATTCAAGGAGGGACAAGTGCATCTCTGCCCTAACTTCCTTCCAACTTATTGCACAATTGTGCATATTCATAAGCATTGGTTGCATGCAGGTAGGCAGGTTTAGTAAGGTCAGTGGCCAGGCTAGTCGGTTGATATGCTAATCAGTAATGTTTCTATGTGGGGGGTGTCATTGCATTTTTAGACCCAGACAGGACAATTTCTTGAGCCTGCCCTGACTATACATGTTGTTTTCAATGAAAACCCCTACAGTTGCCCACATTTCTGGCTATATATTTGTATATTTAAAGAGATACAGAAATAACATTTATAAAATGTAAAATTTTCCAAAGAAAAGCCTAGGTTAAAAAGTTAAAGGCACATTTAACACTAAATAAATGCTAGATAGAATGATTTGTTCAAGGCAAAGATTAGCCTGAGAATATTTTACAGATGCATTTTTTTTTAAATGATATTAGTTGTTTGAATATTGAAAAATAAAAAATTAAGTGTAAAGTTGAACCTGACGATTAAAAACTCGCCGGCATGGAGAGAAATCACACAAAAACTTTGGGATATTTTTAGACCTTATATTGTAATATAGGAGTCTCTCCTTCACATAAAGAAAACTACATAGTGACAATTAAACATCTTTCAAGATAAAATTTGTATTTCTAAATTATTTTTTTTAGAAGCCTCATCATTCTGATGAGATTTTTTAGATCATCTCACCTGATCTGAGAGCTTTAGATCACTGGGCCCTTAGTGTCCATAAATAAATGGTTGTAACCTAGGTTTTCTTCTCTGCTAAGGCCAATAAGGTAAAGTTATAAATGGGTCACTAGCTTGTGTAACCAATGACTGTGCGCCATATAAAAGTGTCTGCATATCCACTATTATCAGGAATTGAAATCTGACAAAAGGGACATAATAAAAAATGCAAAGATGTTTTTTACAACATATAATTAAACTTTGAATTTAAAAAATCAGAAAGTGTTTGCTGTCTCTTTAAAAAGTTTGTAAATAAAAATCTAGGACTGAGCAAGAGGAAGTGCAAATTTAATAACATGCCTTCAAATTTGGTCTAAAATTGATTTTCATTTTTTAAGCTGAACTCCAGCAATTTCTTTTAGTAATGTTCACATCAAAAAGCCCATTTAACGCAACAGATTATTTCTTTCCTACAGATTTTCTTCTCTTGTTTTGGGGAACAAAAGTGGCTTATTTAAAGATGGTTGAATGGCACCTGAGGTGGTGATTATCTGATGGTTACCAAACTCCTGCTGTACCATCAAAATAGAGAACTCAGGGGTATAATGATTTGTATTTAAGTTATTCTTCACTGTCAAAGACAAAAAGTACTCAGAATGTGTCTGGGGCCTCCCATTGTGCCACTAGAATACAAATATTATATTTTCTGCACAATACTTTGGAAATTATCCAGATTTTTCATGGCTCCCAAAATCCCAACTTAATATTAACATTGCAAGGTCTGGTTTAAATATTTATCATGAAAAACAAACTATGTCAAATACAGTAGGCATATTGTAGAATGTAATAAAGTAACTTGGAAAGTATTTTCTACATCATTGTTTTAAATTATTTCAGATTCTTGTGTAAGCTGCATATTGAATATATTTTTATGTACATAATGCAGTTGTTTTCTGTGCTATGGTGCAGTCTGCTTATTTTTTAGTTAGGTTGGCAGAATATTTATTGACAGGTAACAGCAAATACTACTTTTAAATAACTTATTCAATTAAAAACTTCCAATAGCCATTGCATTTAGATCTATAGGTATCATGCAGCTATAATTGTTAAGAATAGCCTAGATTATGAGTGGAGCACTGATTGATCAATCTCCTGTAAACGGGCAAATTTGCCCGTTTCTAGCCACTTAATAAATAATCAGCTATTACAATAGGGTAGCAATTAGTGCCTATAAAATTAACCAAAGGTCAGATCAATGGTTAATTTTATAAATGTGCCCCAAATGCCCCCAAAATACAGTGTAGTGTATTTTATTAAAAAATAAAAATAGAGGGGGAGACGGAGCCGGCCACGGACCAGCATGGCCGCACTGTGTTAGAGCTCCGATAACGATCTCTCTTAAGGGCAATATAATGATGGCTTCAACCACAAAAAAAGTTCATAACTACTCAGTCTGCCATACCAGACTACAGAAGATCCGGAGAATCTGTTAAATCATCGATCACGCACACCATAAGACTGCACCACACTGCGGCATACTAAATGCACGCTCAAGTTTCGGGTAACACGGAGGAAACCGGATCGATCAGCACTCGCATCGAGACTCTGAGGAGGGATCCACTATACAGCAGGAGTAGGAGAGCAGAGACACTTGGCTCCGGAGGTCTGAAAACAAAAGCAGCAGAAAGCGGAGAGTCCACAGAGCTCTCTGGAAGAACCGCCGAGGCCTGAAGACATATATCAGGGCTGAATATTACAGCAGTGACACGACATAAGGTAAAAGTCTTATTACCCTACCAAAGCAGTATGATAAGGGGACTCCTTCACACATTCTCAGAATCGAGCTCATTGACTTTACCTTAAAACAGATATAAATACAGCAAACTCTGATCTAGTAAAATAAGGCCTAAATCGCGCCATTACATCTTGTATTCACACAGTGTAAATCTTATATTAACAAGAACACTAAACTGAACCTGACTAGAACCTAACAACATAAATGGGGTCCAAAAAGCCACTAAGAACAGATAAAATACCCAAAGGTTCTAATTGCACTAGATGAAAACTCAACACCTTTTTTAAAGCTTTAGAACCACAGCAGTCAGAGGAGGCAGAATCCCTTTTTAAAGAAAAAATGGGCAGCTTTTCACAATAAGGAGACGAGCTACCAATTACTAGAGCAGACCTTAATGCATTAACAACAAAAGCAGACCTTAACTCTTTTAAGACCCAAGTCCGCAAAGTAATTAAAGATGCTTTAGAAGAAATTAAAAGTGACATCAATGACTTGGGGAATATAGTACTTCACTTAGAAGAACATACTGAAGAAATCTCAAACTCTACAGATTCTATGGCCATAGACCTGCAGCAACAGAACATGACAATTGTACAATTACAAACACAGGTAGAGGACCTAGACAATATTGGCCGCAGAAGTAACCTGAGGATTTGTGGTATCCCAGAAAAAAGCCTCCCTACACAGCTATCATCATACCTCCAAAACCTGTTTAAGTTCCTCCTAGGAACAGAGAAAGAAGACATCATCTGCCTAGACAGGGCCCATAGAGCCTTAAGGGCAAATCCAGCTGATACTGCCCCGCCACAAGATATTATTTTCTGCTGTCACAAATTTTCAGATAAAGAGCGAATTTTACAAGCTGCAAGGAAAAATCCCCAATAAGGTTTGTGGAGAAGATTCCTTGCAATTATATACACACAGCCCTATTACTTTAGCAAGATGCAAAGAAGCCAGAAACCTCACGCTACACCTACAGGATCTGAATATGCCTTATAGATGGGGCTTTCCATGTTCCGTTAAAGTGACAAAAGATAAAATCATCACCTACAAAGATCCAGAAGATTTGGGCCAGTTTTGCAAACAGTTGGGTATAGCTCAACTATCTCTTCCCAAGCTATTCAACAACAGGCAGGAAGCCCAACCTTTAAATAAAACTGCACCTAAACCTCAACGTTCTGAATGGACAACTATGCCAAACAAGCTAAGAAACACTGCTAAGGCTAATATCACATCAGCAGAGGCTTCTGCTGGCTCAACATGAAGATAATTCGACCAACGGAACTGTTAAGTATCTAGATTGCTAACTCCATCTCTGACTTTTTAGTTGGTGGGAATTACTTATTACACTGATGTTACAGAAGCATTAGTTATTTTGTTGTGAAGAGCTTATTTCCCAGCAGCAATGCCTGAACCAGCAAGCCAGCGCCTAAGAAGGGCTCCAAGAAAACCGTAACAAGTATCATTTCATAAAGAGTTAACTCTTTTTTTTCAGCTTTTAGAAACTATTGCCTAAATACACATTTTTGCTGGCCTCAGCTCTAAGTTTAGGGATAACCAATCCCATTGTCTAATCACCTCTGGAGCCAGACTGCTAATTGATAAGATGAACTTGTAAACTTGTTATCTTAAGTACTGTAATCCTATTGTGGCCTGTCAAAGGACAGTGCTCTCTATCTAAATGTGTGATGGGGGATTTTGTGCTTCCCCCCCCTCTCCCCCTGGGAGTGCCCTGTGTGCATGTAACCTTAATAAAAAGCAGGCTGGGCATCCCAGTCCTGAGTTCTTGTTTGACCCTCAATCGCAGCGTTGACTCGTTTTTGTGGGCAGAAGGGTATCCTAGCTGTACTACAGCTAAGGGAGATTATTATAGAATACTATGGAAAGCAGCTTCTCCCCTCTTTAGCAATAGGGATCCAGGCTACTAAGCGGTCCATCTCTCAGCGAGACTAAGGGTAACCGTAACATTTGGCGGCAGCGGCGGGATTTTCCTGGATTTCCTAGGAGAGGTACAGAACGGATGGAGAGCGCTTACGAAAAATTGAAGCGTACAACCCTAAAGGATTTACTTGAAAGCAGAGGGGGGTACGCCAGCAACCGGCCGAGGAGAGAGCTGATCGCAGAATTGAACGAACTGGATCAGAGCTTCACAATGGCGGAAACACCGACCACGATTAGTGATGAAAAAACCAGGATTGTTCGGGAAAGGCTCTCATTATACGGGCCGAACCCCTCCATGGAATTGGTACAGCAGTTGATGGCGGAGGCGGACGAGGATATACGAGAGACTCGAGCCCACGAACTCAACCTAGCGAACGCACACCGCAATGCTGTAGCCCCGCAGGTAATAATCCCTGTCGAAAATGCTGGGAGGCCCAAGATACCCTATACGGCATTTCGACCCTTTCTAGAGAGCGAGACAGGGATTGATGAATATTTGGCGGACTTCGAAAGGCAATGTGCCCTGCACCAGATTCCCAACAGAGAGTGGCCCACGATATTGTCTGGGAAACTATCCGGGCGAGCCCTGGAAGCCTTTCGTACTCTGGGTGCTAAGGAAGTGACACAGTATGAGCTAGTTAAGGAGACACTGTTGCGACGGTACGCTGTAACTCCGGACACGTATCGCCGACAGTTTCGGGGCACGGAAAAGAAGCCTAACGATACCCATATGGAATGGGTGCACCGAATGCGGAGAGCGGCAAATCACTGGCTGAGCGGAAGTAAAGCGGTGACTGGGGAGGAAATTTTACAATTGTTTCTCTTAGAACATTTTTATAATGGCATGGAACAGCAAGGGAAGGAATGGCTGCGAGACAGGCGGCCTTCTACCTTAGAAGAAGCAGCCAAATTGGCCGATGAACATTATGACTCCCGTCTTCACGAACCCATGAACTACCGAGCTCCAGCACGGGTCGAACCCAGAGAGGTTTACCGTGCACCCCCTTGTGCTGAATTCCGAGCCCCGGTGCCCACAGGGCCCGTCCGACACTCAGGACCACCCAATAACAGCTCTGAGCGTCACAGACCGACTTGCCACCGATGCAAGCAACCAGGGCATTTCATGGCTAGCTGCCCCCTTAATACGCACCATACACCCAGGAATTACAATTACCCCTCTGGGTCCTATCGTCCGGCCCGGGCCCTCTGTGTTAACCAAGAGGCCCCTATGGAGGGATATGTGGGGCCGCTTCACAAGGCAGACCCTGTATATGCTGCCTCAGATAACCGCCAGCACCATCGGCAGAGGGTATGGCTCGAGGGGCGATCTACCGAGGGATTGCGAGACACAGGGGCTACTATCACGCTGGTACAGAGTCATTTGGTGCCAGAGCACAAGCGATCCGGACAGACTGTGGCCGTTAGAGTGGCGGGGGGGGATGTGTACAAAATTCCAACAGCTAAAGTGCATCTTGATTGGGGAGCGGGAAAGGGGGCTGTGAACGTGGGCCTAATGGATAATTTACCTGCCGCAGTACTACTGGGCAACGATTTGGGCCCCATGACTTCTGCCTATGCTCCAGTATGCAACAACGAGGCGGACCCAGTGACTACACGGGCCCAAGCCCGGACAGAGCGAGAGCTCTCACCAGTGCGGGAGACACAGGTAAGACCTACCCCGACCTTGCCTGACAGGTTAGGCCCCATACCCTGGGACACCCCAGATGCTTTCGAGGCAGAGTCTAAGACTGACCCGACCTTACAAAAGTACCGGGAACGAGCAGAGACCGGAGGGGGCGGGGCAGATAACGAAACATTCTTATGGGAAAAAGGGAAACTATACCGCTGGACAGAGAAAAGGGGACAGCGTAGGCGACAGCTGGTAGTGCCCCACAAATACCGTCAAGAAATCCTCAAAATAGGCCACGACATCCCCTTAGCAGGCCACCTAGCCGTTACCCGTACCCTACACCGCATTACTCACACGTTCTTTTGGCCAGGGGTGCACGCTGACGTTAGAACTTACTGTAACACCTGCGATGTGTGTCAACGAGTAGGAAGGCGAGGCGATCACCCTAAAGCCCAGCTAGTAAATATGCCCATTGTAGAGGAACCCTTCAGCCGGGTTGCTATTGACCTAGTGGGACCACTGGCTACCCCTAGTCCCTCCGGTAAGCGCTACATTCTTACCGTAGTGGACTACGCTACCAGGTACCCAGAGGCTGTCGCCCTATCCAACATACAAGCGGATACGGTAGCGAATGCACTAGTACAGGTGTTCTCCCGGGTAGGATTTCCAAAAGAAATCCTATCCGACCGAGGCACCCAATTTACGGCTGAATTAACCCAACAACTCTGGCAGGTTTGCAAAATTAAGTCCCTCCTGAGCTCCCCATACCACCCCCAGACGAACGGGCTGTGTGAGAGGTTCAATGGGACCCTCAAGCAAATGCTCAAGACGTTCACTCAGGAATACCGAGACTGGGAACGCTTCCTGCCGCACCTCCTATTTGCTTATCGGGAGGTGCCCCAGGAAACGACAGGGTTCTCTCCCTTCGAGTTGCTCTACGGAAGAAAGGTACGGGGACCCCTAAACCTGATCCGGGAGCACTGGGAGGGAGAGATGGAGGCTGACGGTGTCCCCATTGTGCCATACGTGCTGGAACTCAGGGACCGAATGGAGCAATTAGCCAAATCCGTGCGGGCTAATCTCCAGTTGGCCCAGAGAAGACAGAAAGTATGGTACGATCGGGGGGCCCGAAAGAGAATCTTCACCATAGGACAAAAGGTGTTAGTACTTAAGCCGGTGAAGACAGACAAATTGCAGGCGTCCTGGCAGGGTCCCTACCAGATCGTAGAGAAAAGGGGAGACACCACTTATGTGATAGCTAGCTGCCATGACAACAATCTTAGAAAGACATTCCATGTAAACATGCTCAAGGAATATTTTGAGCGACCAGAGAACGTGACGGCCGTATGTTGTTCCCCTCAGGAAGACCCCGACAGTTTACCCATTCCAGACCTATTAGAAAAGAGTCTCCCCACAGGTATAGTGGCGCAGGTTCAGATAGGGGACCGACTTAGCCCCACTGAAAGGGAGCAGCTCAACCAACTCCTCCAGTCCAAACACCTCACCTTCTCCCCGAAGCCAGGGTACACTACTTTAACCACCCACCAGGTAGATACTCCGGGACAAGCTCCCTTGCGCCAGGCTCCGTACCGAATCCCCGAAGCAGTTAGGACAGGAATGAAGAAGGAGATCGATGAGATGCTCCAGCTCAGGGTAATTGAGCCCTCCGATAGTCCATGGGCCTCCCCAGTTGTCTTGGTGCCCAAGAAAGATGGGACCACCCGGTTCTGTGTAGACTATCGGAGGCTCAATGAAAATACCGTGACGGACGCTTACCCTATGCCCAGGGTAGACGAGCTACTCGATCGTATAGCCAGGGGAAATTACCTGACCACTATTGACCTCTGCAAAGGTTACTGGCAGATTCCCCTGGCCCCGGAGGCTATCCCCAAGTCGGCATTCGTCACCCCATTCGGCTTATATCAGTTTAGGGTAATGCTGTTTGGGATGAAGAATGCCCCAGCTACATTCCAGCGCTTGGTGGATAGGCTCCTGGATGGCTTCCAGAGTTTTGCTTGCGCCTACCTGGATGACATAGCGATCCACAGTGAGTCCTGGGAGGACCACTTAGCTCATGTGGGAATGGTTCTGGATCAGATCCGGGCTGCTGGCCTGACTCTGAAGCCAGAAAAATGCCACTTTGGGATGGCCGAGGTACAGTACCTGGGTCACCAGGTGGGGTGTGGAAAGCAGCGACCAGAGCCGGCCAAAATAGAAGCTGTCGCCAATTGGCCCACCCCCATCACTAAGACTCAGGTCCTAGCCTTCCTGGGCACGGCAGGGTACTATAGACGGTTCGTACCAGACTACAGCACACTTGCCAAACCCCTGACTGACTTGACCAAGAAGAACTTACCTCGACAGGTCCTGTGGTCTCCCCACTGTGAAACGGCTTTCCAGGCTCTCAAAAATGCTCTAATTAACGCTCCTGTCTTGGCGGCCCCAGCCCTTAACAAACGTTTTATCGTCCATACAGACGCTTCCATGTTCGGGCTGGGAGCTGTCCTCAGCCAAGTAGGCGAAGATGGAGGGGAGCATCCAGTTGCCTACATCAGCCGGAAGCTCCTGCCCCGCGAAGTCAGCTATGCAGCGGTCGAAAAGGAGTGTTTGGCTTTGGTGTGGGCATTAAAGAAATTGACTCCCTATTTATATGGTCAGGAGTTCACTCTGGTCACCGACCATAACCCGTTGGTGTGGCTGAACCGGGTCTCTGGAGATAACGGCAGGCTATTACGTTGGAGCTTATCGTTGCAACCCTTCAATTTCACCATTACTTACAGACCTGGGAAACAGAATGGCAACGCCGACGGGTTGTCCAGACAAACAGACCTCAGCCCCGCATAACCAGCGGTCTGGACAGCCTTAGTCTGCCCCGAAAAGGGGTCAGACCGTGTCTGCCAGAGTGTTCCACAGAAAGGGAGCACTGTTACAGAAGCATTAGTTATTTTGTTGTGAAGAGCTTATTTCCCAGCAGCAATGCCTGAACCAGCAAGCCAGCGCCTAAGAAGGGCTCCAAGAAAACCGTAACAAGTATCATTTCATAAAGAGTTAACTCTTTTTTTTCAGCTTTTAGAAACTATTGCCTAAATACACATTTTTGCTGGCCTCAGCTCTAAGTTTAGGGATAACCAATCCCATTGTCTAATCACCTCTGGAGCCAGACTGCTAATTGATAAGATGAACTTGTAAACTTGTTATCTTAAGTACTGTAATCCTATTGTGGCCTGTCAAAGGACAGTGCTCTCTATCTAAATGTGTGATGGGGGATTTTGTGCTTCCCCCCCTCTCCCCCTGGGAGTGCCCTGTGTGCATGTAACCTTAATAAAAAGCAGGCTGGGCATCCCAGTCCTGAGTTCTTGTTTGACCCTCAATCGCAGCGTTGACTCGTTTTTGTGGGCAGAAGGGTATCCTAGCTGTACTACAGCTAAGGGAGATTATTCTATATTTGCGAGACTCATATAGAATACTATGGAAAGCAGCTTCTCCCCTCTTTAGCAATAGGGATCCAGGCTACTAAGCGGTCCATCTCTCAGCGAGACTAAGGGTAACCGTAACAACTGACATTGATAGTAACTTTTTCTAAACGTATCACTCTCTGTTTGCCCGATGAGAGAGACCTGGTATATTGAATTGCTAATTTTCCCCCACTTATGAGTAGGCATTTAATTACTCCCTACAGAGGGTGTACCTTTTTTATGCTAGGACATTTTGTTATTTGTTATGGTTATTATACTTGCTTGTTCATGTTTTGTTTATGCTCACTCTTCTCAGATCATTAAGCCGAAACAACATTCTAGCAAATTGTCAATTGATATTATCTGTTGTTGTCTCTTCCATTTACATGGGTACTACACTACTATGACATGCATGATGACCACGCCAAGACTACGGACAGATGAGATCTTTGCTTCCCTCTTAGTTTACCCTCATGCAGAACACTAAGTTGTCCATAACGTAGAATCCAAAAGGCCTTAACTCTCCCACAAAGAGATCAATTGCATTTAAAAGCTTCACTAAACACCGGGATTCCATAATATTTTTACAAGAGACACAATTCTTATTAAACTCGTAACCTAGTTTTAAATCTAGAGATTTTCCAACTGTTTTCTTTTCATCCCCACACTATTAAAAAGAACAGAGTAGGTATTCTCATGCACAAAAATCTTCATTTCCAATTGTTCAACAAGGTGGCAGACACAGAAGGTAGAATTCTGATCATTGTAGGCCTTCTTTTTCACAAACCGATTACATTGGTTAACGTGCATGCCCCAAATTCACGTAGGCACAAATTTAACAGGCACCTCTTTTCCCTAGTTCTAGAACACAAAAAAGGGACTCTAATCCTTGGAGGGGATTTAAATATCACTCTTCAGGCTCCACACTGCCAGGGTATCTCGGAATGTCAGTAGATTATATATCTATCTATATATATATATATATATATATATATAGATAAAATAAGTATGCAATCTATCAAAAAAATCATAAATTTGAGCATGCTTAATACCTGGATACATACTGTGTATTGAAATTCTGAGGTCAGACATGAGATGCCTTGCTGATTACACATCAGAATTCAGCTCAGACCCCCTCCTCACTCAATATGCTAAATGATACATTTGTTCAATACATTTGCTCAATTAGTGAAGGCAGTTCATTTCAAAGATATTTTCTGTCTATAATGACCTCTTTGAATCTTAAAGGGCCAGTAAACCTAGAAAATATATAATTCTGCACATAGTGCAGAATTATATAAGATCATATTAGTGCTAGCTTTATATAACATAATATTGCCGGTGAATTTTTATTAAAAAAGAGGGTTTTTCAGACCCGCCCTCTGTGCGCTACTGAGCAGGTCTGGTTTTCCCTCTGAGCGCATCTGGGCAGCTGTCTAGTCACAGCCCACCCTGACCGTGCCATTACACACAATGTAGCTCGCTCCCGCTGTCAGACAGAGCAAGAGCAAGCTACATTGAGTGTAATGGCGTGGTCGGACCAGGCTGTGAATAGACAGCTGCCCAGATGTGCTCAGAGGGAAAACCAGACCCGCTCAATAGAGCACAGAGGGTGGGTCTGAAAAACACTCTTTTTTTAATAAAAATTCACCGGCAATATTATGTTATATAAAGCTAGCACTGATATAATGTTATATAACTCTGCACTATGTGCAGAATTATATAACATTATTTTCTAGGTTTACTGGCCCTTTAAGTATATGCACACAAAAAAAAAAAATTATGAGGGGGAACTACTTTATATACTAAGTGTTAAGTAGCCCATACTGAGTTCAAACCCATGAATTTCAGAAGTTATGTCACCGTGAAATAGTGAAAAGTCTTTTAAAACATTTTTAACCCTGTGAGTGCAGAAAACATATAAGAATGCAAATCTTGATTTTAAAAGGGGAAAATAGAGCTTCATATAAAATGAATTGTGTAATTTTCTAATGTTTCCTTGATACTCAGACTGTCCAAGTAAATTGCATAAATGTGTATTTGTGGATCTAAGAAGAAATGCCTAACAGTAGCATATTAGATAAATATTTGCTGAATTTAATAAGTAACCATATAGTCAATTTAAAATGTCCAATTTATTTCAAAATTAATAACATTCTTTTTATTTTTCAGGCATCTGACATGTGCATATGTAATTTTTGCTGTAAACTACATCATATGTTTTATACACTCAGCAAGAGATGTGCTGAATGTGAAATGTGCTGCATTTGTATTAATATGGGATAATAATCAAATGCAACTTTAAAGGCATCTTCTAAAATATTATGAGTAGAATTGTATGGAAGTATACCTCAGATAGATATATTATATAGATTTAAGGTTATGCATAGACCTGGTATCTGAATGTATAGGAAGTATATATATATATATATATATATATTTACAAATAGTTCTGGGTACATGCACTCTCACCACCCTTCCACAACTGCCAGGGTGCTATCAAGGAGTATATAGTAGCAAATGAATCAAAGCATTCTCTGGTCTTCTGACATCAAACTTGAAAAAAATTATTGAGTGAAGTTTCAGGACCTATAGCGTCCCTTCTTCTGACAAACACAAAGTGCAAATAAACAAACTTATAAAGGCCTAACAATCCCTCCCCCAAACAGCCTCCAATCACAGGAGAACGTGTGCAAAACTAAGATTAAACCATTATAAATGTTTAGAAATATATACTATACAAAATAGTGACCATACACATTAATGTGTATTTAATGAAATGTGAATAACAAACACTAAGTGATATTCATTAGTGTGAACAAATAAATGTGATAGAATAGTGTTAAAGCACTGATCATACTACTTAATTCATATCCAAAACCGCACCCTGTCCCCTCTGTGATGAATGGAATATTCCACAGCAATTATCTTCATAACATGAAAAAACCGCCCCTTACCCTTGTTAGGTTTAGCAATCACCATCACCATGGTAGCGGTACTGACTACAGAACATAGCAATTCAGACGATCCACACAATAACAGTGATCGATCACACATAGCTAACTTCCCACCATCTGATCTAGCATTCAGTATATATCTGTCAATAACTTGTCACGGAATAGATCAAACATATATAGCACCTAAGCGAACCGGAATCGTCCTATGTCAATACCTCATAGCAAGACTACACACGCCCTAGTCGCATACTGATAGGCTATCCCAGTCACACCTCCCTAACAATTGAATAGAGAAAAAGGGGGGTTCAATGGCACTACCGTGTGATGTGATGCACTATGACTGTACCCTCATGGTATTAAATAGCTTGTATGCTAAATTACAACTGGGGTTAGTGGTGCTGTGTATTAAATCAATAGTTAGACACAAAAGAAAAATGGGAAGAGTCCCATTCTAGAATACACTTGTAGCACTCATTATAGGCATAGGATTTAGATAATATTCGAACTTAGAAATGATCAACAAAGGAAAACTCAAGGTCTCAGGTCTAAATAAAACATACCTTTTATTAAATAGGAGTTTTAAAATTAAGGGATGTGCAACTTAAAAACAGTTGCTCTCACTAGGTTGATATAGTACCTATCTGTCAAAAATAGTGGTTCCAGAAGTTCAAATGCATAAATATTATATGTGAACCTAAATGGATCTCTAAATATAGTTGATCCAAGTCACATATAAGCTGCACTGAGTAGGCAGTAGTAACACTTATGAACCTCGTGGATTATGAGAGTCTGTGGACTATTGGTACAGGTCACTAATATCAATAAGATTAGTTCATTCTAAAAAAGTATTTAAAGATCAGTATATATGTTGGACATACTAAGGTATCCTCAAAGGTAATAGTGATTAGAATGTTGGCTGTGTACTTGGGTATCACATTGTAGTGTGTTGGTGCATACTTGGATATGCCAACGTTACTTGGCCGTAGGATGGTTATGTAAATACTGATAACTGTATATTAAAAATATATTTGCAAATTGCTGGATAGTATCCCTGTTACCAAGTTTTTCTATGTAATTACTTGAACACCTGTTAATTCTTAGCGGTCTGGCACATGCATATAGTTCTATACCAGAGGTGTTTCCACCACTTGTGAATGCTATGCAGGGTTAATACAATCCTGAGTTGTTGAGTGAATATGGTAAAGATAGATTTTACAAGACCTGCATAAGCATAAGTTTAACTCCTAAGGGTATAGTGTTGGTTTATGAATTAGATTGTCTTCCACTATGCAGTTCTAATCAAATTTAAACACAAACGTATAAAGATCCCAATAGCATACTCTCTGTATATAAACCTAGTCAATTCGTATTGTTTTAATGTAACTTATGTCTTTACGATTGACTATAGATTTGAAGTAGCAGTAACACTACAGCATTGAGAGTTCTCTTAAATACTTTGTTTGACTGCAAAGTTGAGGCAGCTGAATTTTTATTCAAATGATAGCTGCACGTACGCCAGGGGTTAATGCTTAGTTTAGCCAGTTAACCGCCAGACCCAGATTAATGTGAGTCAGCGTATTAACAGGTTCTAATATTGTCCCTTCAATTACCCTTAAGGTGTATGGTTATTTTTATACCATTTAGTATCATTTAGTCATAGCATATCAGTATGTCAAATAATGGGGAAAAGTAGTGCGCTCCCCATGTACGGTTAACTTAGTGACCGCAAGTACAATTCAGCTAGTGTTGTCATATAGATACCCAAAAGTAATCCTCAACTGATCTGGGATACCATCTGAGGTATCCGATAATTATGAACTAAGGCTAAATAATCCTAGATAGAGCAAGCCCTAACATACACAGGAGCTCCCTGACTCCTCACCAGTACCCTAACATGTTTCGCCGTTCTCACGGCTTTCTCAAAGGGGGGTGTGTGCGCGCGTCGCGCTTGGATTGGCTTTTTATGTGCAAGGAAGCTGTAAGTACCCTCCCCCATCTGTGATGTCAGATGGTCATGTGACTTAAAGCCGATAATAGTCCTAAACAGGTACTCCGATCTTGCAAGTATAGATTGTGTTTGGATTGCATGAAATAAGAGTACTTATATTGATATGATTATTAGTTTAATATTTATTCATGTATATATATTGTTTAACCCTAATATTTAAATTAATGATGAATATGTGTGAACATCGTACAATCATGCATGAGAGATGACTGAATAAACTTGACAAGCTTACTGCTCATAGTGGTGAAGTGGCATATTAAAGGGTGCTTGTGAGTGTATTTCTGCATCAAACCTAACTACAGTAATTTTGATGCACATGTATAAAGTGATGCGTGTTGGAGGATTTGGGAAACACATTATAGATAATAACAATAACACATGTGAATTGGGGAAAGAGTGCTCATGGAGTTTTTAATTATCATATAAGGTTCAAATATCTAAATTCTCTCAAACATAATAGGTGATTGGAGGTGTGCTAGTGTAGCCTGACCAAGTAAGGTTAAGCCCTAGCAAATAGTGTAAGGTGAAAAATTATTGTCAAAATGCATGATTGCAATTTTGGGTAAGATTTAGTAAAAACTTTGTGAATATATATCAAAAGTAACAGTGCACCGCTAGTGCAAACTGTGTAATATGTGCTAGAAAAGTTTCTAATTTGTGTGCCGGTTAACTTGTCACTCTTAAAAATAAATATTTATTTCCTCATGTGTGTACTTTTTCTTTTGAGATATGCACATATTTTTGATTTATGGCCCTCGCACTTAAGGGGCCATTATCTACACTTGATGTGTTATACATGAATTTCAGATTAGTATTGATGCTATACTCTTACTTTATCCTATTATTTCTGAATTCACATATTGAATATTATTTGTTTGTTATTGTATTGTGATTGATTCATACAATCCTTATGTTCTCGCAAGATAAGATGCTGATATGTTCAGCATAGCATACTGTTTGGCGTCATATGACCTATTGTTCACAAATAGTGAACAAAATTATTGTATTCATTTAACACATACGGATGAACAGAATTGAGCAGAAAGATCCATCTTGTTTCTGCTCTGAGGAGTGCCTTTTCTTGGTTTCCTCCTCTTATTCCTAGGTTAACTTTCTGTAATCCAAAACACTGTAAATCTGATTGTTTGGATTTGTGTACTTGTAGAAAATGCCTGGCGACTGAGGTAATGGATTTATCTGCATCTTTGTCTTTTTGGGCATTTTTGATGTTCCTCAGGTGTTCTTGTAGTCTGGTTCTGAGCTTTCTGGTGGTCATACCCACATAGAATAAATTACATTTACATGTCAGAGCATAGATAACCCCTTCTGTATGGCAGTTGATGTGTGCATTAACTTTGTGTATCTTACCAAATCTGTCAGTTATTGTATTTGTTTTTTTCACGTAGCTGCAAGTACTGCAAGTACCACATCTAAAGGTTCCCTGCTTTAGTTTTGTTTTTGTCCTTTCTCCAGAGAAATGGCTCGGGCTGATCATATCTTTAAGGTTTCGTGCCCTTTTAAACCCTACAGCTAGCTTATCATCCAGTATATTTTTCAAAATAGGATCAGCTTTCAGGATGTGCCAATTATCTTGCAGGATTTTGATCACTTTTTTAGTTTGAGGGTTATGAGTGGTAATGAATCTAACTGTTTCAACAGATTTGCTGTTAGTTTTTTTGTTCAATAATTCTTGTCGGGGGGTATGTCTTGCTCTGTATTCAGCCTTTTTTAAGGATCTCTTGCTATAGCCACGCTGTACCAATCTGTCTTTTAATTCTTTGGCTCTACATCTGTAATTTTCCTCGCTTGAGCAGTTGCGTTTGATTCGCAAAAACTCTCCTGTGGGTAGCGATTTGGTGGTGCTTGGAGCATGGGCACTGGTGTGGTGGAGAATGCTGTTAGTTGCCGTGGGTTTTCTGTACAGGTCGGTATTAATAGTTCCTTCCTGGTTTATGTTAATTTTTAGATCCAAGAATGTAATTTCAGTCTGGCTAGTTTCATATGTCAGTTTAATATTGACATTATTGATGTTCAGAATACGCATGAACTTATCCAGATCCGACTTATTGCCCTCCCATAGGAAGAGCACGTCGTCTATGTACCGTAGCCACATTGGTATATGTGACATATAGCTGGAATACTGATCTGAAAATACTGTGTTTTGTTCCCACCATCCTAAGAACAAGTTAGCATATGTGGGGGCACATGATGTGCCCATCGCCGTGCCTCTGACTTGCAGGTAAAATCCATGATTGAACGTGAAGTAATTATGATGAAGAACAAAGCTTAATAGGTTAAGAATAAATTCATTGTGAGAGAGGTCTTCACTTGATCCCATATTTAGAAAACTCTTGATTGCTTTTAGTCCTAGATCATGATTAATGCTTGTATAAAGCGATTCAACATCAGCTGTTACTAACCAAGTGTTGGGTTTCACATGCAGATGTTCAAGATGTTTTAGTACATCCGGTGTATCCTGAACGTATGACGGTAGTTGTGATAGGTATTCTCTCAACCTATAGTCTATGTATTTGCTGACTTTTTCAGTAATACAGTTGATTAAAACTATTTTTATGTGTTCCTAATAAAAGGTATGTTTTATTTAGACCTGAGACCTTGAGTTTTCCTTTGTTGATCATTTTTAAGTTCGAATATTATCTAAATCCTATGCCTATAATGAGTGCTACAAGTGTATTCTAGAATGGGACTCTTCCCATTTTTCTTTTGTGTCTCCCTAACAATTGGTCTGAAAAATCAAATCACAACAATTGTATATATATCATCTAGCCTACACTCTGCCATCTCTTTATTGCAACTACCACAGTAATCATCTGACGCTTGTCTAGAGGGCTCATCTCACTGATTTTACGCAAATCACCTAAGGAAATGAATATCACTTAGTGTTTGTTATTCACATTTCATTATATACACATTAATGTGTATGGTCACTATTTTGTATAGTATAAATTTCTAAACATTTATAATGGTTTAGTCGTAGTTTTGCACACATTCTCCTGTGATTGGAGGCTGTTTGGGGGAGGGATTGTTAGGCCTTTATAAGTCTGCTTATTTGCACTTTGTGTTCGTCAGAAGAAGGGGCGCTATAGGTCCCGAAACGTCACTCAATACATTTTTTCAAGTTGGATGTCAGAAGACCAGAAAGTGCTTTGATTCATTTGCTACTATATATATATATATATATATATATATATATATATATATATATATATATATATATATATATATATATATATATATATATATATATTTGTAGAGATATTACAAGTGGAATATACTCATATTTAGTCTTGAAATACTCAGGGTAAATAGTATGACATAATCCAATACACATGGAACATGTGGTTTGTTGATACCAGAAATTAAAGGATATTTAATAAATATTTTAAGGTGAGATATTTAAACTGCAGTAGTATTGATGATGAGACTGCATTTCTGTTTGTCTGCTGCCATCTAGTGGTTTATGCAAGAATTACAACCAAAGGGAATTATAGTATCAAATAACCATATGTTCCCAGTAAGCCAATAAGAGATGTTCAGCTCTGGAGGGCCTATCACAGACAGCACTGTGGAGCGTATCCGAAAGGTTCACTAATGATTAGAATAAAAAGGGGTGGGTTGTATCACGCGATGTAGCCTCATGCAAGAGGATAGAAATGGTCTTGGTCTTTTGCGTGTTAAAATTTTGACTGGTAACCTAGCTGCCCTTTTGGGACGCAGTCACTATAAGCGAAATTGGGCTACCTTTTCTTATCCATATTGCAAAATACTTTGCTTATTTATGAGGTGAACTGGACTTATCTGAAAAAGCTGAAACTTCAATTTGGTTTTATCTTATAACGTATAAAGGGTTGTTTCATACTTTTATATTTAAATCAAAGGTATTCTATAGCTATAGTTTAATTGAAGCTGGTGATTTAAAAGGGCACTTTGTATTTTAAGTTCATGTTCATAATCCTGTGTATGTTATTATTGTAAGTAAACCTCTCTGGTGTTTATTAAGTTATTTGCAGCTATTGTGAGATATTTCAAAATTGGTTATTGTATTTATATATCTGATTGTGGTAAATTAAACAGAGTAAGCTTGTAATCCATATTGGGCATTGAATTAGTTATTGGCTAATTATAGATGATTCTAGTATTTTATTGTGATATTTTTATGTGATTCATTGTAAGTAAGGTCCATTTTAGAGATATATTTTTGATTTACTTTGTAAAGAATATTATGACAGCATAAGGGTCTATAGTTGATTCATAATCTATTCTAGTTTCTATATAAATATTTTTCAATGTGTTTATAAATTTAACTAATCTTAAAAAATTAGGAAAAAATATTAATTTCAATTGTTTCATATATACATTTCTTTCATGTAATTGGCAAGAGTCCATGAGCTAGTGACATATGGGATATACAATCCTACCAGGAGGGGCAAAGTTTCCCAAACCTCAAAATGCCTATAAATACACCCCTCGCCACACCCACAATTCAGTTTTACAAACTTTGCCTCCTATGGAGGTGGATAAGGGTTTGTCTGCAAGTTCCTTGAAAGGACAAATCTCAGCTCTTTCTGTTTTATTTCACAGAAAGATTGCTATACTTCCTGATATTTACTGTTTTGTACAGGCTTTAGTTCATATTAAGCCTGTCATTAAATCAATTTCTCCTCCTTGGAGTCTTAATTTGGTTCTGAAAGCTTTACAGGCTCCTCCATTTGAGCCTATGCATTCTTTGGACATTAAACTACTTTCTTGGAAAGTGTTGTTCCTTTTGGCTATCTCTTCTGCTAGAAGAGTTTCTGAGCTATCTGCTCTTTGTTGTGAGTCTCCTTTTCTGATTTTAATTGGAGGTTATTTTAAAGAATAATAATAAATACATTTTATTATAACCCTGGTATATACACTGGCATATTATCTGGAGGCACTGCAGAAAGATTATTATCTTTATTACATTGATATAACATGTTTTGTAGTAAAATGTATTATTTAAAAAAAAATATATAATTTTAAAATTATTTTTTTTTCCGTTGGTAAAAATTGTATTAGCATTTTTAATTAACCAAATACTAAGACAAAATAATAATGTCTGTTGCTAGAAGTGAATAAAATCAATCTGTACTCAGTGTTGAAATATATTCCCCAAAATTACCCCTCACTAAGGGTGATGTCCTTAAAATGGACGTCATAGGCCACATTAAAAATAGGTGTAAGATTGCGGGTGATTTAAATGATTATATGGATATGCTTGCAATTAAGGCCAAAAATATTGCTATTGATAATGGAAGGTGGAATGAAAAAAGTGAATTGTTCCAAGAATTATTAAAAAATTAATCAATGCAAAAATCTCATAAAACGGGATGAACTAATACTCAAATCCTGGCCTCTTGTAATATGCATTATTGATGAAATGTCCACACACTTTATAGAAAAGAAATTGCAAATACAGGGGCTAGAAGATGATATTCGCTCATCACGCAAGTGCGAAGAGAGTTTAGAAATGGCCGAAAATGAAATTGTTACATTTAAACGAGACATGGTCACCTTAGAAGAGCATAACCAAGATTTAAGAGCCCAAATAGAACATTTAAAAAGACAATCTTGCCATAATGAAACCCCCTCTATTAGCAATGAGGATAATGCAGGTATTTTAGAAACCCTAAAGGACTTATGAGAAGTGAATTACAGAACTTTATGGAAGAATTTAAACACAGGTCACTGATCGGCTCAGAGATAAACTTCCCACATAGACAGTCACCTAATGTTTTAAATTCAGGGAACTGCTGCACTTCAGAGGGGGAGGACAGTAATTATAGTGAATCAGAGGGTGGAGCCAGCTACCCAAATAGCCCCCATAATGCTAATATGCGTAAGGGATCTCCCCATAGTAGAAGGGCAGATAGGGACCGCTCCAACCCTAACAAGAAGGTCCCTCGGAAGACCCAAGATGCGTCTAATAAGATATATGGCATACCTAAAATAACTACTTTCCTAAATGGTGCAGTACCTACATTTTCCAAAAAGGGAACCACTTCTATAATTGACCACTTAGAAACTTATGAGAATACTTTATCTATAATGGATGTTAATAGTGAGCAATCAAAAATTTATTTTCTGCCCTGGGTATTTGAAAATGAGCATAACAAATTATTTGCTTCACTAAAGGATATGAATGTTCATTCATAATTTGTGAATTTATTTTTTTAAGCACTGCCCTCACACATTAAAATAAATCTGGCTAGAGATTTTGGTGAGAACTGCTCATTGGACTGGCTGATCAAAGAGAGTACAAAGTTATACTCTATTCAGCAGTCCAATGAACAGAGGGTTAAAAGGGAAACAAGGCCCAGCCAAAAAATTGTGGCAGAAATTAGGGTGTCACCTAGCCCCCTAAACTTAGAGTCTAAAAAGAAAATGTATGCGGAAGTAGCCCGAGAAAACAGGCCTTCCCTACAAAGTTTTAACTCTGCCCCTCCCCCATCAAGGGCAGAGGCACAGAGAGAATATACTCAAAATGGGGGGCATACTCAGATAAATAATTGTCCCCAAAGCCCACAAGATAATTGGTATCCCCGTAAAAATAAATACCAAAAGTGGCGAAAATACTTTCAGGGTAATCAGACACCCCAAGTAAATAGTGCTCCCCAAGACATTAACGCTGAAGAAGTTGAACCCCAAAGACAACCATGTCAAAATAGAAATAATAGCTATGATTCTGAGGGATCCCAAGGATCTAGGAATCAGTACCCTGAGACATCACAAAATCGGTTCATGGGTAGAAATAGCTTGTCCAATCAAGTGGGCCAACTCAGTACGCAAGTAAGTCAATTATGTACACTATTTACTAATATGAGTTAAGCTTTGATGGCTCAGCACCCTAGTAATCCATTTTTATGGGTACAGCCAGTGGCCAGCAGTGGGCCACAGGCACAGTCATAAATATTGCGGTATTACCTGAAGGAGAGGGGAGAGATATACCAAATTAAATGATAAATGTCAATAATGGTACTAATCATGTTCTCTCCCTAAAGCCGAGAAACAGACATTTTATCTGTGATGACAAGCAACCTCAGCCGGGAAGCTCTAACAAACCTCTTCCTTTGCAGTTTTCCACTAACCTTATTCCCACAGATGCAGTACACAGGAACCCTGTCAACCCTATTACAGAGGAAAGGACTGGTAAGAATGAAAATTCTTCTGCATCAGGTAACATGGCGGATTTAGGTAACTCGTGGCAAAGCCCACAATTGTGTAATCATGCTAATTTTATGTGTGAAATAGTAGATTTAGAATAGTAGAAACTGCAGGGAGGTATTATGTATTAGCTGAGCTCCAGGATTCAGTTGCTAACCCTATCATGGGATTAATTGATACTGCATCTCAGGCAACTATTTTATCCCACAGATACTACACACAGCTAAATGAGCTAACACCCCACAAACCTAAGATAAAAGAACTTGATGGTTCAATAATAGGTGTTGGGGTGACTCTCTCAAAGTCTACGGTACGGCATGTTTAAAGCTAAAACTGGGGAACAACGTAATAAGACTCTTTTTCACTATAGTGGATCTGCCAACCAATCGCTTAATAATTGGTAGTGATCTCCTGAAGCGATTAAGCACCATAATTGATTGCATAAATAATGTAATTTTGTCACAAGTAAAAAGGCCTATTAATTATGAGCGGTCCGGTATATCTTGCACCAGACATAACTGTCACATGGTGGAAGAGAAACCAGATGCTGTGGAGATTCATTTCAGGAATAACTCTGTACCTGAAATCACTATCCTACAAATAGATGATCAGACTCCCTTAAGGAGCTCTGATGGTAATACTTTTAAAAGCGACGGTGATGTATTAATCATATCTCTCCACAAGGGGGATGCTAAGTACCCTAAAGGGGGAGATCATTCTCAATTCCTCGCAGAAATTGAGAAAGCTAAGGATGATCTATTGATCCCTATGCAAGTGCATGACCTTGGAAAAACCAAGTATGCCAAATTGAGCTTAAAACAGGAAGCTAGCTATATAAGTGAAGGCTTTTTAGCACAGATCGCTGAACCTAAATTTATTAAATATCTTTCTCCCCAAGACCACTGTGTCCATGGCCTGGATAACAGGTCTGAAAGCTATAATGTCACAGCTAAATGTTTATTATCTATCTCTACAGGTAATAAATCAGCAAAGCACCTGTTTTTAGTTTTAAATACTCCCCATAATCAAATATATATTGGCAATGATCTCTTACATAGATATGCCATACAAATAGATTTGATTAACCTTTGCCTCTGGAGCAGGTTAAAGGGGGACCCTGAAGTATTTCAGTATAAAAAATACAGCCCTGAAATCAAACCAGCAAATGCCATATGCTGTGAATATGCAGGTATCTAATGATGTTGCAATCCCTGCTGGACCTGATAAATTCCTCTTATCCTTACAGTTAAATAGAGGTCAGAAATTAAAAAATTCTGAAACACTAATATGCATCTCCCATAGAATGCAAGATATGGGTATAACAATGACCCATACTCCTATGGTAAATATTGGGACTATTCCAATACATGTTATTGTGCATAACATGACCCCACAGGATATCACCTTATCCAAGGGCACTACCATAGGATATGCACTGGAATCAAGTTTTTACACTTTTGGATTCCAGAATAATGTAATTGGGCTAATACCTGAAGGATACTTAACTGAAGAACAGTTAATAGAACAATCCTTTGCATCTATGCCAGAAGGATTATTTACAATTCAGTCTATTTATCCCTTCAGTTCAAAGGAAGGCATCTGTAAAATTGAAGAAGCCTCCCTAGTATTTGATCAGCTGATCAAAGAGCAAGAATACCCCGGTACCCAGAATCATGGGTTAATGTAACTTCTAATCAAGGGGATCTCACCTCTAGGTTGGAAGATGCCTATGAGATAGGACAGCCTGAAATCTTTCCAGGATTTCAGCGATTAGTTGAAGAGCAAATCTCCTTAGCTAATGGCTGTTCCAATGATGAGCAACGCCAACAGCTGACGGAGTACAAGGGTATTTTTGCTAGGGATTCTTATGACTGTGGCACTGCAGACTTGCACATTGCAAGAATCCAAACAAATCCCAATTCACTACCTGTCTTTGTTAAACAATACAGACTTCCTTTAGCCTCATATGATTCTCTTGCAGAAATCATAAGGAACCTGGAAGAACAGGGTATCATCAGACAGGTGCACAGCTTTTACAACAATCCTATTCTAGGTGTTCTTAAGCCCAATGGACAATGGCGTTTGTGTGCTGACTTAAGACAGCTAAACAAACGAGTGTACATGTCTGGCTGGCCTGTGCCATACATTGACCAGTGCCTAGCACAGATGCAGGGATCTAAAATATTCACTGCCATTTATTGTGCACAAGGATATTAGACCATAAAGGTACACGAGGAAGACCAATATAAGCTCACATTCTCATTCCAAAAGGTCCAATATGCATTCCAAAGGCTTCCATTTGAATACATAAATTCAGGACATGAATTTGCTGTATTCATGCATAAGGCTATGCCTGATGCACTGGAAAGGGGGACCTTATCCCTTACCTTATGTTGCTGATGTTTTAATCAAAAGCACAGACTTTGAAAAACACATCACAGAACTTAAACACATCCTCAGCCAACTTAAAAGGGCAGGTGTCAAATTATCCCTACATAAAGCTCAATGGTGCTGCACTTGCGTATACTTCTTGGGACATGAAGTTACTTCTGAAGGGTTAAATCCTCAGAAGAAAAAGGTGGAAGCTATAATAAATTCTAAGAACCCAACTAACTTAAAGGAATTAAGATCATTCCTGGGTATGACAAATTATTCTCTCAAACGTATTGATAATTATGCAGAATTAGCTAAACCACTGCTACTTCTTCTAAAGAAGGACGTAAAATGGCACTGGAGTGAGGCTCAAGAGACTCAGAGAAACTCACTCAAGCACCTTGCTTTACATACCCTGAAGGGGGTAAACCTTTCTACTTAGAGACAGGTTACACAGATATAAGCATGAGTGCTGTTTTATACCAAAAGTATAATAATTTAAGCAAAGTCATTGCTTATGTGAGAAAAACTCTATCCCCAGTAGAAATAAAATTTAGTGTTTGCGAAAAATCCCTCTTATCTACTGTATGGGCTCTACAAAATTTCTGCAACTATATACAGGGCGAGAAAATTATTGTAGAAATGGCCCACCAGCCTTTGCTATATATGCAAAGTGAGAGAATAAGAGATGGGAATCTGTCTAATAGCAGCATAACAGCTTGGACTCTTTCCTTACAAGGCTGGCCTTTAGAAATTCACTATAAGCAAAACAAAAAGAATCCAGTTGCCCAGGAGCTTGCTAAGCTCCACGACTGTACTGCTAAGGATCATGGGGAAGAGTTATTAGAAGATGATTTCCTGAAGGAACAATTGCTTTCCCCATATAAAATATACGAGGACCATTGTCAAACATTACCTTGGGTATATGTTGATGGTTATTCTTACCATGCCACTATTGAAAATGAGCGCAGATTAGTCGCCGGCATTGGTATAACTTGGGCAAATGGATTCCCAAATATTTCTGTAGGTTTCAACATTTGTCTGAGATCCAGTCAAGTAGCAGAACTAACTGCTGTTCTAAAAAACATTGAAATGGCTATTGAACAAGGTATCCATATATTTGTGATCATTACTGACTCAAATTATGTGTGTAGAGAAAAAGTATATATTGGCACTGTGAATAATATGCTAAGGAGATAAAGATCAATGATCTTGGTGCTGCCCTTTATGTAACAGTATTTAAACAACAAGGATGGGGAAAAGGGGACAAGAAAGGGATTAACTAGCACTCTTTCCTATTACTGAGGTAACTAGGCTGAATATATCAGCTCACAACAAGTGTAAATAAAGTTCCTTTAAAAATCAAACTTTAATATTAAAATTGCAAGACCGGGTGAGTGAACTACCCTATATTGCAGCATACACCTCTACCTATAACCTCTAAAAACAAAGATAGTAATAATAGACTAGAACCTCTGTATACTATCCCCCTGTATTCCTGTCCGATAGCTGGAATCGTCGACTTCAGGTGCCAGAGATAGTAAAATCAGCGGTCTAGCTAAATATACGCACAAATGGGTTTCGGCCTTTAACACGGGCCTTTTTCAATGTGTATCTTGTAATCGTGACAAACCGATTGCCGAAGACTTAGGGCTTTTAAATTGTGCACTGCCGAAATTGGACCAATCAGAAGGCGGAATCCAATTACGCCTCCAAACTAGCCTATCAGAATAATTCTACCTCCATGCTTTAGAGGTGTGCTCTAATATCCAATACAACGTGCTAAGACGTTTAACTAGTAATTGCTTACTTAGAAACCACGCCTTTATGCTTCTTACCTTTCATTGGGAGCAGTATTTGTGGGGGTTTATTATCCTAAGAATTATGTTTACTACTGGCGATATTGCTAATACAATCTGCAGTGCTCATAATAAGTACTTTGTGCATATGGTAAACTATGTCATGCACCTCATATTGTACAGTATATGACTTGACATACATAGAATCAATTTATCCTTAGATCACGTACCGTTTGGATTACGAAAGGGAATTTTTTACCAATACAAGTTACATAATGCAGTAACTGATTCCTATTGTCACGAGTCATAGCTATAGTGATATATTATCCTCCATATATATCTAATCCCATTTATGCAAATTTATAACATACTGAGCTGAAGCTCATTCTATTGTTATTATTAATGCTGGGATATTAGTCATTGGAAAAATACACTATATTCGGGGTGCATGTCATAGTTTTTAATTTTCCATTTAGTATAATATTTGTTGGAGCAATTAATCAACCTCATTATATTGATCAGGAATAGTGGCAACGCATTATTAATATAAGTAAAAAATCAGCACCATAGAGGCAACACTGAATATGTTTTATGAAAAGTCAATAATAATCCGATGATTACAATATATTTACATATGTTTATTATGTGCGTAAACTAAACGCATTTTAGATGTTACAAATCTTCAATACACTTCAAAATCCTTAGATGGACACTATATTGAGATCTGCATTTTTAAAATGCCTCTGTTTACTTAACAACATAATATCTCATCAGTGAAGTCTAAATGTAGTAACAAATATTATCCATGCCACATATTCGTCTGTAGATAATAAAATTTCCACAGCTAGATACTAAGGTCAGTATAGAGATTGCTCCTATTTCATGTATTATTCTACAGTAAAACCCCCAAAAAATTATTTTCATTCGTGCCATAAGGCATAACAGATTGTAATTTAAAAATCCATCTGGCCTCTTTCTTTAAAAGTACTTGCTCAGTATCACCCCCTCTAATACCTGGCTTATATGAGTCTAAGCCCTAACATTTGAATGAGCTTGTGTTGCCATTATGGCTTAGTAGAAAATGTGTAGCTACACTAGTAATCTTTTTCTTATTTTCCACGTCTTTACATGCAGTCCTGATATTGCTTAAATGTTCTATCATTCTAGTGTCCATGGATCTAGTAGTCATGCCCACATAAAACAAATTGCAGCTGCATGATAAGCAGCATATCACATTCGTTGTTTTGCATGTAATGTGACTATTTATAGTCCATTTCTTCGCAAATCTATCAATGATTGTCTTTTTCTTTACCATGTGCTGGCATACCTTGCAATTTCCACATGCTATCGAGCCCTTATATAAAGGTGATTTTTTTAGCGTTTCTATCGAAATGGCTGGTCGTTAGACAATCATTGAGATTGCTAGATCATCTATATGTGAACAGAGGCTTCATTGGGATCACTGACTGCAGTTGTTCATCGGCTTGTAATATATGCCAATGTGTACGTAGTATGTGGTTGATTTGTTCACTCTGACTTGAGAATGTAGAAATAAACCTGAGGGGGTTAGTGTTCTTTACTTGTTTAGGGGTTAAAAGCTCAGCTCTGTTTTTATTTAGAGCCTTGTGATATGCTCTTGCGAATGATTTTTTTAGAATAGCCTCTTTGAAGAAGCCTATTTCTAAGTTCCAATGCTGCTGCATTGAATGATTCCACAGTGGTGCAATTTTTACGTAGACTAAGATATTCACCTACTGGTAAACCTTAGACAGTATTAGGATGATGAAAGCTGCTGGCACATAGAATGTTCTTTGTGGCCGTAGGCTTTCTATATGTGTCAGTTACTAGGTGATTATCTTTTTTTTCTGAATAACTAGATCCAGAAATTCTATTTTGTGTTCATTAGTTGCCATCGTGAGAAATAGACCAAATGGATTCACATTTAGCAATTTTATGAATTCTTGCAGAAGGTCAATGGGGCCATCCCAGACAAAAAAGATATCTATATATCTGGACCAGTGGTAGATACACTGGGTGTAGTGCTTAAGGGTCTCATGAAACACAATTGTTTCATCCCACCAGCCCAAATATATATTTGCATACATGGGGGCACTAGTGTAGCTACACATTTTCAACTAAACGATAATAGCAACACAATCTCATTCAAATGTTGGGCTTAGAATCATATAAACCAGGTATTAGAGGGGGTGATACTGAGCAAGTACTTTTAAAGACAGTGGCAAGATGGATTTTAATTTACAAACTGTTATGCCTTATGGCCTGAATGAAAATAAAAAAAATGGGTCTTTCTGTAGAATAATACATGAAATAGGAGCAATCTCTATACTGACCTTAGTATCTAGCTGTGGAAATTTTATTATCTACAGACGAATATGTGGCATGGTTAATATTTGTTACTACGAAAGAAGGAGGGGTAGAAGGAGCGCCACAGAGAGGCTTTAGTACATATAAAATAAGAACTTAGCGATCAGGTGGGGACTGAGCAATAGGGAGGTGGAATAACAGTGGATTGAGTATAAAAATTATTGTTCCATCCCAACCTATACGTCCCTATACAGTGAATTAAATTTTGACCAGTAATAAAATAACTCAGGAGGCGTGTGTTATAAATCTATTCAATTTGATTCTTTTACTGAAAGATAGTAGAAAGCTGAGTTTTTAAAGGACACAATTTGGGTACAATAAAATAATAAGCACAATGTAAAAACAAATAAAAACTGCAGAGCTGATTTACCAGCCAGTCATATAGCAAAAATGAAATGACGCTACAAATATCAGTGTCTGTGTCGTGTAATGGGCAAAGTGAGTGGGAGTCTGTAAAGAGCTATGTTAATAAAATAAGATGTCAGTTAATTGATCTTTGATATGAACAGGAATTTAATTGGTCTAGCAGCCTAAGGTGGCAAATGTGATATAAAATGGTATCTTAAAATGTAAAAGGCAACATGTATTAAGTTAATAGTTAAGGATATTAAAACAGTGAAAGAACAAAATTGCCAAAAAATTGGTGAACTATCAGTGGAGGGGAAAAAAAAGGAGTTATATTAGTATTAGTATTAGTATTAGTAAATATTAGAAAGCATCAAAAGGGGGAGAGATGATTATCTCCTGCTTAAGTAAATGTAACAAATTTACATTAACAGTATAAACTGTTATGTGATTAGAAAAAAGAACGTTATACGGAAGTGTTCGAAAGATATATAATAAGTGAAAATAAAAAGAAATGATTTTCTACTTAAATCTGATAAGTGCACAGTGATACAATATTTGACAAATAGTGATCACAGGTGGATTGGCCAATCCAATACAATTATAAAACATATATACAATAAAATGTCTCTAATGAGTAAACGCTTTCAGAGAATATATATCTAATGTATCAGATTATGTCTGACTAAGAACACACACAAATAAGTGCAAAATAGCAGATGCGATCTCTTAGATCAGTACAGTCATACGAAAAACGGACGTTTAGGAAAATGTCTTTAAAGTCTTTAATTTCCAAAATGTAGAAAGCTGTATGGTTCAGATGATGATTTTATGAACAATTTGTATATCCAAATGGTGAGGACAAACAGTTCTTAGTGGAGCATCCAATAAGAAATTTAAGCAAAAGTCTGCACCTATAAACCTGTGAAGGAAAAAAGAGAACAAAATGTGGCAGGCAAAAGAACTGGTCTGAGCAGATTAGGAAATAGGCTCACCTATCAGTAGCGGTTATACGGGCTGGTAAATCGGCGGTGTTTCGAGAGTTTGTCTATGCGTTTCAACCTCTTAACGAGGTCTATATCAAGACTAATACCAGCTACACAGTTCTACTAGAATTTAAAGTATCCGACAGCCTATGGCGTGTAGGGGGTGTGGCTTAGAATCGCGCCAAGTATTTTCCTTAGATCAAAGGTAGGAATATCAGTCCTTGATTAATTTGCGGCCATATTAGAAGTGGGTAAAGGTAAGGGAAGGAGCCGCTCGTGACGATAGAATGGTTCAAATAAATTAATTTCAATCCTTGACAGATATAAAAAATGAGCAACGGTAAGGGTAAATAGTCGCTCATATCGGCATTATACGGCGGACTCTAATTTTGGGATATTTTAAATACACTGTATAGGGATAATTTAACTACAGCCCAAATTTCAAAAGTGTCTACAGTAGGTGAAATTATAAAAAATTGCACAGTCAGAGTTAATAGATAACATAAAGAGGAAATAAATATACATATACATTAGAGATAAATCGGTTTTGAATGTAATGTAATTTTACTGCCTATCATGAAACGGATATATAATATGTCCATCAATGAATGGTGATATAAGTCAAATAAGACCTAACTCGGAATTAATCAAATTGCACAGACAAAGTTAATAGATAACATAAAGAGGAAATAAATATACATTGGAGATAAATCAGTTTGGAATGTAATATAAAAATACTGCCTAAGATGACGCGGACATATAATATATCCATAAACTAATAGTGATATTTGTCAAAAAGGAAGGTTTGATTCTATATACAGGTAATCGCTTGGATTATGAAACTAAATAATATAATTTACTAAATTGTATTTTAGATATGTATTAGAGTAGTATGGATGATACAGGTTTGTCGACCCACTTGTCAAGATGGGTTGAAAAAGGATAACTGGAATATCAGAATACAGATGAATTTGACTAAGTCCCTGATGATGTAAAAAACTTTATTACTTTTTTATTACTTTTTAAATATTATTATATTATTATATTGCTTTCAATATAAGGACTGGGAGTGTAAGCTATTTGATCTTTAATAGCTTCTATTATGACAGTTACTCCATCTTTATAACTTTTATTTAGGATTGAAGAAGGTGTGCTACTTCAAATTTGACATTTAAGCCCTTGGGATATATAGTATCCATTTCGAAGATCCATTTATACTCAGCTTTAAGAAGCTTTTTCTCAAAGTCTCCCCTTCTCCAATCTTTTTCGACTATTTGTAGACCCATATATTTCATCATTTTTGTGTCGCCATTATGTTTTTGAGTGAAATGTTTGTAGAGGGGGACATCAGTATTTTTACCTTCTATTTTAAGTAGATGTTCTCTAATTCGGTCTCGTAGTGGCCGGTTGGTTTGTCCTACATATTGCAAACCACAAGAACATTCAAGGAGATAGACGACACATTCGTCTTTACATCTTATCATCTGACTCAGTCTAAATTTTTTTTTGTAGTGAAGGACTGGAGAGAGTTCTTTTTAAGACCATGTTTGCAAGCCTTGCATTTAAAACATGGATAAAATTATTTTAATCAATCTCCTTGAACTCCTGTTACCATACTTAATTTCTTCAGTTTCATGACACTAGGTGCTAAAATTTTAGATTTAGTTTTTTCCTATAGATGAAGTGTGGGTTCTCACTTATCTTTTCACCTATAATGTCATCCTCCTTTATTATGTCCCAATTTCTCTGAATTATTCTCTCAATTTTGTATTTGTCTTGGGTGATGAAGGAGACGTCCAAGATCTCTTGGTTGGTCAATTGCTCTTTAGTTTTATATTTTTATAGAGAATTTCTTTCTATTTTATCCACTTCTTCTACAATGTTATTGACCTCACTCATATTATAGCCTCTCTCTTTGAAGCGTTTGAGTAGTATTTTGGACTGGTCCTGCCAATCTTTATTATTTAAGCAGTTTTTCTTTACTCTCAAGAGCTGTCCCTTTGGTATGTTCTTAATCCACTTGTTATGATGACAACTCTTTTGATGTAAGTAATTGTTGCAATCAACTGGTTTAAAGTATGTGGATGTGTTGATGGTACCTTTTGTATGAGTACATCTTGAGGTCTAAAAAGGTTATTTGTTCACTTGAGTATTAATATGTGAGCTTCAAGTTGGTCGTACTTTGGTTCATCACATGGAGTGTATGTTCCAGATAGCTGATGCTTCCTCTCCATATCATCAGAATGTCATCTATATATCTGCGATAGAGGACCAAGTCCGCACCAGCTGGGCAAGAGTCCCAAAATATGGACTCCTAATGGCCTTTATATAAATTGGCATAGCTGGGTGCAAACTTGGTCCCCATCGCAGTTCCACACACTTGATTGAACTGGAACTGCGATGGGGATTTTACCTTAATTCTGATTGGCTGATAGAATTCATCAATCGGAATCTAAGGGACGCCATCTTGGATGACATCACTTAAAGGTACCTTCATTCATCTTTAGTCATCGAATGAAGAGGATGCTCCGCGTCAGATGTCTTGAAGATGGACCCGCTCCAATGAAGATAGAAGATGCCGTCTGGATAAAGATTTCTGCCCGTCTGGAGGACCACTTCCCCCGGCTTGGATGAAGACTTCTCCCAGCTTCATTGAGGACTTCAGCCCGGCTTGGATGAAGACTTCTCCCGGTAAGTTGATCTTCAGGGGGTTAGTGTTAGGTTTTTTTAAGGGTGTATTGGGTGGGTTTTATTTTTAGTTTGGGGACTTTGGGCCTGCAAAAGAGCTAACTGCCCTTTTAAGGGCAATGCCCATCCAAATGCCCCTTTCAGGGCAATGGGGAGCTTAGGTTTTTTTAGATAGTATTTTATTTGGGGTTGGTTGTGTGGGTGGTGGGTTTTACTGTTGGGGGGGTTGTTTGTATTTTTTTCAGGTAAAAGAGCTGATTACTTTGGGGCAATGCCCCACAAAAGGCCCTTTTAAGGGCTATTGGTAGTTTAGTTTAGGCTAGGGTTTTTTTTATTTTGGGGGGGCTTTTTTTATTTTGATAGGGCTATTAGATTAGGTGTAATTAGTTTAAATATCTTGTAATTTGTTTATTATTTTCTGTAATTTAGTGTTTGTTTTTGTACTTTAGCTAATTTAATTTAATTGATTTAATTGTTGTTAATTTAGTTAATTTATTTAATTATAGTGTAGTGTTAGTGTAACTTAGGTAAGGTTTTATTTTACAGGTACTTTTGCATTTATTTTAGCTAGGTAGTTATTAAATAGTTAATAACTATTTAATAACTATTCTACCTAGTTAAAATAAATACAAACTTGCCTGTAAAATAAAAATAAACCCTAAGCTAGCTAAATTGTAACTATTAGTTATATTGTAGCTAGCTTAGGGTTTATTTTATAGGTAAGTATTTAGTTTTAAATAGGAATAATTTAGTTAATGATAGGAATATTTAGTTAGATTTATTTAAATTATATTTAAGTTAGGGGGTGTTAGGGTTTGACTTAGGTTTAGGGGTAAATAACTTTAATATAGTGGCGGCGACGTTGGGGCGGCAAATTAGGGGTTAATAAATGTAGGTCGGTGGCAGCGATGTTAGGGACGGCAGATTAGGGGTTAATAATATTTAACTAATGTTTGCGAGGCGGGAGTGTGGCGGTTTAGGGGTTAATATGTTTATTATAGTGGCGGCAACGTTGGGGGCGGCAAATTAGGGGTTAATAAGTGTAGGTAGCTTGTGGCGACATTGGGACGGCAGATTAGGGGTTAATAAATATAACGTAGGTGTCGGCGATGTTGGGGGCAGCAGATTAAGGGTTCATAAATATAATGTAGGTGGCGGCGGTGTCCGGAGCGGCAGGTTAGGGGTTAAAATTTTTATTATAGTGTTTGCGATGCTGGAGGGCCGCGGTTTAGGGGTTAATAGGTAGTCTATGGGTGTTAGTGTACTGTTTAGCACTTTAGTTATGAGTTTTATGTTACGGCGTTGTACCATAAAAATCTTAACTACTAACTTTTAAATGCGTTAGGACTCTTGGAGGTAGAGGGTGTACTTTTTGGCCTCCCAGGACAGACTCATAATACCGGCGCTATGGAAGTCCCATAGAAAAAAGACTTTTACGAAGTTTACGTAAGTCGTTTTGCAGTAAGGCCAAAGAAGTGTGCGGTGACCCTAAACCTTCAAGACTCTTAATACCTGCGGGCGTAAAAAAGCAGCGTTAGGGTAAAAAATCAGGGTTAAGAGGTCCTAACGCACAACTCGTAATCTAGCCGTAAGTATGGTAACTGGAGTTCAAGGAGATCGATAAAAAGAATTTTATCCATGTTTTAAATGCAAGGCTTGCAAACATGGCCTTAAAAAGAACTCTCTCCAGTCCTTCACTACAAAAGAAAAATTTAGACTGAGTCAGATGATAAGATGTAAAGACAAAGGTGTCATCTATCTCCTTGAATGCTCTTGTGGTTTGCAATATGTAGGACAAACCAGCCAGCCACTATGAGGCAGAGTAAGAGAACATCTAATCAAAATAGAAGGTAAAAATACTGATGTCCCCTCTACAAACATTTCACTCAAAAACATAATGGCGACACAAAAATGATGAAATATGTGGGTCTACGAATAGTCGAAAAAGATTGGAGAGGGGGAGATTTTGAGAAAAGGCTGCTTAAAGCTGAGTATAAATAGATCTTCGAAATGGATACTATATATCCCAAGGGCTAAAATGTCAAATTTGAAGTAGCACACCTTCTTCAATCCTAAATAAAAGTTATAAAGATGGAGTAACTGTCATAATAGAAGCTATTAAAGATCAAATAGCTTACACTCCCAGTCCTTATATTGAAAGCAACAGAAATAGTAATAATTAAAAGTAATAAATAAAGTTTTTTACATCATCAGGGACTTAGTCAAATTCATCTGTATTCTGATATTCCAGTTATCCTTTTTCAAACCATCTTGACAAGTGGGTCGATAAACCTGTATCATCCATACTACTCTAATACATATCTAAAAACTAAATTTATCCTTACCTGATAAATTTCTTTCTCTTGTGGTGTATCCAGTCCACGGGTTCATCCATTACATGTGGGATTTTCTCCTTCCCAACAGGAAGCTGCAAGAGGACACCCACAGCAGAGCTGTCTATATAGCTCCTCCCCTAACTGCCACCCCCAGTCATTCGACCGAAGACAAGCAAGAAAAAGGAGAAACTATAGGGTGCAGTGGTGACTGTAGTTTAAAAATAAAAAACACCTGCCTAAAAGTGACAGGGCGGGCCGTGGACTGGATACACCACAAGAGAAAGAAATTTATCAGGTAAGCATAAATTTAGTTTTCTCTTGTAAGGTGTATCCAGTCCACGGGTTCATCCATTACTTGTGGGATACCAATACCAAAGCTTTAGGACACGGATGAAGGGAGGGACAATGCAAGCACTTAAACGGAAGGCACCACTGCCTGCAAGGCCTTTCTCCCAAAAATAGCCTCCGAGGAAGCAAAAGTATCAAATTTGTAGAATTTAGAAAAAGTATGAAGTGAAGACCAAGTCGCCGCCTTACAAATCTGTTCAACAGAGGCCTCATGTTTAAAAGCCCATGTGGAAGCTACCGCTCTAGTAGAATGAGCTGTAATTCTTTGAGGAGGTTGCTCGCCAGCAGTCTCATAAGCTAAACGGATTATGCTTCTCAGCCAAAAAGAAAGAGAAGTTGCCGAAGCATTTTGGCCTCTCCTCTTTCCAGAGTAGACGACAAACAATGCAGATGTTTGATGAAAATCCTTAGTAGCTTGCAAATAAAACTTTAAAGCACGAACCATGTCAAGATTGTGTAACAGACGTTCCTTCTTTGAAGAAGGATTAGGACACAGTGACGGAACAACAATTTCCTGATTGATATTCCTATTAGATACTACCTTAGGAAGAAACCCAGGTTTGGTATGCAAAACTACCTTATCTGCATGGAAGATCAGATAAGGGGACTCACACTGCAAGGCAGATAACTCTGAAACTCTTCGAGCCGAAGAGATAGCTACTAAAAACAGAACTTTCCAAGATAAAAGCTTGATATCTATGGAATGCAAGGGTTCAAACGGAACCCCTTGAAGAACTTTAAGAACTAAATTTAAACTCCATGGCGGAGCAACAGGTTTAAACACAAGCCTGATTCTAACCAAAGCCTGACAAAATGCCTGAACGTCTGGAACATCAGCCAGACGCTTGTGCAAAAGAATAGACAGAGCAGAAATCTGTCCCTTTAAGGAACTAGCTGATAATCCCTTTTCCAATCTTTCTTGGAGAAAAGATAGTATCCTAGGAATCCTGACCTTACTCCATGAGTAACCCTTGGATTCACACCAATGAAGATATTTACACCATATCTTATGATAGATTTTCCTGGTGACAGGCTTTCGAGCCTGAATCAAGGTATCAATGACCGACTCGGAGAAACCACGTTTTGATAAAATCAAGCGTTCAATCTCCAAGCAGTCAGAAATTAGATTTGGATGTTTGAATGGACCTTGGAGTAGAAGGTCCTGCCTCAGCGGCAGAGTCCATGGTGGAGAGGATGACATGTCCACCAGATCCGCATACCAAGTCCTGCGTGGCCACGCAGGCGCTATCAAAATCACAGAAGCTCTCTCCTGCTTGATCTTTGCAATCAGACGAGGGAGGAGAGGAAACGGTGGAAACACATAAGCCAGGTTGAAGGACCAGGGCACTGCTAGAGCATCTATCAGCGCTGCCTGGGGATGCCTTGACCTGGACCCGTAACAAGGAAGCTTGGTGTTCTGACGAGACACCATCAGATCCAGTTCTGGTTTGCCCCAAAGTTGAATCAGCTGGGCAAATACCTCCGGATGGAGCTCCCACTCCCTCGGATGAAAAGTCTGCCGACTTAGAAAATTCGCCTCCCAGTTCTCTACTCCTGGGATATGGATAGCTGAGAGATGGCAAGAGTGAACCTCTGCCCATAGAATTATCTTGGAAACCTCCATCATTGCCAGGGGACTCCTTGTTCCCCCCTGATGGTTGATATAGGCTACAGTCGTGATATTGTCCGACTGAAATCTGATGAACTTGGCCGCAGCTAGTTGAGGCCAAGCCTGAAGAGCATTGAATATCGCTCTTAGTTCCAGAATGTTTATTGGAAGGAGGGCTTCCTCCTGAGTCCACGAACCCTGAGCCTTCAGGGAGTTCCAGACTGCGCCCCAGCCCAGAAGGCTGGCATCTGTCGTCACTATAGTCCACTCTGGCCTGCGGAAACTCATTCCCCTGGACAGATGGACCCAAGATAACCACCAGAGAAGAGAATCCCTGGTCTCTTGATCCAGATTTAACAGAGGAGACAAATCTGTGTAGTCCCCATTCCACTGGTTGAGCATGCAAAGTTGCAGTGGTCTGAGATGAAGGCGGGCAAAGGGAACTATGTCCATTGCCGCTACCGTTAGGCCGATCATTTCCATGCACTGAGCCACTGATGGCCGAGAAGTGGAATGAAGAGCACGGCAAGAAGTTAGAAGTTTTGATATCCTGACTTCTGTCAGAAAAATTTTCATTTCTACTGAATCTATCAGAGTTCCTAGGAAGGAAACTCTTGTGAGAGGAGAGAGAGAACTCTTTTCTATGTTCACTTTCCACCCGTGAGACCTCAGAAAGGCCAGAACTATTAGTTATATTGTAGCTAGCTTAGGGTTTATTTTATAGGCAAGTATTTAGTTTTAAATAGGAATAATTTAGTTAATGATAGGAATATTTAGTTAGATTTATTTAAATTATATTTAAGTTAGGGGGTGTTAGGGTTTGACTTAGGTTTAGGGGTAAATAACTTTAATATAGTGGCGGCGACGTTGGGGCGGCAAATTAGGGGTTAATAAATGTAGGTCGGTGGCAGCGATGTTAGGGACGGCAGATTAGGGGTTAATAATATTTAACTAATGTTTGCGAGGCGGGAGTGTGGCGGTTTAGGGGTTAATATGTTTATTATAGTGGCGGCAACGTTGGGGGCGGCAAATTAGGGGTTAATAAGTGTAGGTAGCTTGTGGCGACATTGGGACGGCAGATTAGGGGTTAATAAATATAACGTAGGTGTCGGCGATGTTGGGGGCAGCAGATTAAGGGTTCATAAATATAATGTAGGTGGCGGCGGTGTCCGGAGCGGCAGGTTAGGGGTTAAAATTTTTATTATAGTGTTTGCGATGCTGGAGGGCCGCGGTTTAGGGGTTAATAGGTAGTTTATGGGTGTTAGTGTACTGTTTAGCACTTTAGTTATGAGTTTTATGTTACGGCGTTGTACCATAAAAATCTTAACTACTAACTTTTAAATGCGTTAGGACTCTTGGAGGTAGAGTGTGTACTTTTTGGCCTCCCAGGACAGACTCATAATACCGGCGCTATGGAAGTCCCATAGAAAAAAGACTTTTACGAAGTTTACGTAAGTCGTTTTGCGGTAAGGCCAAAGAAGTGTGCGGTGACCCTAAACCTTCAAGACTCTTAATACCTGCGGGCGTAAAAAAGCAGCGTTAGGGTAAAAAATCAGGGTTAAGAGGTCCTAACGCACAACTCGTAATCTAGCCGTAAGTATGGTAACTGGAGTTCAAGGAGATCGATAAAAAGAATTTTATCCATGTTTTAAATGCAAGGCTTGCAAACATGGCCTTAAAAAGAACTCTCTCCAGTCCTTCACTACAAAAGAAAAATTTAGACTGAGTCAGATGATAAGATGTAAAGACAAAGGTGTCATCTATCTCCTTGAATGCTCTTGTGGTTTGCAATATGTAGGACAAACCAGCCAGCCACTATGAGGCAGAGTAAGAGAACATCTACTCAAAATAGAAGGTAAAAATACTGATGTCCCCTCTACAAACATTTCACTCAAAAACATAATGGCGACACAAAAATGATGAAATATGTGGGTCTACGAATAGTCGAAAAAGATTGGAGAGGGGGAGATTTTGAGAAAAGGCTGCTTAAAGCTGAGTATAAATAGATCTTCGAAATGGATACTATATATGCCAAGGGCTAAAATGTCAAATTTGAAGTAGCACACCTTCTTCAATCCTAAATAAAAGTTATAAAGATGGAGTAACTGTCATAATAGAAGCTATTAAAGATCAAATAGCTTACACTCCCAGTCCTTATATTGAAAGCAACAGAAATAGTAATAATTAAAAGTAATAAATAAAGTTTTTTACATCATCAGGGACTTAGTCAAATTCATCTGTATTCTGATATTCCAGTTATCCTTTTTCAAACCATCTTGACAAGTGGGTCGATAAACCTGTATCATCCATACTACTCTAATACATATCTAAAAACTAAATTTATCCTTACCTGATAAATTTCTTTCTCTTGTGGTGTATCCAGTCCACGGGTTCATCCATTACATGTGGGATTTTCTCCTTCCCAACAGGAAGCTGCAAGAGGACACCCACAGCAGAGCTGTCTATATAGCTCCTCCCCTAACTGCCACCCCCAGTCATTCGACCGAAGACAAGCAAGAAAAAGGAGAAACTATAGGGTGCAGTGGTGACTGTAGTTTAAAAATAAAAAACACCTGCCTTAAAGTGACAGGGCGGGCCGTGGACTGGATACACCACAAGAGAAAGAAATTTATCAGGTAAGCATAAATTTAGTTTTCTCTTGTAAGGTGTATCCAGTCCACGGGTTCATCCATTACTTGTGGGATACCAATACCAAAGCTTTAGGACACAGATGAAGGGAGGGACAATGCAAGCACTTAAACGGAAGGCACCACTGCCTGCAAGGCCTTTCTCCCAAAAATAGCCTCCGAGGAAGCAAAAGTATCAAATTTGTAGAATTTAGAAAAAGTATGAAGTGAAGACCAAGTCGCCGCCTTACAAATCTGTTCAACAGAGGCCTCATGTTTAAAAGCCCATGTGGAAGCTACCGCTCTAGTAGAATGAGCTGTAATTCTTTGAGGAGGTTGCTCGCCAGCAGTCTCATAAGCTAAACGGATTATGCTTCTCAGCCAAAAAGAAAGAGAAGTTGCCGAAGCATTTTGGCCTCTCCTCTTTCCAGAGTAGACGACAAACAATGCAGATGTTTGATGAAAATCCTTAGTAGCTTGCAAATAAAACTTTAAAGCACGAACCATGTCAAGATTGTGTAACAGACGTTCCTTCTTTGAAGAAGGATTAGGACACAGTGACGGAACAACAATTTCCTGATTGATATTCCTATTAGATACTACCTTAGGAAGAAACCCAGGTTTGGTATGCAAAACTACCTTATCTGCATGGAAGATCAGATAAGGGGACTCACACTGCAAGGCAGATAACTCTGAAACTCTTCGAGCCGAAGAGATAGCTACTAAAAACAGAACTTTCCAAGATAAAAGCTTGATATCTATGGAATGCAAGGGTTCAAACGGAACCCCTTGAAGAACTTTAAGAACTAAATTTAAACTCCATGGCGGAGCAACAGGTTTAAACACAAGCCTGATTCTAACCAAAGCCTGACAAAATGCCTGAACGTCTGGAACATCAGCCAGACGCTTGTGCAAAAGAATAGACAGAGCAGAAATCTGTCCCTTTAAGGAACTAGCTGATAATCCCTTTTCCAATCTTTCTTGGAGAAAAGATAGTATCCTAGGAATCCTGACCTTACTCCATGAGTAACCCTTGGATTCACACCAATGAAGATATTTACACCATATCTTATGATAGATTTTCCTGGTGACAGGCTTTCGAGCCTGAATCAAGGTATCAATGACCGACTCGGAGAAACCACGTTTTGATAAAATCAAGCGTTCAATCTCCAAGCAGTCAGAAATTAGATTTGGATGTTTGAATGGACCTTGGAGTAGAAGGTCCTGCCTCAGCGGCAGAGTCCATGGTGGAGAGGATGACATGTCCACCAGATCCGCATACCAAGTCCTGCGTGGCCACGCAGGCGCTATCAAAATCACAGAAGCTCTCTCCTGCTTGATCTTTGCAATCAGACGAGGGAGGAGAGGAAACGGTGGAAACACATAAGCCAGGTTGAAGGACCAGGGCACTGCTAGAGCATCTATCAGCGCTGCCTGGGGATGCCTTGACCTGGACCCGTAACAAGGAAGCTTGGTGTTCTGACGAGACACCATCAGATCCAGTTCTGGTTTGCCCCAAAGTTGAATCAGCTGGGCAAATACCTCCGGATGGAGCTCCCACTCCCTCGGATGAAAAGTCTGCCGACTTAGAAAATTCGCCTCCCAGTTCTCTACTCCTGGGATATGGATAGCTGAGAGATGGCAAGAGTGAACCTCTGCCCATAGAATTATCTTGGAAACCTCCATCATTGCCAGGGGACTCCTTGTTCCCCCCTGATGGTTGATATAGGCTACAGTCGTGATATTGTCCGACTGAAATCTGATGAACTTGGCCGCAGCTAGTTGAGGCCAAGCCTGAAGAGCATTGAATATCGCTCTTAGTTCCAGAATGTTTATTGGAAGGAGGGCTTCCTCCTGAGTCCACGAACCCTGAGCCTTCAGGGAGTTCCAGACTGCGCCCCAGCCCAGAAGGCTGGCATCTGTCGTCACTATAGTCCACTCTGGCCTGCGGAAACTCATTCCCCTGGACAGATGGACCCAAGATAACCACCAGAGAAGAGAATCCCTGGTCTCTTGATCCAGATTTAACAGAGGAGACAAATCTGTGTAGTCCCCATTCCACTGGTTGAGCATGCAAAGTTGCAGTGGTCTGAGATGAAGGCGGGCAAAGGGAACTATGTCCATTGCCGCTACCGTTAGGCCGATCATTTCCATGCACTGAGCCACTGATGGCCGAGAAGTGGAATGAAGAGCACGGCAAGAAGTTAGAAGTTTTGATATCCTGACTTCTGTCAGAAAAATTTTCATTTCTACTGAATCTATCAGAGTTCCTAGGAAGGAAACTCTTGTGAGAGGAGAGAGAGAACTCTTTTCTATGTTCACTTTCCACCCGTGAGACCTCAGAAAGGCCAGAACAATGTCCGTATGGGACTTGGCGATTTGAAAAGTCGACGCCTGAATCAGAATGTCATCTAGGTAAGGGGCTAACGCTATGCCCTGCAGCCTTAGAGCCGCCAGAAGGGACCCTAAAACCTTCGTAAAGATTCTTGGTGCCGTGGCTAACCCGAAGGGAAGAGCCACAAACTGGTAATGCCTGTCTAGGAAGGTGAACCTGAGGAACTGATGATGATCTCTGTGAATCGGAATGTGGAGATAAGCATCCTTTAAGTCCACGGTAGTCATATATTGACCCTCCTGGATCATAGGGAGGATGGTTCGGATTGTCTCCATCTTCAAGGATGGGACCCTGAGAAATTTGTTTAGGATCTTGAGATCCAAGATAGGTCTGAAAGTTCCCTCTTTTTTGGGAACTATAAACAGGTTTGAATAAAAACCCAGACCCTGTTCCTCTCTTGGAACTGGGTGGATCACTCCCATAACCAGAAGGTCTTGAACGCAACGTAAGAATGCCTCTCTTTTTATCTGGTTTACAGATAGTTGTGAGAGATGAAATCTCCCCTTTGGAGATGAACCTTTGAATTCCAGAAGATATCCCTGGGAAACAATCTCTAGCACCCAGGGATCCTGGACGTCTCTTGCCCAAGCCTGGGCGAAGAGAGAAAGTCTGCCCCCTACTAGACCCGGTCCCGGATCGGGGGCTACTCTTTCATGCTGTCTTAGAGGCAGCCGCAGGTTTCTTGGCCTGCTTCCCCTTGTTCCAAGCCTGGTTAGGTCTCCAGACTAGTTTGGACTGTGCAAAATTTCCCTCTTGTTTTGCATTAGAGGAAACTGAGGCTGCGCCACTCTTGAAGTTTCGAAAGGAACGAAAATTATTCTGTTTGGTCCTCTTATTGGACCTATCCTGAGGAAGGGCGTGACCTTTTCCTCCAGTAATATCAGAAATGATCTCCTTCAGACCAGGCCCGAATAGGGTCTGTCCCTTGAAGGGGATGTTAAGAAGCTTAGACTTTGAAGTAACGTCTGCTGACCAGGACTTAAGCCGTAATGGCAAAACCTGAATTCTTAACCGTTAGTTTGGTTAACTGAAAAACGGCGTCAGAAATAAAGGAATTAGCTAACTTAAGAGCTTTAATCCTGTCTAGAATGTCGTCTAGCGGAGTCTCCACCTGCAGAGCCTCCTCAAGAGACTCGAACCAAAAAGCAGTAACTGGGGCTATGCATGCAAGAGACTGGAGAATAAGACCTTGATGAATAAAAATTTTCTTAAGGAGACCCTCCAATTTTTTATCCATAGGATCTAGGAAAGCACAACTGTCCTTGATGGGGATAGTTGTACGCTTAGCTAGGGTAGAGACTGCTCCCTCCACCTTAGGGACCGTCTGCCACGAGTCCCGTATGGCGGCATCTATGGGAAACATCTTTTTGAAAGCAGGAGGGGGAGAGAACGGCACACCTGGTCTATCCAATTCCTTAGTAATAATTTCTGAAAACCTCTTAGGGATTGGAAAAACATCAGTGTAAACAGGCACTGCAAAGTATTTGTCCATTTTACACAATTTCTCTGGAACCACAATGGGGTCACAATCATCCAGAGTCGCTAAAACCTCCCTAAGCAATAAGCGGAGGTGTTTAAGCTTAAATTTAAACGCTGTCATTTCAGAATCAGACTGAAGCAACGCCTTCCCTGAGTCTGAAATGTCACCCACAGATAGAAGCTCACCTGCCTCGGCTTCTGAGTATTGTGAGGGTATGTCGGACACAGGCATTAAAGCGTCAGAAAGCTCTGTATTAGTTCTAGCCCCAGAGCTGTCTCGCTTTCCTTGTAACCCTGGCAGTTTGGAAAATACCTCTGTGAGGGTAGCATTCATAACTGCCGCCATGTCCTGTAAGGTAAAAGAATTAGACGCGCTAGATGTACTTGGCATCACTTGAGCGGGAGTTATAGGTTCTGACACATGGGGAGAGCTAGATGGCATAATCTCCCTTTTTTCAGTCAGAGAATCCCCTGGAGATAAATCTTTAAGCGCCATAATATGGTTTTTATAGTTTATAGAAATTTCAGTACATTTGGTACACATTCTAAGAGGGGGTTCCACCATGACTTCTAAACATATTGAACAAGGAGTTTCCTCTATGTCAGACATGTTTAACAGACTAGTAATGAGACAAGCAAGCTTGGAAAACACTTTAATAAAGGTGAAACAGCAATTAAACAAAAACGTTACTATGCCTTTAAGAGGAAAAAACTAACACTTAAACTGCAAAACAGTGTAAAAATATAGTAAAGTCTTTGAAATTTTTACAGTGTGTGTAAGGGACTAAAGCAACATTGCACCCACTTGCAAATGGATGATTAACCCCTTAGGCCCCAAACCGGATTGAGGCTCCTACCTGCCCTCAAGTACGATTTTGTGCAGAAATAAACCCCTTATAATGGTCCTCAGGTGCCAGAGGACTCCTCTAGGGAAGCTGGATGTCTCAGTCTGAATTAAAACTGCGCATTTAGAGTGCTAAAATAGGCCCCTCCCACCATGTACTGCATGCCAGAGGGGCCTTAAGAAAATACTCCTAGGAGTATCTGATTAGCCATGTGGAAACTAGGCCCCAAATAAAGAGTTATCTCCCTCAGAGAAAAAACGTCCTACTTTTGAATTCATGTAAACGTTTAACTGTCACTAAGTAATAAGAGTATTACCCTGTTTTGTAAGCATGATCCCAGTCGCTGTTAAATCACTGCATCAGGCTTACCTCAAATACACAAGGCTCTGTCAGCATTTTCTAGAACTCATTCATCTCTCTAGAAATAAATATACTGAACATACCTCAAAGCAGGTAATCTGCAGACCGTTCCCCCAACTGAAGTTGTCCCATACTCTTCAGTTATGTGTGAGAACAGCAATGGACCTTAGTTACAAACCGCTAAGATCATCAACCTCCAGGCAGAACTCTTCTTCTGATTTCAGCCTGAGAGTAAAACAGTACAACGCCGGTACCGTTTAAAAACAACAAACTTTTGATTGAAGGTAAAACTACACTGTCACCACATATCTCTTGATACTTCCTATCTTGTCGAGAGCTGCAAGAGAATGACTGGGGGTGGCAGTTAGGGGAGAAGCTATATAGACAGCTCTGCTGTGGGTGTCCTCTTGCAGCTTCCTGTTGGGAAGGAGAATATCCCACATGTAATGGACGAACCCGTGGACTGGATACACCTTACAAGAGAAATACAATTTCACTATTCGTTTATGGATATATTATATATCCGCATCATGTTAGGCAGTATTATTACATTACATTCCAAACTGATTTATCTCCAATGTATACTTATTCCCTCTTTATGTTATCTATTAACTTTGGCTGTGCAATTTTGATTAATTCCGAGTTAGGTCTTATTTGACTTATATCACCATTCATTGATGGACATATTATATATCCGTTTCATGGTAGGCAGTATAATTACATTACATTCAAAACCGATTTATCTCTAATGTATATGTATATTTATTTCCTCTTTATGTTATCTATTAACTCTGACTGTGCAATTTGATTCATTCCCAATTAGGTTTTAGAATTTCACCTACCATAGACACTTTTGAAATTCGGGCTGTAGTTAAATTATCCCTATTTTAGAGTCCGCCGTATAATGCAGATATGAGCGGCTATTTACCCTTACCTTTGCTCATTTTTTATGTCTGTCAAGGATTGAAATTCATTTATTTGAACCATTCTATCGTCACGAGCGGCTCCTGCCCTTACCATTACCCACTTCTAATATGTCCACAAATGAATCAAGGACTGATATTCCTACCTTTGATCTAATGAAAATACTTGCCGTGATTCTAAGCAACACCCCCCTACACGCCATAGGCTGTCGGATACTTTAAAATATAGTAGAACTGTGTAGCTGGTATTTGTCTTGATAAAGACCTCGTTTAGAGGTTGAAACGCGTAGACGAACTCTCAACACCTCCGACTTACCAGCCCGAATAACCGCTACTGATAGGTGAGCCTATTTCCTAATCTGCTGTGACCAGTTTTTTGCCTGCCACAATTTTGTTCTCTTTTTTCCTTCACAGGTTTATAGGTTTAGACTTTCGCTTAAATTTCTTATTGGATTATCCACTAAGAACTGTTTGTCCTCACCGTTTGGATATACAAATTGTTCATAAAATCATCATCTGAACCATACAGCTTTCTACATTTTGAAAATTAAAGACTTTAGACATTTTCCTAAACATCCGTTTTTCGTATGACTGTACTGATCTAAGAGATCGCATCTGCTATTTTGCATTTATTTGTGTGTGTTCTTAGTCAGACATAATCTGACACATTAGATATATATTCTCTGAATGCGTTGATTCATTAGAGACATTTTATTGTACATATGTTTTATAATTGAATTGGATTGGCCAATCCACCTGTGATCACTATTTGTCAAGTATTGTATCACTGTGCACTTATCAGATTTAAGTAGAAAATCATTTCTTTTTATTTTCACTTATGATATATCTTTTGAACACTTACGTATAACGTTCTTTTTTCTAATCACATAACAGTTTATACTGTTAATGTAAATTTGTTACATTTACTTAAGCAGGAGATAATCATCTCTCCCCCTTTTGATGCTTTCTAATATTTACAGCTCTTTTTTTTCCCCTCCACTGATAGTTCACCAATTTTTTGGTAATTTTGTTCTCTCACTGTTTTAATAGCCTTAACTATTAACTTAATACCTATTGCCTCTTACATTTTACGATATCATTTTATATCACATTTGCCACCTTAGGCTGCTAGACCAATTAAATTCCTGTTCATATCAAAGATCTATTAACTGACATCTTATTTTATTAACATAGCTCTTTACAGACTGTCTTAAGTCCCTCCCACTCATTTTGCCCATTACACAATGACACAGACACTGATATTTGTAGCTTCATTTCATTTTTGCTATATGACTGGCTGGTAAATGAGCTCTGCAGTTTTTATTTGTTTTTATATTGTGCTTATTATTTTATTGTACCCAAATTGTGTCCTTTAAAAACTCAGCTTTCTACTATCTTTCAGTAAAAGAATCAAATTGATTAGATTTATAACACACGCCTTCTGAGTTATTTTATTACTGGTCAAAATTGAATTCACTGTATAGGGACGTATAAGTTGGGATGGAAAAATATTTTTTATACTCAATCCACTGTTATTTCACCTCCCTATTGCTCAGTCCCCACCTGATCGCTAAGTTATTATTTTATATGTACTAAAGCCTCTCTGAGGCGCTCCTTCTACCCCTCCTTCTTTCGTTTTGATTTATAACGACCATATTGGGTGGCAGTTTCTTAGAAGTCGAGCAAGTACATTTTAGTTTTGGCGCTGTCCTCTACACCCAATCCCCCACATCTAATATTTGTTACTACATTTAGACTTCACTGATGACATATTATGTTGTTAAGTAAACAGTGGCATTTTAAAAATGTAGATCTCAATATAGTGTCCATCTAAGGATTTGGAAGTGTATTTAAGATTTGTAACATCTAAAATGCGTTTAGTTTACGCACATAATAAACATATGTAAATATATTGTAATCATCGGATTATTATTGACTTTTCATAAAACATATTCAGTGTCGCCTCTATGGTGCTGATTTTTTACTTATATTAATAATGAGTTGCCACTATTCCTGATCAATATAATGAGGTTGATTAATTGCTCCAACAAATATTATACTAAATGGAAAATTAAAAACTATGACATGCACCCCGAATATAGTGTATTTTTCCAATGACTAATATACCAGCATTAATAATAACAATAGAATGAGCTTCGCTCAGTATGTTATAAATTTGCATAAATGGGATTAGACGTATATGGAGGATAATATGTCACTATAGCTATGACTCGTGACAATAGGAATCAGTTACTGCATTATGTAACTTGTATTGGTAAAAAATTCCCTTTCGTAATCCAAACGGTACGCGATCTAAGGGTAAATTGATTCTATGTCATATACAATATGAGGTGCATGACATAGTTTACCATATGCACAAAGTACTTATTATGAGCACTGCAGATTGTATTAGCAATATTGCCAGTAGTAAACATAATTCTTAGTATAATAAACCCCCACAAATACTGCTCCCAATGACAGGTAAGAAGCATAAAGGCTTGGTTTCTAAGTAAGCAATTACTGGCTAAACAGCTTAGCACGTTTTATTGGATACAATCTACCTAAAATCGAGCACACCTCTAAAGCATGGAGGTAGAATTATTCTGATAGGCTAGTTTGGAGGCATAACTGGATTCCGCCTTCTGATTGGTCCAATTTCGGCAGTGCACAATTTAAAAGCCCTAAGTCTTCGGCAATCGGTTTGTCATGATTACAAGATACACATTGAAAAAGGCCTGTGTTAAAGGACGAAACGTGTTTTTGCTTATATTTAGCTAGACCGCTGAGTTTACTATCCCTGATAGCTCAGACACACTCCTCACTCAATATGTTAAATTATAAATTTTGTTCAATACATATATACTAAGTGTTAAGTACCCCATACTGAGTTCAAACCCATGGATTTCAGATGTCACATCACCGTGAAACAGGGAAGAAAGTCTTTTAAAACATTTTTAACCATGTGAGTGCAGAAAACATACAAGAATGCAAATCTTGATTTTAAAGGGTAAAATAGAGCTTCATATAAAATGAATTGTGTGATTTTCAAATGTTTCCTTGATACTCAGACTGTCCAAGTTAATTGTATGAATGTGTATTTTTGGATCTAAGAAGAAATGCCTAAAAGTAGCATATTAGATAAGTATTTGCTGAATTTAATCACCTTAACCATATAGTCAATTTAAAATGTCCAATTTATTTCAAAATTAATAACATTCTTTTTATTTTTCAGGCATCTGACAAGTGCATATGTAATTGGTGCTGTAAATTATATAAATTGTTTTTATACACTCAGCAAGGGATGTAGTGAATGTGAAATGTACAGCATTTGTATTAATATGGTATAATAATGAAATGCAACTTTAAATGCATCTTCTAAAATATTATAAGTAGAATTGTATGGAAGTATACATCAGATAGATATATTGTATAGATTTAAGGTTATGCATAGACCTGGTATCTGAATGTATAAGAAGTCTATATATATATATATATATATATATATATATATATATATATTTGTAGAGATATTACAAATGGAATATACTCATATTTAGTCTTGAAATACTCAGGGTAAATAGTATGCATAAAAAGGGGTGGGTTGTATCACGTGATATAGCCTCATGCAAGAGGATAGAAATGGTCTTGGTCTTTTGCTTGCTAAAATTTTGACTGATAACCTAGCTGCCCTTTTGGGACACAGTCACTATAAGCGAAATTGGGCTACCTTTTCTTATCCATATTGCAAAATATCTTATATATATATATATGAGGTGAACTGGACTTAACTGAAAAAGCTGAAACTTCAATTTGGTTTTATCTGTTAACATATAAAGGGTTGTTTCATACTTTTATATTTAAATCAAAGGTATTTTATAGCTATAGTTTAATTGAAGCTGGTGATTTAAAAAGGCACTTTGTATTTTAAGTTCATGTTCATAATCCTGTGTTGTTTAGAACTAGTCATATTGATGCTAAGTCATCTTATTTGCTAGATAAAGGTCTTTTGTATTTCATATCTCTAAGTCAGGCTTATTATGTAAGTAAACCTCTATGGTGTTTATTAAATTATTTGCAGCTATTGTGAGATTATTTCAAAATTGGTTATTGTATTTAAATATCTGATTGTGGTAAATTAAGCAGAGTAAGGTTGTAATCCATATTGGACATCAAATTAGAGTTATTGGCTAATTATAGAAGATTCTGGTATTTTATTGTGATATTTTTATGTGATTCATTGTAAGAAAGGTCCATTTTAGAGATACATTTTTGATTTACTTTGTAAAGAATATTATAACAGCATAAGTATGTATAGTTTTTTTCATAATCTATTCTAGTTTCTATATAAATATATTTCAATGTGTTGATAAATTTAACTAATCTCAAGAATTTAGGAATACATATTGTTTCATATATATTTTATTATTATTATTATCAGATATTTGTAGAGCGCCAACAGGTTCTGCAGCGCTATGAACATAGGTGGTATATAAAAACGATTACAGGTATCAAATGGGGAGAGAGGGTCCTGCCGAGAGTTGCACTGTTGTAGTCGGCTCTTATGAAGATGAACTACAAACAGCTGGACTCATAGGCTTACATGCTATGGGGTTTAAGGGGATAGCAGTGGAGATAGGAAGGTTAGTGTAGGTTGTAAGCATCCCTGAATAGTAGAGTCTTCAGGGAGCACTTGAAGCTTTTAAAACTAGAAGAGATTTTTGTGGAGCGAGGCAGAGAGTTCCATAAATTGGGAGCCAATCTGGAGAAATCTTGAAGATGGGAATGTGAGGAGGAAACAAGAGGTGGAGAGTAGGAGATCATGAGCGGAGCGAAGGGGACGGGAGGGAGAGTATCTGAAGACAAGGTCTGAGATGTAGGGGGGAGCAGTGCAATTGAGGGCTTTGTGTGTCAGAGTGAGAATTTTGTGTTTAATCCTAGAGGCAAGAGGAAGACAGTGATGGGATTGGCAGAGAGGTGCAGCAGATGAGGAGCGATGTGCAAGGAAGATGAGTCTGGCAGAGGCATTAATTATGGAGCTAGGCGGTAGCTAGAGAGACCAGAGAGGATAGAGTTGCAGTAGTCGAGGCGGGAAAGGATGAGACAGTGGATTAAATTCTTTCCTGTGTCTTGTGTAAGAAAATGTCTAATTTTAGCAATGTTTTTAAGGTGGAAGCGGCAGGCTTTAGCCAAGGACTGAATGTGAGGAGTTAAAGAAAGATCTGAGTACAGTGTGACCCCAAGACATCGGGCAGGTGAGGTTGGGGTAATGATGGAGTTATCAACAGTTATAGAGACATGGGGTGGAGATTTTGGAAGAAGGGGGGAAAATAAGGAGCTCAGTTTTGGAGAGATTTAGCTTGAGGTAGTGATAGGACATCCAAGATGAGATATGAGAGAGACAGTTATACATTTTAATTGGAGGTTATTTTAAAGAATAATAATAAATAAATTGTATTATAACCCTGGTATATACTGACAACACAAAATCAAACAAGACCCCCTAATGCAGTCTTCAAATGTATAGAACAGCTTTGGCTAGTAGACACTTGGCGGGTACAACACCCTACTCAGCGCAATTATACTTTCTTCTCCCACCCCTGGTCGGTATACACAAGGATTGATTACCTTCTAATCGATCACAATCACTTGTCTCAATTAAAAGAGTCAGATATACAACCAACAGTCTGGTCGGATCATTCGGCTGTGTGCATTGACTTAGATTGGCCTGACAAACCGACAATTCCATATATCTAGAGAATGAATGACACGTTGCTCCAGTACCCTTTAACATCTGACTCAATTAGTAAAACACTTACAGAATATTTTCAAATTAATAAAGTAGCAGACACCTCTCTGGGAATCATATGGTAAGTGCATAAAGCGTTGATAAGGGGAGACTGTATTACACTTAAAGCACACAGGAAAAAAATGTATAACAACTCCATTAACGCTATCACAAACCAAATTTGCATTTTGGAATCGCAACATAAAAACAATCCAAAACATAAAACTATATTCACACACCTGACCACGGCAAGACAGGAATTACACATAATTCTCACTAAAGAAGCACAGAGAAAAGCTTTATATCTTAGGAAAAAAATCTTCTATGAAAGTTATAGAGCAGGATCATACCTAGCTAAACTACTGAATGCACAAACGCTTCGCTCACGAATACACACAATTGTAACACCAGAAAACCAACGCATTGACAGTGCAGGTATAGGCAAATATGACCTGGAAAGGCCCATCACCCTACAAGAGGTACTCACTGTTATCTCGGGACTACCCTCTGGGAAAACCCCAGGCCCAGATGGTTTTACAAATGCTTATTATAAAAAATTCAAACATACAGTAGCCCCACATCTACTAAACCTTTTCCACATGTTAGATAATGATTAGGCTCTACCTAGTGAGATGCTACTTGCACATATAACAGTAATTCAGAAGCCTAATAAACGTCCCACTGACCCAAGCTGATATAGGCCCATTTCGCTTCTAAACACAGATGTGAAGATTCTGGGAAAAATACTACCAAAACGTTTAGCTAACACTCTAAAAGATATTATACACACAGACCAAGTAGGTTTTGTTCCTTGCAGAGAAGCGAGGGACAACACAATTAGAGCCCTATAATTAATGTCATATGTAATACAAAATTATATACCAGCGGTGCTTTTGGTGACAGATGCAGAAAAAGTGTTTGACCGCATAAATTGGCGATTCCTAAAAGAAACTTTGATCTCATTCAGAATAGGCCCTAAGATGATCTCAAGAATATTTAGTTTGAATCCCTGCCCCACTTCTAAAGTCAAAGCAAATAGTATGTTGTCCAGACCCTTTAATATTAAAAACAGAATGAGGCAGGGATGCCCCCTGTCCCCCACACTATTTATCATGACAATGGAAGTATTAGCAGCGCATGGTAGAATGAATACAATAGAAGAAATAGAGAACAGAGAGGCGCCTCATGTGTACATAAGCATATCAGAATAGATAAAGCCAAATAGATACTCACATTTAGTCCAAGTACACTTATGTACTGGTAGGAGCAGGCTGGTAACTTGGGGTGTACCAGCTAACCCTCTCCAGGCAAGTGGAACCAATGCAGGTGTGTCTTGTCCCACTCAGTGAGTGGTGTATTCCAAATGGTCGAATGTCAGGTGCAGTAGCTATGCTACTCAATAAGGTGCTGAACCAATGCTTGTGTTACAATGAGTTGTTTATTAAAAACAATTTAAAATATGTAACAAGCAATGGTTACAAAATATAAAATGCAACGTGTTTCTCAGCCTTCGCATTGGCTGTTTCATCAGGCATAAAGCACCTTCTAACTGACATATTATTTAAACTAGTTATAACCAATAGTGGACAAGTACACACCCATAATGGGGCATATGGGAAAACATACATCCTTAATTCATTAATTAGTAACTAACAACAATCCTGTAGTTAAGGTTCAGACACGTACAGTGTTATACAACATGAAGAACAAACATAAAACATAAATTGCAATCACAGTGCTACCCAAAAGGTGTATGCCTATATGTGGCAATCTTTATATAGGATGCAAATCTATATGTGCATCATCTGACATGTGAGAATATATTATAGGCAGATATAAATTAACAGCATTGGACACATGTATGGTTGTGACATTCATCATAGGTATCCTGTTCATACTCCTTCTGTCTTTTATTGTTTTTATTGTTTGACACTTATGTAGTTATAACAACCCTCATGGAAATAATGCTTTTAGTCCTTATACTTTCGTTTTTGTGCCATACTTACAGTTAGCAATTTTTTTCTATTGCCCTCAGTACTAATTGACCCTTTGTGGAGTTCAGGTACCTATAGTGTAGTTTTCAACCCATTTTCCCCGTATTTTTATCTAACTTAGTGCTCACGATCGTATACGATCCTCAAAGAATGAAAAGCTGTAAGTGGTGTATGTTGTGGGATCTGCACCGGGTAATGCTGGACCAATTCAGAGAGACTTCTCCATTTTACGATGTCTATTCAATCGGAGTATCTCATTTCTAGTGACGTTACTATGTTGGACTAATAATATGGCGCTAACCATAACGTGTGACATAGGGCGTGTAGTAACAAATCAGAAACTGGCTTGTATTGAGCCTGTGTCAATGTGGAATTCTCATTCACAGTGAGTAAGTGTAAATTCCTGATGCCCCTATGAAAAACAGGACGTGACTTAATAGCGTAATGCTATGTGTAATATAATATTCTATACTGATAACGCTAATTCTCTTAATAATAGTGTACCCTTAATATGTGCATAAAATACCAGTAGGGGATATGTGATATGGTTGAGATAACCAATAGTGTATATGAAATGGTATAAGGTTCCCTGCTTATTTGAATCACAACTGCAGAGTTTAAATAAATTATATATGTTCCACAACTGGAGTACAGGCTATTATATCAGCATAGACTGTATATACTCAGAGTGATTTTTATAAGGAATTGCAGGAAGACTTTATATGGTTATATATTGTTGTTATACCATATAAGTAATATGTGACTGAAAATAAGTAGTAGTATTAATAACAACTTTTGACATTTGCATAGTTCAAGCCCATATAGGAGAGATAAAGTTCATTGTAATAACCACTGAAACGTGAGAGACAAGTTGTATACAAACTGCAGGTGCTGACAGGGGCGTGTCCTGCTGCGAGACACAGCACACTGAATAGTGTTTGCAGCGTGGATAACTGAACACAGACCAGATAGTGTATTGAGAGCTGTGAGACACGCTGAGTTGCGAGGAGCTGTCTGACACGCTGAGATATGTGAAGCTGTGTGACGTCACAGAAAGTCCGTTACTGTCCGGTATGGAAATGAATCAAAGAATGGTTATAACATAATTATGATACATACGTTGCAAATGTTAGAAGTATTTCAGAGACAAAGTCAGTTTAGTAATGTTCAAGAGAAAACATGACATTTGAAATTAGCCGTTAGATTAGGCTTCCAAAAGAAAGTAGAAGTGATACAAATACCGTAGCGATAGTAAGTAGAATCCTCTTGTTGGTAACAAAGTATAAATTCCTGTAGAGATGTTAAGTTGAGATAGAATATTACTTCTTGGAGTAGTTCGCTGATAAGTAGTTGTTATCAGTCCTTAATGAAACCAAAGTGCAGCTGGTATTTGTATTCCAAAAGTTGAAGTAGTAAAAGTAAATCTTCTCTTAGTATGAATTTAGCTTATAAGAAACAGAGCACTGATTTTAGCAAACAATACTCAACAACTAAGCACTTGTTTGGGGTGTGGTGATGCCTTAAGTACAGGTGAGGAAGGTGAGTTGAAGCAAAAGGTAAAAGCAGGACTGGAATCCTTACAGATCCCCCCCCTCAAGCAAGCCGACCACGGGTTGGAATTTAGGTCTACTTGGATAGCGTCTATGGAAACGAGCAATAAGCTTCGGAGCATTAATGTGTACATGAGGTTCCCAAGTGTCATCCTCTGGGGCGAACCCCTTCCATCGGACCAGATACTGTAACTCTCCATTATAATGTCGTGAGTCCAAGAGATCATAAACTTCATAGACATCAGTGCCCAATTGTATAGGAGAAGGGGGTAAAAGAGGTGCATCAGGCTTATCTCCTAAGTAGGGTTTCAATAATGATACATGGAAAGTTGGGTGGATGGGTAAAGAATCAGGTAGGTCAAGCCGGATGGCATTTTCATTGATGATGTGTAGAATTTTGAATGGGCCAAGGAACAACACAGCCAATTTTTTACTTGGTAAGTGCATTTTAATATTTTTGGAAGATAACCAAACATAGTCCCCAATGGAATATTTCGGAGAAGCTCTACGTCGTAGATCATAAAAAAATTTCTGAGAAGCCTGAGCATGTTTGATGTTATCACGTAAGTGTAGGAAATTTTCAGCTATGTTTTGTGTCAACACATCAACAGATGGGGAATCATGTGTAGAGGTCGTTTGGATAGTGAATCTTGGGTTAAATCCATAGTTGGCAAAAAAGGGAGAGTAATTTGTAGTGCTGTTAATGGTATTATTATAGGCAAATTCAGCCATAGAGAGGAAAGAAGTCCATTTATTTTGATGATATGAGCAATAGCAACGTAGATATTGCTCAAGCCACTGATTGAGTCTCTCAGTTTGGCCGTTAGTCTGAGGGTGGAAGGCTGTGCTTAACTTTTGATCAATTTGGAGTGCTTTGGTGAGTGCTTTCCAGAAGCGTGAAGTGAACTGGGTTCCTCTATCAGTAGTTAAAATGGAGGGTAACCCGTGGTATCGTACAATGTGGTTTAGAAATAAGTATGCTGTTTCAATGGAAGTGGGTAACTTGTGATAAGGAATAAAATGTGCCATTTTAGTAAAATGATCTGTAACAACTAAAATGGTAGTTTGTCCTGAACTAGGTGGTAAATCAACTATAAAATCCATTCCCAAATGAGACCAAGGAGATTCTGGTACTTCCAGAGGAATCAAATACCCGTAGGGAGGTCTCCTTTCTGGTTTCGATACTGTACAAGTTGTACAATGTTGTATATATTCTTTTATACTGGTTTTCATCGATGGCCACCAATAACTTCTGGCAATAAGCTCATAAGTATGTTTGATACCTGGATGACCAATTAGTGGAGGGTCATGATGTTCTTTGATTATTTTCTGTCTGAAACGTTCTGGAATATATAGTCTAGAACCATGAAAGTAAAAACCATTCTGGAGGCTTAGACTATCTAATAGGGTTTGGTCTTCTGATGATAGATCAGATTGGTATTCCTTATCCTGTTGAGATAGGATAGCAAGGAAATGAGTAGGGGGAAGAATGCTAGTAGGAGAGTCTTCTTGTACAGGTCTTGAATCTCGTCGAGAGAGTGCATCTGCCTTATTATTATCGGTTATTTGTAGAGCGCCAACAGATTCCGCAGCGCTATAACAGCATTGGACACATGTATGGTTGTGACATTCATCATAGGTATCCTGTTCATACTCCTTCTGCCTTCCCATTTTTTGATCCCGGCCTATACATGATTTGAAAATTGAAACGACTAAAGTAGAGACTCCATCTCACTTGACGTCCAGATAAAGTTTTGTTATTTTGTAGATATTCCAAATTCCGGTGATCAGTGTAAATCACTATAGGCAGGGAGGTACCTTCAAGAAGATGTCTCCAGAATTCAAAGGCTCTTTTAATGGCTAAAAGTTCCTTGTCCCCAATGGAATAGTTGATCTCTGCTGAAGTCATAATTTTTGAATAGAACCTAACTGGGTGTAGAGGTTCTTTAGGAGACTGTCTTTGGGAGAGGACAGCGCCAAGAGCATAATCTAAAGAGTCCACCTCTAGGATATATTGAAGGTTTGGATCAGGATATTTCAGAATGGGAGCAGATGAAAAAGAATTCTTCAGAAAGCTGAAAGCATCATCCTGTTCTTTGGTACACTGGAAAGTGCAGTTAGAACTAGTAAATTTAGTCAGAGGTATTGCTATTTTTGAGAAATTGCAAACTCAACAACTAAGCACTTGTTTGGGGCGTGGTGATGCCTTAAGTACAGGTGAGGAAGGTGAGTTGAGGCAAAAGGTAAAAGCAGGACTGGAATCCTTACAAATGGCTATAGTGTGTATATCAATTAAGGGCAGTGTTATATATAGTATAGTGTATGCATGAAGACTAAATATAGATGTTTATTTGGACTAATATTAAAACGTTATATGATCATAAGTGATAACCATATAATATGCATATGTGTCCTGTGTTGCAGATGATACCTAAAAGTCTACTTCATATATAACGGGATATATAAAGATGTTATTATGTAGGTTAATGAGGTATGATAGAGTGTAATTGTGTGTAATATTCCATCTAATAATTAACTAGTAGTGCTAGTGAAATAAAATGTTATACTAATAACAAATCTATAATTTAATATATTAAATGTGTAATATTCCATCTAATAATAATGAACTGATAGTGCTAGTGAAATAAACTGCTATGCTAATAAATCTATAATTCTATGTATTATTTGCACTAATGAGACTAATGGTGTGCTAATGCTATATAAGTGCAATCACTGGAAGTTTATGTTGTGAGTCCTAATATTAAACTAACCGCTAGATTTAGAGTTCTGCGGCCAAAGGGGTGCGTTAGCTACGCGTGCTTTTTTCCCCCCGCACCTTTTAAATACCGCTGGTATTTAGAGTTCACAGAAGGGCTGCGTTAGACTCCAAAAAGGGAGCGTAGAGCATATTTACCGTCACTGCAACTCTCAATACCAGCGGTGCTTACGGACGCGGCCAGCATCAAAAACGTGCTCGTGCACGATTCCCCCATAGGAAACAATGGGGCCGTTTGAGCTGAAAAAAACCTAACACCTGCAAAAAAGCAGCGTTCAGCTCCTAACGCAGCCCCATTGTTTCCTATGGGGAAACACTCCCTAAGTCTGCACCTAACACCCTAACATGTACCCCGAGTCTAAACACCCCTAACCTTACACTTATTAACCCCTAATCTGCCGCCCCTGCTATCGCCGACACCTGCATATTTTTTAACCCCTAATCTGCCGCTCCGTAAACCGCCGCCACCTACGTTATCCCTATGTACCCCTTATCTGCTGCCCCTAACACCGCCGACCACTATATTATATTTATTAACCCCTAATCTGCCACCCCCAATGTCGCCGCCACCTACCTAAACTTATTAACCCCTAATCTGCCGACCGGACCTCACCGCTACTATAATAAAGTTATTAACCCCTAATCCGCCTCACTCCCGCCTCAATAACCCTATAATAAATAGTATTAACCCCTAATCTGCCCTCCCTAACATCACCGACACCTAACTTCAAGTATTAACCCCTAATCTGCCGACCGGACCTCACCGCTACTCTATTAAATTTATTAACCCCTAAAGCTAAGTCTAACCCTAACACTAACACCCCCCTAAGTTAAATATAATTTTTATCTAACAAAATAAATTAACTCTTATTAAATAAATTATTCCTATTTAAAGCTAAATACTTACCTGTAAAATAAACCCTAATATAGCTACATTATAAATTATAAATATATTGTAGCTATTTTAGGATTTATATTTATTTTACAGGCAACTTTGTATTTATTTTAACCAGGTACAATAGCTATTAAATAGTTAATAACTATTTAATAGCTACCTAGTTAAAATAAATACAAAATTACATGTAAAATAAATCCTAACCTAAGTTACAATTAAACCAAACACTACACTATCAATAAATTAATTAAATAAAATACCTACAATTAACTACAATTAAACCTAACACTACACTATCAATAAATTAATTACATACAAATAACTACAATGAAATACAATTAAATAAACTAACTAAAGTACAAAATATAAAAAAAAAACTATATTAAAAAAAATTAAAAAATAATTTACAAACATTAGAAAAATATTACAACAATTTTAAGCTAATTACACCTACTCTAAGCCCCCTAATAAAATAACAAAGCCCCCCAAAATAAAAAAAATGCCCTACCCTATTCTAAAATACAAATAGAAAAGCTCTTTTACCTTACCAGCCCTTAAAAGGGCCTTTTGCGGGGCATGCCCCAAAGAATTCTGTTCTTTTGCCTGTAAAAAAAAACATACTATATCCCCCCAACATTACAACCCACCACCCACATACCCCTAATCTAACCCAAAAACCCCTTAAATAAACCTAACACTAAGCCCTTGAAGATCTCCCTACCTTGTCTTCACCACGCCGGGTATCACTGATCCATCCAGAGGAGGCTCCGAAGTCTTCATCCAAGCCCAAGCGGGGGCTGAAGGGATTCATCATCGGGCTGAAGAGGTCCATCATCGGGCTGAAGAGGTCCATCATCGGGCTGAAGAAATCCATCATCCGGCTGAAGAGGTCCATCCTCGGGCTGAAGAGATCCATCATCCGGCTGAAGAGGTCCATCATCAGGCTGAAGTCTTCTATCAAGCGGCATCTTCAATCTTCTTTCTTCCGGATCCATCTTCATCCCACCGACGCGGAACATCCATCCTGGCCGACGACTTCCCGACAAATGACGGTTCCTTTAAATGACGTCATCCAAGATGGCATCCCTCAAATTCCGATTGGCTGATAGGATTCTATCAGCCAATCAGAATTAAGGTAGGAAAATTCTGATTGGCTGATGGAATCCGCCAATCAGATTGAGCTCGCATTCTATTGGCTGTTCCGATCAGCCAATAGAATGCAAGCTCAATCTGATTGGCTGATTGGATCAGCCAATCGGATTGAACTTGAATTTTCCTACCTTAATTCCGATTTGCTGATAGAATCCTATCAGCCAATCGGAATTCGAGGGACGCCATCTTGGATGACGTCATTTAAAGAAACCGTCATTCGTAGGGAAGTCGTCAGCCAGGATGGATATTCCGCGTCGGTGGGATGAAGATGGATCCGGAAGAAAGAAGATTGAAGATGCCGCTTGATAGAAGACTTCAGCCGGATGATGGACCTCTTCAGCCGGATGATGGATCTCTTCAGCCCGATGATGGACCTCTTCAGCCGGATGATGGATCTCTTCAGCCCGATGATGGACCTCTTCAGCCGGATGATGGATCTCTTTAGCCCGATGATGGATCCCTTTAGCCCCCGCTTGGGCTTGGATGAAGACTTCCGAGCCTCCTCTGGACGGATTGGTGATACCCGGCGTGGTGAAGATAAGGTAGGAAGATCTTCAGGGGCTTAGTGTTAGGTTTATTTAAGGGGGGTTTGGGTTAGATTAGGGGTATGTGGGTGGTGGGTTGTAATGTTGGGGGGGTATTGTATGGTTTTTTTTCAGGCAAAAGAGCAGAATTCTTTGGGGCATGCCCCGCAAAAGGCCCTGGTAAGGTAAAAGAGCTTTTCTATTTGTATTTTAGAATAGGGTAGGGCATTTTTTTATTTTAGGGGGCTTTGTTATTTTACTAGGGGGCTTAGAGTAGATGTAATTAGCTTAAAATTGTTGTAATATTTTTATAATGTTTATAAATTATTTTTTTATTTTTTGTAACAGTTCTTTTTTTATTTTTTGTACTTTAGTTAGTTTATTTAATTGTATTTAATTGTAGGTATTTGTATGTAATTAATTTATTGATAGTGTAGTGTTAGGTTTAATTGTAGATAATTGTAGGTATTTGTATGTAATTAATTTATTGATAGTGTAGTGTTAGGTTTAATTGTAGATAATTGTAGGTATTTTATTTAATTAATTTATTGATAGTGTAGTGTTAGGTATAATTGTAGATAATTTTAGGTATTTTATTTAATTAATTTATTGATAGTGTAGTGTTTATATTGTAGCTATATTAGGGTTTATTTTACAGGTAAGTATTTAGCTTTAAATAGGAATAATTTATTTAATAAGAGTTAATTTATTTTTTTAGATAAAAATTATATTAATTTAGGGGGGTGTTAGTGTTAGGGTTAGACTTAGCTTTAGGGGTTAATAAATTTAATAGAGTAGCGGTGAGGTCCGGTCGGCAGATTAGGGGTTAATACTTGAAGTTAGGTGTCGGTGATGTTAGGGAGGGCAGATTAGGAGTAAATACTATTTATTATAGGGTTATTGAGGCGGGAGTGAGGCGGATTAGGGGTTAATAACTTTATTATAGTAGCGGTGAGGTCCGGTCGGCAGATTAGGGGTTAATAATTGTAGGTAGGTGGCGGCGACGTTGGGGGCGGCAGATTAGGGGGTTAATAAATATAATATAGGGGTCGGCGGTGTTAGGGGAAGTAGATTAGGGGTACATAGGGATAACGTAGGTTGCGGCGGTGTGCGGTCAGCAGATTAGGGGTTAAAAAAATTTAATAGAGTGGCGGTGATGTGGGGGGCCTCGGTTTAGGGGTACATAGGTAGTTTATGGGTGTTAGTGTACTTTAGAGCACAGTAGTTAAGAGCTTTATGAACCGGCGTTAGCCCAGAAAGCTGTTAACTCCTGGCTTTTTGCTGCGGCTGGAGTCTTGTCGTCAGATTTCTAATGCTCACTTCAGCCAAGACTCTAAATACCAGCGTTAGAAAGATCCCATTGAAAAGATAGGATACGAAAATGGCGTAGGGGGATCTGCGGTATGGAAAAGTCGCGGCTGCAAAGTGAGCGTTAGACCCTTTCCTGACTGACTCTAAATACCAGCGGGCGGCCAAAACCAGCGTTAGGACCCCCTAACGTTGGTTTTGACGGCTAACGCAGAACTCTAAATCTAGCGGTAAGTATTTAATCCATTAGTGGTATAGGTTATTAATAAAGTGTGAATAAAGAACACTGTCTGTAATTACTATTATTGCTAGAGTGAATGTTGGATAAGAAATGACAGGTGTTTGTTTTTGCATATTGGCTATAAAAATGGGAATACAAAAATAGGAGTAGAAATTGGATCACATAATTTTAAAATAGCACTGTATGCGGATGCCGTGCTTTTTACAGCAATGTCCCGGTTAATTCCATCCCAGAGATAATGTCAGAGTTAGATAAATTTGGTCAATACTCAAACTTCTTAGTCAACACACAAAAATCAGAACTAATGAACATCTCCCTGACACAAAATTAATTTCAATTGCAATCAAACATTTGTCCCTTAAAACTTCAATCCAAAACCCTTAAATATTTGGGAATTCATCTCTCCCCATCACAAACAATGCTATTCAATAGCTTGCTCTCATGCAAGCGACACAAAAGGACTTACGTGCTTGGCTGGGTAAACCGATTTCTTGGTGGGGATGTATCCAATGCATAAAAATGACAGTTTTGCCTAGAATACTTTACATACTACAAGCCATTCGGATTTCCATCCCAAAGTGATATGCTACTCAACTACAGAAACACAAACACTTTCATCTGGGGCCAAATCAAACCCAGAATTAATAGAGAAACTATGTATAGATCTATGATAAAAGGAGGCTTAGGTCTCCCATGCATAGCCAATTACATTGAAGCTATTAAATTACAAAGGGTTATGGACTGGCATGGAGCTAAAGACAACAAAGCATGAGTGGCCCTGGACTCCCACTTATTAAAAATACCCTCAGAAGAAGCTTTGTGTTGGGTTTCCAAAAAACCTAAGACCCTCCTGATGTATGGATTTAATTATATACAGACACATATTTGATACCGGGGACGCAATTGTCGAAAAACGTAAACATATATCGGGTTTTAGATCCCCTCTCTTCCCAATTCCGGTTAATCCTGAACTGATTGGAGGACTTGACAAAAGGGTTTCCAAGACAGTCGGAATGGGGTTACACTACTCCTATAGTAAACTTTTTGTCCGAAGGTAAACTTCTTGGCAGAAATAGCATAAAAGAAATATCAGGAGGGAATTACTCTAGCTGGCTTAAATACGCACAACTTTCACATTTCATACATACCCCATTTAGAGCCGACTTCTTACGGACAATGACCCCATTTGAAAACATATGTGCCACAAACAACACAATACCGCACTCCCTATCACTAGCCAGGAGAATTATACAAACACCGCAGGAAACTTCCTATCTACACATTCAAATATCATAAAGGCCTGGGTATGACCTTAAGTCGAGAGGAGTGGAAGAAAATCTCTAACCATACCAAACGGGCATCTACTTCCCCAATATTAGTGGAGCTTAATTTTAAAGTAATATCACAATGGTACCTCACACCAACCCGTTTACACTCTATTTATACAGAGACAAGTGATAAATGTTGGAAGGGATGCGAGGATAGAGGTAGTTGCAAACATATGTGGTGGGACTGCGAAAGATTTAAACCATTATGGCAAAGCGTAGAAACTCACTTCAGGAAGATTCTGACTACTAACTTCACACTAACACATAGAGTAGCACTGCTCAATGACCTACCAAAGTTTCCTTGTAAGCTGAGGTTAACACTGTTACAAATAGGTTTGAATGGGGCTAAGTCCCTAATAGCACTTAAATGGAAAACTCAAGAAATCCTGACAGAAAGAATATGGACAGAAAAGGTGTCAGAATTACTAGTGTTAGAGGAGCTAGGATTCCTCAGACAACAGAAATGGAATACTCTCTATTAAATAAGGTTCCTGTGAGAAGAATCTACTCATGCATCATGACGCACACTCAGACCCTGGGGTATGGGATGCACAATTTTCAATAAACTGAGTTTTTCTTTTTTCTTTATGCTTTATAGCAAGTGCCTTTGACAGAATTACAGATTTATTGATGACATAAGACATCTGGAGTCATAATATGATTAACTGAGAGCAAACCAAAGAGAAGAGGAGATTTGTTTTTCTTTTGCTCTTCGGTTTAAGTTGATGTTTTAATTTTTGTTTCATTCAATTTTCTTTTGTTTTTATTATTATTGTTTTTTCTGATTTTGTTACTGAAACCCATAAAGGTTGTCAATGGTCGCAACATGTTAAAAATTAGATATGTGCATGATCGAAAAATTTGGTTCGGTTCGGATTGATTCTGATTTTTTAGAATTTCGGTTCGGATCAATTCGAATTCGGCAAAATTTGAATGAATTTGTTTCGGATTTATTCGGATTCAAATAAATTCGGATGAATTCGGTTCGATTCGGTTCGGTTCCGAAATTCGAAATTTCGGTATGTGTTAGGTGAGATATGCTGTGTATTGGACTAATATTATGTACTGTATATTAGGTGTAATCCATAGCAGAGTGATATAACCTAATATACTATACAATACTAGTGTAATACACGGCCATCCGAATCTACCGAAAAAAGTCAGTAGTTAAGAGCTTTATGGGCTAACGCCGGAATATAAAGCTCTTAACTACAGTGCTACAAAGTACACTAATACCCATAAACTAACTATGAACCCCTAAACCGAGGCCCCCCTACATCGCAAACACTATCATAAAATTATTTAAACCCCTAATCTGCCAACCGGACATCGCCGCCACCAAGCTAAATAATGTGCTGTTATTGGATCGGAGGTTATAGGAGGTGGGAATAGCAGGGGAGAGCATTCTGCTCAGGTAGGGTGGGAGCTTCCCAGAAAGGCTCTTAAAGACAAGGCAGGAAAGATGGAGGGTGCGTCTGGATTCCAGCGACAGCCAGTTTAGTTCTTTTATCATGTCACAATGGTGGGTCCTGTAGTTACATTGTAGCACAAAGCGGCAGAACGAGTTATATAACGTATTTAGTTTATTAAGGTGAGTTTGCGGAGCAGGTGCATATACTATGTCCCCATAATCCAAGATAGGCATCAGCATTTGCTGTACAATCATTTCCTTTACTGTAGGGCTAAGGCAAGATTTGTTTCTGTACAGGGCACCTAGTTTTGGATAAAGTTTAGAGGCAATTTTTTCTATGTGGAGTCCAAAAGATAGATTGGGGTCTAACAACATACCTAAGTATTTAAAAGAGTGGACTGCGGTCAGCATGCAATTGGATTTTGTTTTGATGCGAAGATGGGAATTTTGTAATTTATGTATTTTAGGTCCCGTTCCAAAGATCATTGTGACCGTTTTGTCAGTGTTTAGGAAGAGTTTGTTTTTCGAGATCCACTTTTCTACCTCTGTGAACTGGTCTTGGAGCACTGTTTCAAGCTGCAGCAGATCAGATTTGTTTGCATAGATTACCGTGTCGTCTGCGTACATGTGTACAGTTGAGGATTTGCAGACATTAGGCAAATCATTTATAAATAATGTGAATAGTAGGGGGCCGAGAATGGAACCTTGGGGAACACCACATGTGACTGGGAGAGGGAGGGAGTCACTGTTAGAGACAGAGACATATTGTGATCGATCCGATACATATGATTTAAACCAGGTTAACGGGTGATCAGCAATACCAGAGTTTTTTAGTTTGAGAAGTAGTAGGTCATGGTCCACTGTGTCAAAAGCCTTTGCAAAATCAAGGAAAATATCTCCAGTTAGGTCTCCTTGTTCCATGGCAGTTTGGATGTCGTTGCAAACTTTTAGGAGGGCAGTTGTAGTGGAGTGATTCGGTCTGAAACCTGATTGATCAGGGGTCAGATAGTTAGAAAGTTGATAATACTCGCATAATTGCGTATGGACGCATTTTTCTAGGATTTTTGACAATACAGGGAGCAGTGATATAGGACGATAGTTAGAAACCAAGGTTAACTCCCCACTTTTATGAATAGGCACTACTCTTGCAGTTTTCCAGAGTTTGGGTATGTATCCAGACACCAAGGATTCGTTAATTAGGGTTGCAACAGGCTTAGCAATTGCCAGCGCACTGAGCTTCAACAGCATTGCTGGGATTTGATCAGGTCCTGACTGGTTTTTCATTTTTAGATTATCGAGGTGTTTCTTAATGACATTGAAGGGTACAGGTCTAAAATTGAACTTTTCTATATTGGGTCTTATTTTGCTGTTTTAGTGGGGCCTGATCCACATTTGTAGCTTCAGGATGCGTGTCATTTATTAGTTTGTCAATCAGGGTGGTGGAGCATCCTACAAAATAATTGTTAAAGGCATTTGCTACTTCTAAGGGGAGTTGCAGGTTTTGGTTATCCACATTGACAGTGGAGGGTTGGGAGTGGATTGGTGGATTTTGTAAGTTATTTATGAGTTTCCAAAACTTTCTAGGGTTACATATATTATTGTTCAGATTTTCACAGAAATATTGCGCCTTAGCCAATTTTGTTTGTTTAGTACATATATTTCGCCAATTTCTATATACACAGTGATCATTCATAGAGCCAGTATGCTTGAACTTTGACCACAATGAATCCCGAAATTGGTACATTTGAATGAGGTCAGCTGTGATCCAATTCAAGTGTGCTCCTTTTACTCTCACCTTACGCAGCGGTGCATGTAAATTCCAAACTTGTAGGAGTTCAGACTGAAAGAATTCAACTGCAGAGTCTAGATCTGGGATTAGGTTTAATCTGTGCCAGGGGAGGTTCTTGATGTCATTTAGAAATGATTGAAGATTAAATTTTTTGAAGGACCTGGTGATTTTAACCTTGGGAGAGGATTTAGTTGCCTTTATTTTGCGTACGCTGTACACTAAGCAGTGGTCACTGAAATTGTTAGGGAGAACACCTGCCTCTTGGATTCGGTCGGGAGAAGTGGAGAGAATCCAGTCCAGCAGGGTATGATTATGGCTTCTGATGTTTATGAGAGTTGGGGAGGAGATTAATTGCGTTAGCTGCAAAGATTTAAACAGCGAGCGACAACTGTTTTTTTTTGGATTCAGCCAATCGATGTTAAAATCTCCAAAAACCAAAATTTCACTTTTTGGGTTTTGAGTTATGGATTCACTAAGGAGCTGTGCTATGTCCGAAATGGAATGCACAGGGGAGCTTGGTGGGCGGTAGATTCCTGCAACAATGATTGATTTACTGCACGGGATCTCAATTTTGCCAGAAAGGAAATCAAAGGTGGCAGGAGAGCTAGATTTTTGTATGGGGGTGAACTTTGTCGAGTTGTCAACATAAATTACAATGCCGCCTCCTCTCTTTGCTCTGTCAATTCTATGGCATGAATACCCAGGTATTGCAATGGCAGAGTCAGGTATTTTTGCAGTTAGCCACGATTCAGAGATAACAATGATTTTTGGCTTGTATTGTAAACACCAAGCTTGCAGTGCATCGATTTTTGGAAATAAGCTGCGTATATTACAGTGCACAAAGGAGAGGCCTTTTTTAGCTGGAAGGCTAGGAATGGAATTTGCTGGGGGACCAGGGTTAGACTCTACATCATTTGCAAGGGCAAGTAGCATAAGGAATAGGAATTTGGACATAGTTTTTGTTTGGCTATATAGTGAATGGCATACTTTATAATTTAAATTATATTTAACTTAGGGGGGTGTTAGGGTTAGGGTTAGACTTAGGTTTAGGGGTTAATAACTTTATTATAGTAACGTTGGGGGTGTGAGATTAGGGGTTAATAATTGTAGGTAGGTGGCAGCGATGTTAGGGAGGGCAGATTAGGGGTTAATACAATTTATTATAGTGTTTGCGAGGCGGAAGCGCGGCAGTTTAGGAGTTAATACATTTATTATCGTGGCGGCGATGTCCGGTCAGCAGATTAGGGGTTAATACTTGTAGTTAGGTTGCAGCAACATTGGGGGGGCAGATTAGGGGTTAATGAAATTTATTATACTGTTTGCGAGGCGGGAGCGTGGTGGTTTAGGGGTTAATACATTTATTATAGTGGCGGCGAGGTTCGGTCGGCAGATTAGGGGTTAATACTTTTAGTTAGGTTGCGGCGACGTTGGGGTCAGTTTAGGGGTTAATAAATATTATAGGTGTCGGCGATGTTAGGGACAGCAGATTAGGGGTTCATAGCTATAATGTAGGTGACGGCGGTGTCCGGTCGGCAGATTAGGGGTTAATACTTGTAGTTAGGTTGCAGCGACGTTGGGGGGGCAGATTAGGGGTTAATAAAATTTATTATAGTGTTTGCGAGGCGGGAGTGCGGCGGTTTAGGGGTTAATACATTTATTATAGTGGTGGCGAGGTCCGGTCAGCAGATTAGGGGTTAATACTTGTAGTTAGGTTGCGGCGACATTGGTGGGGCAGATTAGGGGTTAATAAGTATAATGTAGGTGTCGGCGATATTGGGGGCAGCAGATTAGGGGTTCATAGGGATAATGTAGGTGGCGGCGGTGTCCGGAGCGGAAGATTCAGGGTTAATAGTATAATGTAGGTGTCAGCGATAGCGGGGGCGGCAGATTAGGGGTTAATAAGTGTTAGATTAGGGGTGTTTAGACTCGGGGTTCATGTTAGGGTGTTAGGTGTAGACTTAGTGTTTCCCCATAGGAAACAATGGGGCTGCGTTAAGAGCTGAACGCTGCTTTTTTGCAGGTGTTAGGTTTTTTTTCAGATTAAACTGCGCCATTGTTTCCTATGGGGGAATGCCGAATTTACCGAGCTAATTCGGATTTATTCGGTATATTTGGCAGCTAATTCGGATTCATTTGGTAGATTCGGCAGTATTTTAATTCGGAAATTCGAATCGATCCGAATCTCCGAATTTACCAAATTTTCCGAATTTCCGAATCAATCCGAAACGAATCGCACATGTCTATTAAAAATAATGGCACCAACCTGTGTCATAAATGCATACTGGAATGTAAGTTAGATGTTTCTTTGAGAACTATGTATTACAACATTTGTTTTTGTGTGCAAATTCATTGACAACTTAATAAAAATAATAAATAAATAAAAAAAATTAAAAAATAGCATTTTTATTTTTTAATAAAATAACTGCACCAGGCTGTTTTGGGGGGCTAAATTTCGCAGGAGTGGGGTGTTAGAAAAGAAGGGCACTGAAAAGTGCCTTTACATTGCAGTCTATAGGAACTGTGTGTTCCCAGTAAATATATATGTATATGCTTATACACATATATAAGTGGCATATTTAGGTTTTGTGCTGCCCAATGCACTCATAATTTTGCTGCCCCCCCTATCTCCCAAAACCAAGGTTTCAGGCTTTTTTTGGCCAAAAAACACACACACACAGTTACATGTGCGCACACACACACACACACACACATATATATAAACTAATACACACACACACACATATCTATCTATTGCTGCAATAAATGTAAAAAAAAACTAACACAGAGTTGTTAAAAAAAAAAACTCCCCAAACACAATACTGAGTGCTGAAAGCCAACAAAACAAAAGGCAATAGCTAAGTAAAGGTTCAGAGCTACCTCTAAACTGTTAACTCCATAGGCAATTAGGCTTATTATACCTCCCCTTGAAAGTAAGCTCCTTGGGCAAAATCTCCCATTATATACATGTATGATACTTCCAAAATAACTGTATGCTTCTTACAAATATAACCACAAAAAATGTCCTGCCCCCCTCTAATCTGTCGCCCTAGCCAAGTGCCTTGTTTGCCTAGGCCAAAATAGGACCCTGACATATATATTTATTTGTTAATATATGTATATACATATATTAACACATAAATATATATGTATAATTTAATATATATTTACAATTTACTGCCTCTCAAACATGAGTTTGCATTTGCATTGCACTCGCGCACATTAGCCTGCGCTGGTATTACTCATTGGAAGCGCAAATATCACTTTTGCAAAAGCAATCTCCACTTGTAATCTAGCCCTTAGTATTAAATTTGACTAATTTGTTGACTTTTTTAAAGGGACATTCTAATGCCAAAAATGCTGAAACTGATAATTATAAAAATGTATATGTATCTTCATGTTACGAGCTGCCAATGAGTAGTTGTTGACTTTGACAGGATCACAATTAGATTTTTTTTACTGTTTAAAGGAAGTGCCTTTTTATTATCAGTTTTGTGAAAAAATGGCCCCATACTTAACTTGCACAAGTCCTGTTTGTTCTGATTATAATCTAAATTCTCAATAAATATTCACACAGGGACATTTAAATTTACTGAATTTAGCAACTAAAAGTACGCAATAAACTACACTTTTTTAAGTTATTATCGAGTATTCCAAAAAGTTTTCAGATGTAACAGTGGTTTTGTGTAGACCCAAACCACACTAAAATGACATCTGCCATATAAGATTACATTAGGCATAATTTCACCAAACAGATACAAAAGCTACCTGCTAATTCAGTTAAAGGGACACTGAACCCAAATTTTTTCTTTGGTGATTCATAAAAAACATGCAATTTTAAGCAACTTTCGAATTAACTCCTATTATCAATTTTTCTTTGTTCTCTTGCTATCTTTATTTGAAAAAAAAGGCATCTAAGCTAAGAAGCCAGCCAACTGTTGGTTCAGAACCTTGGACAGCACTTGTTTATTGGTGCTGTCCAATCAGCAAGGACAATCCTGGTTGTTCACCAAAAATGGGCCGGCATCTAAACTTACATTCTTGCTTTTCAAATAAAGATACCAAGAGAATGAAGACAATTTTATAATAGGAGTAAATTAAAAAGTTGCTTAAAATTGCATGCTCTATCTGAATCATGAAAGAAAAATTTGGGTTCAGTGTCCCTTTAAGTTAAACAAATAATAATTACTTTTACACTAGTAAAAGTCTGTGAAACCACTAACCCAACAAATACACATACCCTTTATACAAATAAAGCCTCTGCAGACTGCCCCCTTATTTCACTTCTTTTGACAGACTTGCATTTTAGCCAATTAGTGCCCTCTCATAAGTAACTCCACATGCATGAGCACATTGTTATCAATATGGCACACATGAACTAATGCCCTCTAGCTGTAAAACCTGTCAAATGCACTGAAATAAGAGGCGGCCTTTAATGGCTTAGAAATTAGCATAGAAGCCTACCTAGGTTTTGCTTTCATCTAAGAACACCAAGAGAACAAAGCAAATTTGATGATAAAAGTGAATTGGAAAGTTGTTTAAAATTGAATTCTTCATGAAAGTTTAATTTTGAATAGACTGTCCCTTTAAATTCCTTAAACAGACACATATCTATTAGCATCATTGCACACTATTAAAAGGAAACCATCAATATAACAGACCCTTCAGCATGAGATGTAATTGTTTAACCCATCAGATTGTCATTTTTTTCATTAATCTTGCACATTTGATTTTTGGATTACAAAATCAGGAGACTAATGATGCAGATAACTATTTTGTGTTGTTTTCAGGAGGTAAACATTTCTAACTTCAGGGGTATTAACCAAAGAATCGTTTTGTGATTATGACCACTGGAAAAACACATTGAAACGACCGACATTCAGAAATTATCTGCCAAAAACAAGTGCAAAATTGTGATCAAGCCCTATTTGTATTTAACCTCATCAAATGAATCAAACACATAGCAGCTCCTAGGCAAAACACAGCTAGTGATTGGTAGGGCTGTGCTACTGCCGCTGCTGATTGGCTGACTGCCCTAGTGCTGTTCAGGAGCTGCAAGGCTTTTCTGAGGTCAAATTTAATGTCAGTAAAGCAAAAATTGTGCTAACAAATTTGATTCTGTAATTTTTGCATTAGAATTTAAACTTAAAATAGTTTTGAATATAAAGTTTTTTCCTGATATTGCTTTTTCCTATAGTTACAGAACGTTATTCATAATGCTGGTTATTACAACTTCATGTTCTAACACTTCTGATAATTTAACAACCATACGGAATATTACAATAATTTTTTTCCCCTTAAAGGGACATGAAACCCAACATTTTTCTTTGGTGGTTCAGATAGAGAATACAATTTTAAACAACTTTCTAATTTACTTCTATTATCTAATGTGTTTCATTCTCTTGTTATCATTTGTTGAAGGAGCAGCAATGCCCTACTGGTTTCTAGCTGAACACATGGGCGAGTCAATGACAATCTGTATATATATCCTCATATATATATATATATATATATATATATATATATATATATATGCAGCCACCAATCAGCAGCTAGAACCTAAGTTCTCTGCTGCTCCTGAATTTGCCTATATAAAGCTTTTAGCAAAGGATAAAAAGAGAAGGAAGCAAATTAAATAATATAAGTAAATTGGAAAGTTGTTTAAAATTGAAATCTCTATCTGAATCATGAAAGACAAATTTTGGGTTTCACGTCCCTTCAACTTTAGGGGCCTGAATCTCTAAAGCTCTCTTCTCAGGGGATATTGTCTAAAATGGTGTCAGTGCTATATAGTCCTTCACAGGATTCTGGAATGAAGTTAGAAATACAAATAATAGTACGCATAAAAGTAGGGTTAAAACACAAGATTTAAATTCGATTTGTTTGTGTTTAAAAAAGTGTCAACACTGGATGCTCCCTGTTAAACACTGATTCTCTCCTGTAAGATTCCCCATTCCTAAATCCCTCATTACTTTACATGGCAGGAAGCTAGCTAGTTGCCAGAACTTCAAGGTACAGCCCCTTATTTTAGAGACTTCATTGTATCTGCCCAATAAGGGTCGGCATAATTTTACTCCATGCTGGCAAATTTTTGAGATTATGACCCTAGGAGACAAATGGGGCATAATATAGTCTGTTAGAAAGCCTTATCAAATTATTTATCTTCAAAAGTTCTATTATTTATATTACTATTACTTATATGTAAAGAGCTGCCAATTGTACAATGATATTGTTTCATGTTAAAAGAACACAGATTTGGGGGGTGGAGCCAACCACTGAAGTGGCAGGTCGGAAATTGAAAAAGCTCTTGCTTCATTTAACCTTCTTGGGGTTATTTTCTAAAAAATAAATAAAGTTAAGGTATTTATATTTAGCAAACCAAGGTGAAGTTTTATTCCAAGTCCGAGAGCATTTAATTTAACAAGTTTGCACACTTGAAACTGTGTGGATGCAGAGAGACACCAATACTTCAGCAATTACAGTTGCATATTTGATTCTATCAACGATTTCCAGAGTTTCGGCTACAACCCGTTCGCCCCCCCAGGAGACTGGGTTATCGGTCAGTGAGACTCATCATAGCCTAAGTAAAATCTCATCACATATTCTGCTGCAGTTATTCTCATATTTTAAAACTGTACACTGCCTGAAAAGTTTCCACATGGGGGAATTCTACAGAGCTATTCAATCCCTCTTTGATGATTTTGAGAGGGATGTCCACAAGAGAATCGACCCCCTCTTTTTTGTTGTTGCAGCAGGATGAATACTTCTGAGGTGGCTGAGGGAGACAACAGCAAGATAAGCGACATAGAGAACAACTTCAGATGTCCTTCACTAACACCTCTAGCTAACATGTCTCAGGTCCTTGAAACTGTGAATGTGGAACAAAGTACACCTATGTAATTGCTCTAGATTCCATCTCTGTCCCCTGTATTATGAGAAAATGGTGTAAACATTGTTGAGAATGGCTTAGATGTCAAGGAAGGGTAATCTATTAGTTTACTATCTATGGACAGGGGTGGACGCTATGCCCACTAAACTTGGGAATGTAATGATTCAGTTGACCAGTTACCACCATTACACCCTTGACATGATCCTTATTCCTGGGGATCCACATAGACAGATTTCATACTTGGACCTCAGCCACCCACATTCACATGCCAACATTAGACCTCAAATCAGAACCCTGGTCATGTAGCCCCTATTATAATTAAGATCAACCCTATATACATATCAGACCTAAGATTATATCTTTCAGGCACATGCCCATACCAAACCTCAGGTTAGACTCATGGGCTTAAATCACCTCTTCGCTACATACCCACATCAGACTAGATTGCAAGGACCTGAAGCACTATATAAACAACATACTCACATTAAAACTTAATTAAACATTCCAACATTATGTTTTTTAGTTGTTAAAATCAGGAAGGTCAATGCGCAGTCTGGGTTGCATCAGAATAGAGTTTGGTTGTCTGTGGGAAAAGCTGGGTGCTATGGGGCAAAATCTGGGGTGTTCATGGCATGCAAAGCATTCAGTGACAGTGTTTCTTCATTACTACATGGTCCTAGGGTTCCTGTCTAGAAAATGGGACATGAAGAGCATAGGTTAAGTGGGCAGAGGGACATATTTTATATATAAAATGTTATATATGTTTTTACAAATAGTCACATGAGTTTGTTACAATGCTGTACATACAAAAATACAAATTATGCCCTCATTCTGTCATGAATTAACTACTCTAGCATACTTCTAAATGCCCTTCCCAAATAACACCTCTCCCCCTTCAATCTATCATGAATGCTTCAGCTAGACTCATCCACCTAAGTTGCCGATCAACATTGGTTGTCCCACTCTACCAGTCCCTACACTGGCTTTCTACTTTAGAATAGCCTCACTCCCAGCTATATTTCCATCCTCATCTCCAAATATTTCCTGACCCGCCCTCTTCAAACAACCTCTCACCTACGTCTCTCCTCTCTTATTATTTCTACTTCCCTGTCTCACACACTGCTCTTGTTCTTTAGAAATCTCTACACCATTCCATCAGTCTCAAACCTTGTATAGTTTCAGGTGTTCATTGAAAAACCACTGATACAGAGAGGCTTACCATCTCTCGTTTAACTATTTTTCATCCTAATCAACATAAATCTTGAACTGCCATGCCTTGCCACTTCAACAATATTATATGTGACAAACGACCCCAAACTTATGTCTCTGTACACTCAGTCTGTAGACAGTAAGCTGTTTAGAGCAGATACACCCTCCTCCTGTACTAGTTTGTTTTTTATGATTTATAATTTATTATGTATTTGCATCTTACTACAAATGTTTGTCACAAAGTGTTCTTTGGCATTTTAAAATATTGAGAGATAGGCTTCACTGCTTTTTTTACCCCAGTGTTTTAGAAGTGTTTATAATGGTACAATTGCAAACAAAAGTATATTAAAGTGAATTTCAGAAATATATACCTGCTGAATGCACCTCCTCATGTCTGGTTTGCCAAGGAGAATCTAGCTTTCTTTGTGGATAAAAATAAATAAATATTCATATACAGTAGGCCCATGATACATATAATAAATTTATCAGTGATTACAAATGGCATCATTTTTTAACATTTCTAACCGAATAAGGAGTCTGCAGTTGGCTACAGTTAAAGCAACTCTTGATCAGGTGATGCTCTCTGACAATCAAGCCTAAAGGTACAGTGTTTTTTCATTAATTCTTTTCCCCTTTATGTATTTCCAATGACTTGTTATACCAACCGCAGAGTATAAAATATATGGGAAATTGCTTATTATTCCTTATCTTATATCGGTCTGCATAAACAAAATCTTGTAATTAGAGAGAGTTATTTAAAAATAATATTTAGTACTCCTCTCTACTACCCTCCTCTGGGGGTATAATATCTCCTGTAGATCATTCTTGTTACATCTCTTTTCAGTAGCCACTGCAGAAAGAGTTACTATAGGTGGGGTTACAGCAGGAAAAAGTGAATATTTTAAATTATGAAATAAAGATATAGGAACTATTTGTAAACAATTTAATACACCCCAGCAGGTAACATGGATCATTGGGAAGACATTAAAGGGGGAAAATGTTTTTCATTACACTGTCCCTTTAATTTATCTCACTGAATATGGTTCTAATTTATCAGGTCATGGAAAAAAAAATCTGTTTATACTGTGTGTATGTGTATATATATATATATATATATATATATATATATATATTGTGACAGGAACACTTTTAACCACGGTCTTCTAGGGCACAAATGCAGCACAGGACAATCCACTGTAGTTTAAAAAGCTTTATTTTTCACAGCAATAACAAACAGGCAGTTCATTTCCAAAAGAGGGAAATCCTTCCTCTGCAGCAAAGTTAAGTGCTTTTAAATGTGTCCCAGCACTTCACAGCATTCCACAAGTGCTTTGTAAAAATAATGTCCTCTTACAGTTCACAGGAACAAAAGTCTTTTACACAGTGTAACAAACACACACACCAGCTTCTGTAGCTGTATATCTCTCTCTCAAGGCCTAAGTGAGGCTGCTATTTAAACCCTCACAACTTATAATTAGCCACACCTGTGATTAGCTGCTGGACAGCTTTACAGCTGTCTGGGATAATGGCCCACCCTCTCTCCAATTATCCCAAACCCCAGGGACCCAGAACACAGTTTATCAACTGCATAATCAAATACACACTCTTTCTCCCTGGGGTTTTAACTGAAAGGAGAAATAGCATGTACAATGCTTGGTCTTAAATATCTTCCATTTATAACCAGGCCTTGCTTTCTGTCACATATCCTCCCCCCCAGCTCACACCCAGTGGGTTGAGCGACCATGGACATCAATGAATGTACCCGAGACAAACCATCAGCATTGCCCTGCAAAAGACCGGCCCTGTGCTCAACAGTAAAATTGAAGGGTTGCAAGCTAAGAAACCACCTAGTAACCCTTGAATTTGTTTCCTTATTCTGACTCATCCATGTGAGAGGAGCATGATCTGTTATTAATTTAAATTTTCTTCCCAACAGATAGTACCTAAGGGTCTCTAAAGCCCACTTAATGGCAAGGCATTCTTTCTCCACTATAGAATCGTTCTTTTCCTGTGAAATAAGTTTTCTGCTTAGGAAAAGGACAGGATGCTCTTCTCCCTGACACTCCTGCGAGAGAACTGCTCCTAAACCAACATCAGAGGCATCTGTCTGTACAATAAAATCTTTAGCGAAATTGGGGGTTACCAAAACTGGATGGGCACAAAGGGCATCTTTCAACTGCTTAAAAGCTTGTTCTGCTTCTGGGGACCATTTTATCATAATTGGGGCCCTTGCTTTTGTGAGATCCGTCAAGGGTGCCGCAATTGTAGCGAAATTCGGGATAAACCTTCTATAATAACTAGTTATCCCAATAAATGCTCTTACTTGTTTTTTAGTTAGAGGCTGTGGCCAGTTCTGTATGGCCTCTATTTTTGTTGTCTGAGGTTTAACTAATCCTCTACCAATAGTATAACCCAAGTACTTAGCTTCCTGTAAACCAACAGTACATTTTGCAGGATTGGCAGTTAACCCAGCGGACCGTATTGCATCAAGTACTGCTTGAACTTTTGGAAGATGGGATTCCCAATCTGTACTATAAATTATAACATCATCCAAATATGCTGCCGCATAACGAACATGGGGTTTCAGAATTCTATCCATCATCCTCTGGAATGTTGCCGGGGCCCCATGTAAACCAAATGGCAACACCGTATACTGAAATAAGCCCTCTGGGGTTGAAAAAGCTGTCTTTTCCTTTGCTTGACTAGTGAGAGGCACCTGCCAATACCCTTTCGTTAAATCAATTGTAGTGAGATAACGTGCTTTTCCTAGCCTTTCTATTAACTCATCTACTCTAGGCATTGGGTAGGTGTCAAATTTGGAAACACAATTAAGCTTACGAAAGTCATTACAGAACCTTAATGAACCATCCGGCTTTGGAACAAGCACGATTGGACTGTTCCACTCACTTTGTGATTCCTCAATTACCCCAAGCTTTAACATTTTTTCTACCTCCAGTTTAATAGCCTTTCTACGAGCCTCAGGGACCCTATACGGTTTAAGGCAGACCTTCTTCCCTGGTTCTGTTATTATGTCATGCTTAATAACATTAGTTTTTCCCGGTACCACAGAAAATACCTCTTTTTTTCTTCTAATAAAATCCTTGACCTCTTGCTTCTGATGTACAGATAGGGTTTCTGATATATTTACCTCTGGTTCAGTGACAGGGAGTTCTGTCGGTTTTAAGGCAACTAAAACTTCCCTATCTTTCCAAGGTTTTAACAGATTTATATGATATATTTGCTCAGGTTTCCTTCTCCCTGGCTGACTTACTTTGTAATTAACATCACCCACTTTCTCAATTATCTCATATGGGCCCTGCCAAGTAGCCAAGAATTTATTTTCAACTGTAGGGACCAGAACTAACACCCTATCCCTAGGTTGAAACACCCTGGCTCTAGCATTACGGTTGTAGCTGTACTTTTGTGCTTCCTGTGCTTTTCCCATATGTTCCCTTACAATGGGCATGACAGCTTCCATACGATCCTGCATTTGGGAAATATGTTCAATAATACTTCGATAAGGTGTTGTCTCTTGCTCCCAAGTCTCTTTAACTATATCTAGTAATCCCCTGGGATGCCGCCCATATAACAGTTCAAATGGGGAAAAACCTGTAGAAGCCTGGGGAACCTCCCTGATAGAGAACATTAAATAGGGTAACAGAAGGTCCCAATTTCTCCCATCTGTGTCAATTACCTTTCTTAGCATACTTTTGAGAGTTTTGTTAAACCTTTCTACTAAACCATCAGTCTGAGGGTGATATACTGAGGTCCTTAGTTGTTTTATGCCAAACAACTTACACAATTCTTTTGTAACCCTGGACATAAATGGAGTTCCTTGGTCTGTCAAAATTTCCTTAGGTATCCCGACCCTGCTAAACATTAGCATGAGTTCTTTTGCTATGGACTTTGCAGAGCTGTTACGAAGGGGAACTGCCTCACGATAGCGTGTAGCATAATCAAGGATTACCAGTATATACTGATGTCCTCTAGCAGATTTAACCAACGGACCCACCAAGTCCATAGCAATTCTTTCAAAAGGCACATCAATTATAGGCAAGGGCACTAAAGGGTTACGAAAATCTTTAGCAGGAGCTGTAAGTTGACACTTAGGGCATGAAGCACAATAATCCTTGATGGCTACAAATATCCCTGGCCAATAAAACCTTCTAAGAACTCTCTCTTTGGTTTTCTCAACTCCCAAATGCCCCCCTAGAATGTGGTTATGTGCAAGATTTAAAACAGTGTTCCTAAAAGTCTGGGGCACCAAAAGTTGTTTAACAATGTCTGTTCCTTTCTTCTCTACACGATATACCAAATCATTAACTGCTTCAAAATAAGGATAGGGTAATACATTTCCTGGCTGTGTCACAACATCATTTATAACCCTGATATTATTTCTTGCCTCTACCAATGTTGGATCCTCCCATTGGGCTTTTTTAAAATTACCAGGGCCACCAACCAGATCTATCAAATCATCAATATTTTCCGAGCTAGTACTTGGTACTTCATTACTCTGAGAAGGTTGATCACCTACTAATACAGGCATAGGGCAATAAATCTTATTTTTCTCCTTTTCAATGGAACCCCCTTCAAAATCAGTTTCAGAGAAAGGAAATACATAAATATCAGAAGTTTGACATATTTCTGGAGATTCCCATAGCTCCAGAAATTTTGGAAAATCTCTCCCTATCACCACCTCATGGGCTAAATTTGGTACTACACCAACACAATATTTTAATTTACCACACTGAGTCTCAATCTCCACCTCAGCTGTAGGATATTCCCGTTTATCTCCATGAACACAGATAATTCCCATTTTTTCCCCATAATCTAATATTGCATCTGGTACTAAAGATTTAGCCACTAGTGTGACCATACTTCCTGAATCAAGCAAAGCCCTAGACACTTTACCATTAACCATCACAGTACACCAATGGGAATCATTATTAACAGAGCTGTTGCTATTAGACAATAGTGAATGTGCAACATTACAGTCCATAAATTCATCTTTATCACAGTCTCTAGCAATATGCCCAACCTCATTACATTTAAAACATCTTACAGGTTGGTTATATTTAAATGTTTCCTTAACTCCTGGGGAAATGTCTCTGGTGTTTTGCCTATACACCTGCTGCTCTCTTATCCCCTTTATCCCCTGAACAGTCTTACCAGTTCTTGTAGAGCTCTGGGACTTGGGATTGTGGGGCTGATCCATTGAAGATTGTTGCAAAACTTCTCCTGAAGCTATAAATCTTTCGACCAATACAATCAACTGATCCGCTGTTTGAGGATCACCTTGATTAACCCACCGCCGCAGGGAAGTAGGTAATCCACGCTGAAACCGGTCCATCACCAGTAGTTCCACTATTTTGGTAGCCGAATTAACCTCTGGTTGCAGCCACTTCCTGGCAAGGTGTATAAGGTCGAACATCTGGGATCTTGCAGCATTATGAGATGAAAACATCCAGGAATGGAATCTTTGTGCACGGACTGCCGAAGTCACCCCCAGGCGTGCAAGGATTTCTGCTTTCAATTTCTCATAGTCACCGGCTTGTGCTGGCTCTAAATCAAAGTAGGCCTTCTGAGGTTCACCACTAAGAAATGGCGCAAGTATACTCGCCCACTCAACTGTCGGCCATTTTTCTCTTTCTGCTGTGCGTTCAAATGCCAAAAGATACGCCTCAACATCATCAGCTGCTGTCATTTTTTGAAGATAATGACTAGCCCTTATTACTCTGGAACCTTGGCTGCCACCAACATATTCAGAGTTCAGTCTTTCTGATATGGCTTGAACCTCTCGTTGCAGAGTCTGTGTAGCACTTTGCTGCTCCTCCCGGGTCTTCCTGAATGTCTCAGCTTGCACAGCAGCCATCTGTTGAATCAACAATTCAGTGTTCTCCTTCTGTGATTTAGCCAGCAGCATAGCACTCTCTGACTGGGCCAAGACCAACTGTTGCAGTGCTGCACTATTTTCAGCAGCTTTTCTGTTAGTCTCCTGCTGTATAGCATTAGAATGGATCAAAGCTTTAATGACTTCCTCCATGTTGCTTGCAGATTATTATGCCCACAGACATACAACGTGGTTGCCCGGATTCTCCACCAAGTGTGACAGGAACACTTTTAACCACGGTCTTCTAGGGCACAAATGCAGCACAGGACAATCCACTGTAGTTTAAAAAGCTTTATTTTTCACAGCAATAACAAACAGGCAGTTCATTTCCAAAAGAGGGAAATCCTTCCTCTGCAGCAAAGTTAAGTGCTTTTAAATGTGTCCCAGCACTTCACAGCATTCCACAAGTGCTTTGTAAAAATAATGTCCTCTTACAGTTCACAGGAACAAAAGTCTTTTACACAGTGTAACAAACACACACACCAGCTTCTGTAGCTGTATATCTCTCTCTCAAGGCCTAAGTGAGGCTGCTATTTAAACCCTCACAACTTATAATTAGCCACACCTGTGATTAGCTGCTGGACAGCTTCACAGCTGTCTGGGATAATGGCCCACCCTCTCTCCAATTATCCCAAACCCCAGGGACCCAGAACACAGTTTATCAACTGCATAATCAAATACACACTCTTTCTCCCTGGGGTTTTAACTGAAAGGAGAAATAGCATGTACAATGCTTGGTCTTAAATATCTTCCATTTATAACCAGGCCTTGCTTTCTGTCACAATATATATATATATATATATATATATATATATATATATATATATATATATATATATAAAGTAATGATATGTATACATATTTGGAATAAAAATTTGAAAAGTCCTGGCGAGTGCACTCTTCATTACTTTCTATTTACCTATCTGTTGCACCCTGGGCATGTGATTTGGATTTCTGGAGTGCTTGTCTACTTTGAACTTTTTATATATATATATATATATATATATATATATATATATATATATATATATATATATATATATAGTTGGACACCCTCATTACAATTGTTTTTGGCAGCCATAAGGTAAATGATTAAATGCAGACAAGTACTTTGCTGTAACCTACTTTTGCTACAAAAATGTTAAGAATAAAATAGCTCTTATACTTGGGAACAGAGGATGTAATATATGTGAGATAAGATGATGACATCTGTTTAGAACGTTGCTAAAAATATGTGTCAGCAGGTGGCTACTGAACAGTTTTACCACTCACCAAGTTCTTTATATAAAGATGAACAGGTCAACTGTCTCTGTTTTAACTCCCTTTATCTATGCTGGCTATTATGAATTTTGCCACTTCACATGAATTGATTTTATGGGTCAATGTTCCAAGTCATAAATAGTGAAATCATTCAAGTTTATTTTTATATCTAAATAGGATCAAAATGTATTACTTCCAGTGTAGCAAGGGACTACATCTGGAAAATTATATTTTAAAGGGGCATTGTCATGTTAAAATCAGAAGACAACCCAGAAGGAAAATTTTCCTATTTCCGAATTATTTTTTCCTTCTTAGAGAAATCTCTCAACATTTAAGCAAATACATTTCATGGAAAAACACAGTAGAGTAGAAACTGGAAATTTGTGTCAAAGTTTAAAAATGACGGCTCTCAGACGTTATCCCAAAGATTTTGGATTACCAGTGGATGACCATTGGAAGGAGGTAGGTGGGGTCATGCAGTGGCCTTTCCCCATCTCCACACTAGGTCCCACACCAATCCTGTCCTAAGCCCAGCAATATATATTTTCCACCAATGAGCAGTGGATTTTATCCCTATGGCAGCCAGTAACAAACAAAGTAGTTATGTTATACCCCCTGGCTGCTTGTAATATACATAATAGAGTGGTTTTAGCTCTACTTAGTCTAGTAGATGTCAGTTTCCTGCCCTCCTTAATCAATTCATTTAACCAGGGATTCCAATATCCAATAAATATAAGAAGACACCCAAATGGTAAACAAATGTCACCTTTGACATATCTTCTTTCATTTGACTTATTCTATAGAATTATTGCTAACATTCAAATATTGGATGATAGTATCCAAATATCAGTGTTTATTCCAATCCATTAGAAGAGCATCAAGTAGTATGCACACCTTTTGTGGGTAAAAATATAACAAAACCATTAAAAAAAACCTTATTGCATGGTTTCTATTGCTTTTAAATACTTCCTCAAAAATTTAGATTTTTGTGAATTCTACAGTGGTATTCCAATCCATCAGAAAACATGTCTCAGACGATTTTCAAATTAAGCATTTCAATTTATAAGCCTTGTCCACATGTGTGGCTTCTTTTCACAGTATATCATAGCTCTAAGCAAGTTTGGTTTACATGTTAAAAAACAATAATTTCCTATTTCAATAAAGAAATTAAAAAAACATACATACATACATTACACTTATTAACCCCTAATCTGCCGCCCCTAACATCGCCGCCACCCACATTAAAGATATTAACCCCTAATCTGCTGCCCCTAACATCGCCGCCCACTAGATTACAGTTATTAACCCCAATCTGCTGCCCCTTACATCACCGCCACCTATATTACAGATATTAACCCCTAATCTGCTGCACCAACATCGCTGCCACTTACATTATACTTATTAACCCCTAATTTGCCGCCCCTAAGATCGCTGCTACCTACATTACAGATATTAACCCCTAATCTGCTGCCCCTAACATCGCCGCCACTTACATTACACTTATTAACCCCTAATCTGCCGCCCCCAATGTCGCTGCCACTATACTAAAGTTATTAACTCATAAACCTAACCCTAATGTAACCCTAAGCCTAAATCTAACCCTAACACCCCCTAACTTAAATATAATTAAAATAAATCTTAATAAACCTTACAATTATTAACTAAATAATTCATATTTAAAACTAAATACAAACTTACCTGTGAAATAAAACCTAAGCTAGCTACAATATAACTAATAGTTATATTGTAGCTATCTTAGGTTTTATTTTTATTTCACAGGTAAGTTTGTATTTATCTTAACTAGGTAGACTAGTTAGTAAATAGTTATTAACTATTTACTAGCTACCTAGTTCAGAAATAAATACAAAGTTAACTGTAAAATAAAACCTAACCTGCCTTACACTAAAAACTAACATTACAATAAAATAAAATAATTTAAATTATTAAAATACAATTTTATAAATTACAAAACAAACCCCCACTAAATTACAAAAAAATAAAAAACAAAATTAGCAAAAATAAAAACGAATTACTCCTAATCTAATAGCCCTATTAAAATAATAAAGCTCTCCCAAAATAAAAAAAAACCCAGCCTACACTAAACTGCCAATGGCCCTTAAAAGGGCCTTTTGTGGGGCATTGCCCCAAAGAAATCAGCTCTTTTACCTGTAAAAAAAAAATACAAACACACCCCAACAGTAAAACCCACCACCCAACCAGCCAACCGCCCAAATAAAAACCTATCTGAATAAACCTAAGTAACCATTGCCCTGAAAAGGGCATTTGGATGAGCATTGCCCTTAAAAGGGCATTTAGCTCTTTTACATTGCCCAAACCCTAAGCTAAAAAAAAAACCCACCCAAAAAAACCTTAAAAAAACCTAACACTAACTCCCGACGATCCACTTACAGTTATCGAAGTTCGGGCATCCATCCTCATCCAGCCGGCGTTGTCCTCATCCAAGCCGCAAGACGTCTTCATCCAGGAGGCCTCTTTGATCTTTATCCATCCAGTGAAATCTTCATCCAAGCAGAAAGAAGTCTTCATCCAGACAGCATCTTCTATCTTCATCCATCTGGCGTGGAGCGGGTCCATCTTCAAGAAATCCAGCGCGGAGCATCCTCTTCTTACGGTCACTGATGTAAACTGAGGGTTCCCTTTTAGTGACATCTTTCAAGATGGCATCCCTTACATTCCTATTGGCTGAAAGATTTCTATAAGCCAATAGGAATTAAAGGGTAAAAAATCCTATTGGCTGTTGAAGTCAGCTAATAAGATTGAGCTTTCATCCTATTGACTGATCCAATCAGTCAATAGGATTGAGCTCTTCGGTTTTATTTTACAGGTAAGAATGTATTTTTAGATATGAATTATTTAGGTAATAATTGAAAGGTTTATTTAGCTTTATTTTAATTATATTTAAGTTAGGGGTGTTAGGGTTAGGATTAGACTAAGGCTTAGGGTTACTTTAGGGTTAGGTTTAGGGGTTAATATATTTATGTAGAGTTAGTGATGTGGGAGGTCAGAGGTTTAGGGGTTAATAATTTATTATAATATATTTTGTTGTGGGGGGCTTGCAGTTTAGTGGTTAATAGGTTTATTATAGCGATGGTGTGGGCGGACGGCAGATTAGGGGTTAATAATCTTTAAATAGTGTTTGCAATGCGGGAGGGCGGTGGTTTAGGGGTTAATAGGTTTATTATAGGGGTGACGATGTCAGGGAGCTGCAGAATAGGGGTTAATAAAAAAATTTAGTGGCGGCGATGTCCAGAGCGGCAGATTAGGGGTTAATAATTTTATTTTAGTGTTTGCGATGCCGGAGGGCCTCGGTTTAGGGGTTAATAGGTAGTTTATGGGTGTTAGTGTACTTTTTAACACTTTAGTTATGAGTTTTATGCTACAGCTTTGTAACGTAAAACTCATAACTACTGACTTTAGATGGCGGTACGGATCTTGTCAGTATAGGGTGTACCGCTCACTTTTTGGCCTCCCAGGCAAACTCGTAATACCGGCTCTATGGGAGTCCCATTGAAAGAGGACTTTTTAAAAAGTGCGGTACTGACGTTGTGTGACGGCCAAAAAGGTGTGCGGTACAGCTATACCTACAAGACTTGTAATAGCGGGGTTAGGGAAAAAGCAGCGTTATGAAGCATAACACTACTTTTTCACTCATAACGCCAAACTCGTAATCTAGCTGATATACAATTAATCTTAAAAATAATACTTGTGTCAAAAAAGGCAATAAATATCAAGCCAAGTAAAAAAGTGTATTACTTACTTAAGTTCATGATTCTGTAATATTTTCCAATACCTTAAAACCTACAGCTCGGCATGACTCTCCACCTGCTGTTCATTAGTTGTGCACTCAATTTGCGAGTAAACATGCCATTGAGAGAGCCCTGTGGCAATCCAGGTAATGCATCAAAAGAAAACTTCCATGCCGGTTCCTATGTTTACAAACTCACAATTTATTAAAACAAAAGTTTAATTTTTTTTTTTTTTACAAGCGATACATCAATGACTTGATTTTATTCTGGAATGGTAATAATAAGTTAGCCAGAGAATTTGTTGTCACACTGAATATCAATAAACTGGGGCTCAAATTTACTATGGAGTTTGGGACAACACAAATCAGTTACCTTGATGTTACTCTGATGTGACTTGATGTGAGAATTTCCAAGACTTGCATTAAACCAATTTATAAAAACTCTATATTATATGCCTCTAGCAATCAGCCCAATGTATTCCTTTTGCTATAGCTAAAAGTCAATTTCTGAGAACAAAGAGAAATTGTACAGAAATCAACAATTATCAAAAGGTTATCCCAGATCCATAGTAAATAGAGCCAAAAATGAGGTACAGAATGTTGCAAGATCCACACTTTTGAATAAAAGCAATGTGGTGGCTAAAAAATGAGAGGAATCTTGACAGATCACTTTTGTAACACAATATAGAACCCAATATACACAAATTTGTGATATCATCAGAAAGCATCTTTCTTTCTTACCGACGGATGAAAAAGAAGCAGATATTGGAAAGGAAGGCTGCAGATTCTATTACAGAAGCAGCGTAACATTGGGAAACATTGTGTCACCTACCAAACTTCCAAATACAAATAGTGAGAGCTTTTGGCTCAGGTTTAACCCCTTGAGTGCTAATGACGGCTCTGAGCCGTCACAAATTGTCTCAGTCAGGTGCTAATGACAGCTCAGAGCCGTCACTAGCACTCTCCCACTTTGAGGGAGATTTGGGGGCTCCCACCGGCTCCTACCCCGGCGATCGGTCCTGCATAATGATAGGCATCGCCGGGGCTTCACGTTACATGCGGTGACGTCATGCGCAATGATGTGATGACGCCACCGCACAACTTTATTTAACATTAACAATGTTAAATATAGGAGCAGGGGGCATGCTGCGTAGAAGCCTGTATCTCAGGCATCTAAGCAACTACAGACCTCCAAGACCCATCGTTGGAAAGGTAATCGCCTAACCTTTCCAACAGTAAAAAAAAAAACTTTTAAAAAACCTTAGCACCCAGGTGGGAAAGTGCTTAGCACACAAAGGGTTAAAGGAACCTATAGATTTGGCAGTACATTATTTAAAGTTTGTGACTATATTCAAGTAGGACCACAATTCACATCTTATATGACAGGAAGGTCCTTTCTCATTACATCAGTTGTTCAACAGAATATGCTGTTTATCTGGTTTCATGTGTAGAATGCTATAAATAATATGTACTGTAGGTCTCATGACAAGGGAGGTGAGATCTAGAATAGGAGAACACTTGAGTAATATAAATAATGACTGGGAAGGTATAGCATTAGCAAAGCACTTAATACATTTTCACAAAAGCAGATCTCTTAGATGGATTGGCAACTAATAGAACAAGTTAAAACTCCCATATGTGGGGGGGGGGGGGGGCTCAAATTACTTAGCAGACAGGAGATGTTCTGGATTTTAAGCTTAGAACCAGACTACCTCATGGTTTTATTTTAACATATGACATTATACATTTTTTGGGAATGAGTGAATATTTTTTTCTTGCAGTTAGCCCAAAATAGCTTAAAGAATAATTTTTGAAAAAAAACTTTTTTTGCTCTACATAGTAGAATTTTTTTATAACATGCATTTGAGTTGCCTTATTTAACACATAATGAAGATGATACTTTTATTCAATCATACTGTGAACAATATAACTTAAGTGATTATAAAAATATATAGTAACAGCATGTTTCTTTTATGAGTAAGAAGTGGAAATGCTACTATGTTATATGTGGGTTTATAGTAGAAGTGTAATCACTCTACATGCTTTGTGCACTACTAGACACAGCAAAATAGTAGTAGCCTAACAAGTGAAGTATAGCAGATAGTCAACATAGGAATGATTACGTATGTATTTGTCCTTGCTGCAATGTATTGTGTTACGCAGTGAATGGCTGTGAAGACCGCATGGCTTTTGTTTATACATGTGTTTAGCCCTTAACCAATGAGATTGCTTGTGACGTATATAAAAGAGATACACCCCTGGTACAGGACATAATCTATGAATATAGGGTATCCCGAAACGCGTTGAGAAAAAAATCTATCTGAAGATAGTTTCTATTTAAGATACATTATAATCCAAAAGTTATTCATCCTGAAATAAGGACTCCTTTTTAATTACATAGCAAGAGGCTGTATATTCATGGCTGTAATGTATATGTTTTTTTGGTAAATTGATTCCATTAATCCATTTACAATGTCATGCTCTCCTAGGGGTTTCCGATTATTTGAGGAATTGTTCTATCTAGAAGATATTACATATTCTTTTTTTTTTTGTAATTCTCAAAACTGGTAATTTACATCTGCAAATACAATATGCTCCTTCTTTACAGAAAAAAATGTTATGAAATAAAAATAAAGAATTAAGAAATATACATGAAAAGGACATAAACACAATTTTTTTCTTCATGATTCAAATAGAGCACACCCTTTTCAGATTTACATAACTATAACCAATATCGTTCACAGTATTGTTCACAATGAGAGTTGCAAAACAGTGACTATCTGAAAAAATGTTAACATGCACTTTCAACTGATTATATACTACATCATGAATATGATTAAAGGGCCAGTACACCTACAAAATAAAGTTAGCAATTTTTCACTGAAATCCTTTAAGGTAGAAAGATGGCGCTAAGCTGATGTTATATAATTCTGCACTATGTGCAGAATTATATAACATTATTTTGTGGGTTTACTGGCCCTTTAAGTAGAAAATAAATTCTCTTATTATAAGAAAGATAGTAACAAAATACTATTTAAGTATTCACATTAGAAACCTGAAACCTAATAAACAAAAGTAAACCTGCATTTTGCTAGTGAGTCTAGAAAAAACTGAACAAATAAGAAAATCAGCATAAGCATTAAAGGGGCAATCTACACCAGAATTTTTATTGTTTTAAAAGATAGATAATCCCTTTATTACCCATTCCCCAGTTTTTCATAACCAACACAGTTATATTAATATACTTTTAACCTCTGTGATTATCTTGTATCTAAGCCTCTGCAAACTGCCCCTTTATTTCAGTTCTTTTGACAGACTTGCAGTTTAGCCAATCAGTGCCTGCTCCCAGATAACTTCACGTGCACGAGCACAGTGTTATCTATATGAAATACATGAACTAACACCCTCTAGTGGTGAAAAACTGTTAAAATGCATTCCGAAAAGAGGTGGCTTTCAAGGTCTAAGAAATTAGCATATGAACCTCCTAGGTTAAGCTTTCAACTAAGAATACCAAGAGAACAAAGCAAAAGTGGTGATAAAAGTAAATTGGAAAATTGTTTAAAATTACATGCTGTATCTGAATCATGAAAGTTTTTCTTGGCCTAGACTGTCCCTTTACCTAAGGACAGGACACACAAAATTATCAAACTCGTGAGAGTGCATTATCAAAGAGAAAACCCTTCTGTATAGAAACAAAATACCGTAAAAGACATCAGTAATTATGTTATAACAGAAACAACTTTCTTCACAAAGCAAATGCTCCTTCGGAAGCATAGTTTCAAATGAATGAGGTTATAATTCAGTTCCTTAGTGTCTCGTGCAGTGTACCAGTACATATATGTATGATAAATGTTTGATTGTTTCTGCATTAGTGTCTTTTCAGTGGCAGCAGTGTGATAGGCAGGCACAACAATATAAGAATAGACCGCTGCCACAACACCTCATCTAAGGGAAAGTTATCCCACTCCTGTTTTCACTCGCTCTTACACATCTAGAAGAAGTGCTGCAGCAGCAATGCTGTGGCAGAGTGTTCCACACAGCAAAGGTGAGATATACTTAGTGGTGCAGTCCTGAAGCCCACCAACAGACTTAATGCAAGGTAATAATGCACCTTGGGAAATTGCCATCTGGAAGGTTGCCCTTTTGTTACAATCTGGAGTGGGATTGTAGTTTCCTCCTTCCTCTCATGAGCAAAACAGATTCCCAGATTGTAAGCCATGTTCTCATGTACCTTGTGTGAGCTCTGAAGGCAATCCACTCCAAGAATGACCTCAGGAGAATAATCAGTCACTGCCGATATCTGTGCCGCGTGTGTCATGTTCAGAGCCTGCTCTTCATTTGTGCAAGTGCCATCCAAAGTGGAAAAAACATGCAAAAACCTGGCACACTGGAATGGATCCATGCTTTCCCAAGTCTGGTTTCCTGCCAGCTGAAGAGCCTCACTCAAATTAGCACAACTGAGTATAAGCAAGTCCAGCCAAGGGAGGAATATATCCGCAAGTAACAAAAACATAACAAACTAAACAAAACTAGAACAGGAGGAACAGGGCCCTGCTTCAAAGAGCTTACAGTTTACTGGGTGCAGAGACATAAGATTTAGGTAGCTTGTCACATGGATTGTAATTGCAGCAGCAAATCAAGGCAGTTCAAGATTTATTTTGGGCGGAATGAAAAAACAGAGGAGAGATGGTAAGCCTCTTTGAATAGGTGGGTTTTTAAAGAGCATCTGATGCCATACAAGGTTGGAGACAGCTTGATGGAGCGTGGTAGAGAGCTCCAGATCAAAGAAGCAGCATGTGTGAAGTCTTGGAGACGAGAGAGGGACTTAGTTATAATAAGAGTGGAGAGACATAGGTCAGAGTTTGATTGAAGAGGGCGGCTCTGTAGTATTTGGAGATTAGAGCGGAATGAATTGCTTGTGCAATGCCACCCCCTGCAGATTTGCGGCCAATCAGGGCCTCTAGCAGGGGGTGTCAATCAACCTGATCGTACACGATCGTGCAGATTAATGTCCGCAGCCACATTTAAGCCGCACATCTCAAACAGTTAAACCTTGCCTGGCCACTTAATTATTCAAATAACTATCCCTCCTCTGAAGTTGTGTCAAACCAATCACAAATAACACAACCTTTGACCTGCAGCCTCACGGCATGCTGGTCCTACACAACCTAAGTCCTGCAGGGCCTCTCAGGCGTCAGTATCAGCAGAGGGGGAGAGCAAGGGCACCCAGGATTCACAGGACACACGTCTATTGGGGGACATTGAGCATGAGCAAGATGATGTGGTGCCTGTACCTGAGGGTGTGGAAAGGGGGACACTGAGGGGGACAATTACGGAATTACGTTATCCAAGAGAAGTGATATGTTCTTAAGGCCACTAAACCATATGAATCACATTAATTATGATGTATGACTGTATCCCACATGGTTGTATCCCACATATACACATAACATAATGTATTTCCTGTCTCGCGGGACTCTCTACTGAGGATTCCTATTTCATGTAGATAAATCTGCAACATCCCACACCTCTTCAATTATCCCCCCCTAATTCATGCCAATGTCTCATTGTGTTATTCATGTTCAGGTGTCACTGATAATTTCCTATGCTAATGAATGGAAAAACACATGCCATATCCCCATGTTCCATAATTATGAATTAAAATTTATAACCATGTATTACATATAAGCCTGTCTGAACTAATTATGTGTGTGATACATGGATTAACATCCCTTGATACACAACTCTGTCATGTGAGTACAATAATATATCATAAAGGTGATAATATTACCTGTGGTATAGTGCCACTTTAATGCCGGTCATATCATCATCTTTATTCAATATTAGTGTAGTCTAACATCCATAACATGGATGTGTATGACATTCAAATGGTAAACAACAAAGAACAATGGTTGTGGTGAAATAGAAAAAGCTTTATTTTTTACTTTTTGGATGGGGGAGCTGATGTGCCTGTGGTGGATGACCCTGCCCATCTTGTTTCTGCAAATTCTGTTGTTTCTACTGGTGTGCTGGTGGCAAATAATAAGCTTAAGTCTTGCAGGTGTGTAAAGTGTTCCACCAACACACCCAAAAGCTGATTGAGTTCTCTGGATCTATTGTCCACCCACATCTGCATATCAAACTGCAATCTCATCATCTGTGACAGATTTTGAACAGCTGCACTTAACAATGCTGCTATGTCTCTCTGCAGCTCTAGGCTCTGTCTTTGCTTCTGATGCTCCTCCTCTGGAGAATGATGTATTCTCTATTCAGGGGAGAATCCACTGCATGCACAGACTGTTGATCAACAGGGCTGGCAGTTGTTAGAGGGCCAGGATGTTGGAGAACAGGTGATGCTGATGGACGTGCTGCTGCTGGAGGTGGAATAGCTGCTGCTTCTGCTGCTGGAGGTGGAATAGCTGATACTACTGCTGCTGGAGGTGTAATAGCTGATGCTTCTGCTGATGGAGGTGGAATAGCAGATGCTTCTGCTGTAGTTGTTTCTGCTGAAGCTACTGCTGGAGTTTCTTCTGCTGAGGTTGCAGATGTTGGAGCTCGTCCTAAGGAAGCAGATGGTGGAGCTTGTCCTAAGGAAACAGATGGTGGAGCTCGTACAAATGATGCCAATGGTGGAGGTCACCCAGATGCTTCATATTGCCACTGTGGACAAGTGTGCGACCACCCAGCCTCTGTGATAGCCACATCCTGTGAAAGTGTCCTTGGATAATTGCTGTAACTGAGTTGAGACTATGATTGCGGTGGGGGGGCAATATACCTGGACCATTTGTGCCCATGTTAGCTCACCCTCAAAACCAAAGGGAGAATATTCCTCTGGCCATGGGTCATATGGCAATGTTGGTGGCATCACTCCCAGGTCCTGCAATGAAGCCAGCCAACCAGGCTCCTGTCTTGGAGCCTCTGTTCCTGTGGTTGCCTGAAGAATGTTGGTGGTGGCATGGTGGAAGGCCCTGACGGCTGCACAGAGGGTGCTGTTTGCATCCTTCTCACCAATGGTTCAAGAGTTGGTTTTGTGGAGGAGTTAAAGGTTGAGAGGGATTAGTACAGTCAGATATATGTACATGTGGGTATCCTATTTATATTGATACATGCTAGGGCCTATACTGATTCACATGTCAACCTCTATTACATGCATGTGCACATTGTGAGGTGGTCTATGAGTGATTTGAATAGTATCAGTATACAGGAATGTGTTTACAAAAATACTTATGTCTACATGTCAATGATGAATTAATAGGTACTTTAAGTGACACTATAGTCACCAAATTTACTTTAGCTTGATCTAGGCACACAACCTGCTTTATTAAGATAAATGTTTTGGGATGGCTATAGTGTCCAATTAAGGCTTACTCTCCATGTGCCTTGTGGCCTGTGTTACTCTGAGACATGTTAGTATTGCAATATTCAAGTCCACATCACAAATGGCATTGTGTTACATAGCAGTAATGCCCAGTCAATTTTTAGATGGGTTTGGTAGTACTTCAACTCCCATACTCCTCATCATGTACATAAATGTGTGAGATTGAAGGATATTGTATTGCAATTACATATAATATAGGTGTGTTGGATGGTACTCACCAGAATAAGGTGCAGTAGTTGCAAACCTTGAGTTACAATCCCCTGTAAGGACACGGACTGCTGTGGTGCTCAGGGACCTGTGGATCAGGTGTTGTACTCCACAAGTAGGGCTGGACCACCACCTGTTCCCTTCTGGTGGACTGCTTCCTGCCACATCTTTTCCTTGACCATAGGAGGGTGAGAAACAGGAGGTGGGGCCTGCAAAGGTGAGAATGATGTTAGTGTGGAGTTAGATGGGGGCAGCAATTAGGCAAGTGGAATTCATTTGTTACTGATTTGGAGATAGGCTTCCATTCACAGAAAGGTCTTTAGGGAGTGTTTAAAGGAGGAAAGGTTACTGGATAGTCTGACAGCTTTAGGAAGTGCATTCCAGATGGTTGGTGCCACACAAGAGAAGTCCTGTAGCCTAGCATGGGAGGAGGTGATGGTAGAAGATGCAAGGAGCAGGTCATTGTTGGATCTTAGGGGGCGGGCTGAAGTGTATTTGTTGATGAGTGAGGACAGGTGGGGGGTGCTGCGTTGGTAAGGGCTTTGTAGGTCAGGATGAGAATTTTGAATTTAATTCTACTGTGGATGGGTAGCCAGTGAAGGGACTCGCAGAGAGTTGCAGCAGATACAGAGCATCGGGAGAGGTGGATTAGCCTAGCAGAGGCATTTAGGATGGATTGAATAGGGTAGAGGCGGGAGAGAGGGAGGCCAGTTAGTAGGTTATTACAGTAGTCAAGTCGGGAGATTACCAGGGAGTGGATTAGCTGTTGGAAATGGACAAATTTTGGAGATATTGTGTAGGTGGTTGCGACAGGAGGAAGAGAGCAATTGGATGTGGGGTATAAAGGACAGATTGGAGTCAAGGGTAACTCCTAGGCAGCGGACTTGGGGTGATGGGGAGATAGTGGTGTCACCAACAGTGATTGAAAAGTTAGGAACCGGGGTAGAATTAGAGGGGGGATTAGAAGGAGTTCAGTCTTGGACATATTGAGTTTTAGGTGGTGAGAGGCCATCCAAGAAGAAATGAGAGTAAAAAACAGAGGCGCCACCATGGCCTAATATTGCCAATACAGATAAAAATAGCAGCACAAGAGAATGTGAATACTCTCAAACATAAAGCACCCAACTGGTGCTAATGGAGCGGGCTGAAACTTCACAGTGGTCCAGCACACTGTATCCTTGGCGCAGAGACAGTCAGATATCCTCTGAAAATCCAGTATTCATGTGCCTATGGTTGTAAGAGAAAGCAAACCAACATGGCCCAATATCATCTGGACGAGGAGAAAATAAACCCAAATGCTTGCACTTACAAGATAGTAGGCACCTGTAGGTGCAATCTCAGCAAACTGAAACCAAATTGTCGCCCAGTAGACTAATGCAAAGACAATCCTCAGCAGGGACCAGGAACAGTAAAGTAATTATCACAGGAGGTGATAAACCACACAGTAGCAAGTGTATAAAAATATAAAAAATCTTTATTATCACAGTGACGCGTTTCTCAGCCTACTCAGGGCCCAATCCCCTCCCATTTACTTCACGGATGTGGAGCTGTTGCTGGCTCAGACCCTCGCCATGTTATCAGGACATCATCAATGTACCGTCTATAGAGCACGGTACACAAACTGCAGACCACACTGGCAAAGACTGACATAATTAATAACAAGGTCAGCACGGTCTAACAGGCGAGCACAGAACCGACTGACCCATTGCACAACGAGGTCACTGATCCTCTACAACTGGGAACATTGGATAAAGCTACACAATCCTTCTCCTCCACACACTATTCTTCAAAGGTATCGTGCGTGCTGGCAGGCACTTAAGAGCAGATACTTTGTGTTGTGGAAAGTAATAGATACTATCTGAAGTCGCTCCGCAAAAGGACCAATCAGAAAGGCTTATCCAGGACAGCGCCCATAAAGGTGACGTCATCCCACTACGGCGGTAATTCTACTCACAGAGACCACGGAGTATATACAGCCTGGGGGTAAGCCTGCGGTTGCTCGCAATATAAAATTAAGCACTTTCTTTTGGAACTTTCACTTTTGAGACTTTAAGTTTGGACTCAGTCAAGCATCACTGGTTCTACATTTACGGCCTCATTCCTATTTTTTACAGATCTGTTTTTATGTGGTGGCAACCTAGCTCTTATATTTAATGGAGACGTCCGTTTTTTATATCATTTTTAATAGATAGGCATTTTAGTTTACTGTGTTTTCTTATGTGTTTATTAAATTTGGCATAGCCATAATACATTTATATATTGTTTGGACTTTATATATTGTTTGGACTTTATTTACTATTACTATTTACCACTAGAAGTATACGTATTGGTTTAGGCTACTTAGCAGTTTAATTAAAGGGATACACCTTTGACTTTTATATCTTATCATTTCTGCTAAGTCACTTTTTTATAATAATTGTCTGTTTCACCTTCAGCTATAGCGCTAGAAGTATACATATTGGGTTAGGCTAATTAGCACTTTAATTAAAGGGATACACCTTTCACTTTTATATCTTATCATTTCTGTAAAGTAATTTTTTATAATAATTGTCTGTTTCACCTTCAGCTATAGCGCTCCTGTTTCTGTATTTTTGTATCCTTGGTATGTAGGTAGAGTGAGGAGCTTGGAGCTTGCTGTTGATTGGTGGCTGCACGTATATGCCTCTTGTGATTGGCTTACCGATATGCTTAGCTAGCTCTCAATAGTGCATTGCTGCTCTTTCAACAAAGGATATTAAGAAAATGAAGCAAACTTGATACTAGAAGTAAATTGGAAAGTTGTTTTCAAATGTATGTTTCTCAGGGGCGTATTTATGCAGAGGCCAACAAGGCCGGTGCCTAGGGCATCAGATTTGAGGGGGCAGCACTGGCACTATATTGGCTAGGTTGGCGTTATTTATTATTTTATTAAAAAATATATTAAAAAATTCCAGTTCTGCGGTCACGTGACCCGGCTTTTGCCAATGTCACGTGACATTTTACTACTTCCGCCCACCTCACATGCCACTCACACTGGAGGGAGCAACACACACGTGCACACACGTGATCACTGAGCAGCAGGCACGCAGGCATTGGACTCCCCATGACCCCAGCAGTGGTAACTGGGCCGGCCGTAAGTAACAGTCAGACAGTGAGTGACAGATGAGATCATGTGACTGCACTGCAGTGAGACCAGACGACATTGACTACACATGCAGCAGACAGAGCCTTGGACTAGAGAGTGACAGAGGACTGGTCGCCGACTCACCGGACATAGCTGAGAGCCTGAGAGTTTGCAGACACAGACAGACGGTCACGACTCATGACGCACTGCATTTCAAAAATTGAAAGGTACTATTTTTTGTTTTCATTGGGGTCATTGTGCCGCTTTTGTGTATGTACTTAGTTACTTTACTTATTACAGTCAGTACTTACTTCTACTTTGAATTTTGAAAAAATGTGAGCCTGGGGCAGGCAGTGGGCACTGACTGGTGACAGTGAGTGCGTGGTGGTGAGATTTTCATTTTGACCATGGAAGGGGGGCGGGGGCAGAATCCGGGCACACATCCACATGAGGCATCATATCATAGATAATGGATAAATGGAATAATATGGGCTGTGGAGCCTGGGGTCTGGGCAGAGTGGAAGGGAAAGTAAAAGGATTTTATTTTTTTCTTACTTGCCTGCTTAAATATTATCTATTAATAATTGCATATTCAAATCTGCAATTCTGTGCTAGTGGCTGCTTCTTTAGAGCCTGCTTTATGTAAAGATTCCCAGAATACCATTACTATCCCTGATGATCTGATTCTGATCCTATCCCTCCTTACTTTGTTCCAAACAGCCCTGTATGAGTGTATTTATGTGTATGGATGGTACTTTCAAGGATTGGTTGATGATCTAGAATATGCTCCCTGCTTAAATATTATCTATTAATAATTGCAATAATCAAATCTGCAATTCAGTGCTAGTGGCTGCGTCATTAGAGCCTGCTTTATTTAAAGATTCCCAGAATCCCATGCCAATACCATTGCTATCCCTGATGATCTGATCCCATCATCCCATCCATCCTTACTTTGTTCCAGTCATTTATGAGTGTATGTGGATTCTGTATATATGATATTAATTTATTCTTGATTTAATTTCTTGCCCTGCTTTTTTTCTGACAAAAAGACACAGAGGGTGGAATATGCAGCAAGCTGAGCTGACAAACATAAAAATGTCAGTCAGACAACATGAAGTAACAGAATGACATTGATTGATTGATTGAATGAAATGTGTATCATATGATTTGTTTGCTAATTGCTATTGCTACACAACAAATGCAGTTTCTATGTACTTATAGCTTATAATAATGCATTGGAATTAGCATTACCAAACCAAATGCTTTTGTGTTTGTCACATTAATTGGAGTGCAGACAGACAATTAAAAGCTATTCTATGATCACTTTAGTAAAGTTGCACTGTGATCACAAAAATGCTGTTTTCTTCTCCTATTTCATACAAATTTCATTTTCATTTTGTATAGCAGTACACTACACTGCTATACAAAATGAAAATGAAATTTAAACTAATTTACAACAAAAAAAAACACTAAATTACAGAAAATAAAAAAAGAATACAAGAATTTTAAACTAATTACACCTACTCTAAGCCCCCTAAAAAAATAACAAAGCCCCCCAAAATAAAAAAATGCCTTACCCTATTCGAAAATAAAAAGTTAACAGCTCTATTACCTTACCAGCCCTTTAAAGGGCCTTTTGCGGGGCATGCCCCAAAGAAAACAGCTCTTTTGCCTGTAAAAATAACATACAATACCCCCCCAACATTACAACCCACCACCCACATACCCCTAATCTAACCCACCCAACCCCCCCTTAAAAAACCTAACACTAAGCCCCTGAAGATCTTCCTACCTTATCTTCACCCAGCCGGGTATCACCGATCCGTCCAGAAGAGGGTCCGAAGTCTTCATCCTATCCGGGCAGAAGAGCTCCTCCAGAGGGTCCGAAGTCTTCATCCTATCCGGGCAGAAGAGGACATCCGGACCGGCAGACATCTTCATCCAGACGGCATCTTCTATCTTCTACCATCCGGCGCGGAGCGGGACCATCTTGAAGCAGCCAACGCAGAGCCATCCTTCTTCACCGACGGACTAACGACGAATGAAGGTTCCTTTAAATGACGTCATCCAAGACGAATGAAGGTTCCTTTAAATGACGCCAGCCAATCGGAATTAAGGTAGGAAAAATCTGATTGGCTGATTGAATCAGCCAATCAGATTGAGCTCGCATTCTATTGGCTGATCTGAACAGCCAATAGAATGCGAGCTCAATCTGATTGGCTGATTGGATCAGCCAATCGGATTGAACTTGAATCTGATTGGTTGATTCAATCAGCCAATCAGATTTTTCCTACCTTAATTCCGATTGGCTGATAGAATCCTATCAGCCAATCGGAATTTGAGGGATGCCATCTTGGATGACGTCATTTAAAGGAACCTTCATTTGTCGTTAGTCCGTCGGTGAAGAAGGATTGCTCCGCGTCGGCTGCTTCAAGATGGTCCTGCTCCGCGCCGGATGGAAGAAGATAGAAGATGCCGCCTGGATGAAGATGTCTGCCGGTCCAGTTGTCCTCTTCTGCCCAGATAGGATGAAGAATTTGGACCCTCTGGAGGAGCTCTTCTGCCCGGATAGGATAAAGACTTCGGACCCTCTTCTGGACGGATCGGTGATACCCGGCTGGGTGAAGATAAGGTAGGAAGATCTTCAGGGGCTTAGTGTTAGGTTTTTTAAGGGGGGTTTGGGTGGGTTAGATTAGGGGTATGTGGGTTGTAATGTTGGGGGGGGTATTGTATGTTTTTTTACAGTCAAAAGAGCTGTTTTCTTTGGGGCATGCCCCGCAAAAGGCCCTTTTAAGGGCTGGTAAGGTAATAGAGCTGTTAACTTTTTATTTTAGAATAGGGTAGGGCATTTTTTTATTTTGGGGGGCTTTGTTATTTTTTTATGGAGCTTAGAGTAGGTGTAAATAAGTAATTATTTTTTGTAATTTAGTGTTTGATTTTTTTTGTAATTTAGTTTAGTTGATTTAATTGTAGGTAATTCTAGGTAGTTTAGTTAATTTATGTATTGATAGTGTAGTGTTAGTTTTAATTGTAACTTAGGTTAGGATTTATTTTACAGGTAATTTTGTAATTATTTTAACTAGGTAGCTATTAAATAGTTAATAACTATTTAATAGCTATTGTACCTAGTTAAAATAAATACAAAGTTGCCTGTAAAATAAATATAAATCCTAAAATAGCTACAATATAATTATTCGTTATATTGTAGCTATATTAAGGTTTATTTTACAGGTAAGTATTTAGCTTTAAATAGGAATAATTTATTTAATAAGAGTTAATTTATTTTGTTAGATAAAAGTTATATTTTTTTAGGGGGGTGTTAGTGTTAGGGTTAGACTTAGCTTTAGGGGTTAATACATTTATTAGAGTAGCGGCGAGGTTTCCTATCCCTTTAACATCCCTTTTAAAGCCAATTAGGGACAGCTATGTGGCATTGTGTTTATCCTTTAGAAGTCAGCAGGTGCATTTCAATGTCTGAGAAGTAAAATTTCTCAATTTTAAAAGCTAATTTGCCGGAAAATGGACTTAAAATAAATGGCAATATATTGCTAAGTTGTTTCATTATGCATAATTAATCCTAAAAACATTTTTTATATGTCATTCTAAAGTTGTTCTGATAAATTATGTACTTCTTGTTTGATGAGAGCCCTCAATAACTTAATCATACCTGTTTACTTTGTATGTTGTGCGCACTGCGTCATAATTATATAAAAAAATAAAAGTTTTACATTACTAAAAGTTAAAGACTCTGTGCCTGTCATCTATCTATCTATCTATCTATCTATTAATGATGTTAGGGAGCAGCTGCTGTTGGTATTAGGGAAGCAGAGCAGTAGCAGTTGCTGATTGTGGGGACAGGCGGTCTTTGGAGGAGCGGCATAATACCGGAAGGAACTGGTATGAGATGCATGCAGGATTAAGGACCATTACATTTTATGATCTTATCCTCTTCATCAAGGGAAGTGTGGACATTTGATCTTCTTTTTACTTACAGTGTTTAAACATGAGTGACGGCAGGAAAAGGAAAAGTGGTGCCTGATAAAGATTACAAGCAAAGCAAAGTAAAGGAAGGAGCAAGCTGAGCGTGATGTAGAAACATCTTCTAAAATTGACACTTTTTTCAATGTCTATTGTCTGTACGTGTTGTCCCAAAGGATTATGAAGATATTTCTGCAGCTAATCTGGAGAGCAGTAGTTTATCCACTTCTTGTAACCTTGCTGCTTCTGAAGTCTCAAGTGCCAGTGCCACAGTGTCAGAATATGATTCTGAGGTAATTGCAGGACCTTCTGGGTCTGGGAACATTGCAGCCTCCCCTAGCAGCACTGCAACTGCTGAGTGTTTAGACACTAGTGCTCTGAATCCAGAGTCAGAAGAACTGGCTAGTTCAGAATGCATTGCAGCAGGACACTCTATGGCTTCAAGTTCAAGTACACTTGTTAAAGAACTTGAACAGAAATATAGCAATGACCCTGCTGAGTGGATTTTAAATGAAGAGACTACAAACTATGTTGCTATACATGGTGTTATTCAGAATGGCAATGGGCCTTTCACAAAATCTAAAAGGCAATATGGTGACAGGGTTCGTTCACTGACCATGAAATTGTTTGAGAGACAACTGCTCAATGGGGAGACAAAAAAAAAGATCTTAGTATATTCAGAGAGCAAAGGCATGGTCTTTTGTGCTCCTTGTTGTTTATTTGGTGGAAAGTCACAGATAGCAAATTATGGATTTAATGACTGGAAGAATGCCATTGCTCGACTGAATGAACATGAGAACTCACCTGAGCATAGAGCCTACTTGTCAAAATTAAACAACAGAGGAAATACCTTAGCAAGGATTGATGAATCTCTTGTAAAGCAAATGTCTGAGGAAATCTTGTATTGGAGAAATGTGTTGAGAAGAGTTGTTTTGGTTGTTAAGTCACTTGGCACTCGTGGCTTTCCATTCAGAGGCCACGATGATAAATTTGGCTCAAAACACAATGTAAACTTTTTGAGAGAGCTGGAACTGGTTGCAGAATATGATCAATTTCTTCATGAACACATAAAGAAATATGACAATGCAGGGAAAGGGAGCACGTCTTATCTTTCCTTTTCTACTTGTGAGGAGTTTATTCAGCTGGTGGCAGAGACTGTTTTGAAAGATCACCAAGGAAGTAAAGATGTAAAAAAAAAATTTCCATCAGTGTTGATTCTACACCTGTTATAGCTCATATTGATCAGCTGTCATTTATTTTAAGGTATGTAAAAGAAGATGGTCACCCAACAGAACGCTTCCTAAAATGTATTCCAAAACCTGGTCATAAGTCAAAGCAACTTGCTGAAGCTGTAGTTAACACACTTAAACTATATGACCTGGAAATTGCTGATTGTCGTGGTCAATCATATGATAACACAAGGAATATGTCAGGCCATTACAGTGGTTTGCAAACTAGAATTAAAGAACTCAACCCACTTGCAGTCTACATACCATGTTCTGCTCACTCATTGAACTTGGTAGGAACCTGTGCAGCATCATGCTGCAGGGAAGCTAGGTCTTTCTTCAATCCCCTTCAGACGCTGCATACGTTTTTCACTATATCAACAGGAAGATGGGCCCTTTTACAGAAACATCTATCATCATCTTCTAGCACACTGTCATTAAAGAGAGTTTGTGCAACACGTTGGTCATCTCATCAGGATGCGTGTAAAAGCTTAAATCGCAATTGGCCACAAGTTATTGATGCACTAAAGAGCATTGCAGAAGATGATGAAGAAAAAGACAATACACGCACAGAAGCTGAAGGTTATCTTAAACAAATGTAAGGCTTGGAGACCGCTATCATGGTAACTGTGTGGGAATCTTTCCTCAAAAGATTCAATGCAGTTAGCAAGACCATCCAAAGTGTTGATATTGACATCGGTACAGTTTGTCAAAGATTGCAGAGAACTATTCAGCACTTATGAAGCCTCAGCACTGACAACATATATTTCAAAAGATTATGAATTGAACACAAAGAGGAGACGACATCCACCTTTAATTGCCAGATCAAGCAAAGAAAACAATGGTCAACAAGATTTTAAAGTTAACACCTTTTATGTCATCTGTGACAGTCTGATAGCTGAGCTCAGCAGAAGGACATCAGATTACAATGATTTTTATGGTCTTTTTGACTTTATACCCATAATTTCAGAACCGGAGCCTTCTGTTGTAGTGGAACATGCAGAGAAACTAAGACAACGCTTTAACAAAGACCTGGAAGACACATTTGTGGATGAATGTCTCCAATTTCGAGCACATTACATGAGCGTAGAAAAAACAACATCTCATTCAGTGCTACAGCTGTACCAAAAGCTGTGCAAATCTGGTCATTACCATCTCTACCATAATGTAGATATTGCAATCATGTTTTTGTGCACTCCAGCAACAAACTGTTCTGCTGAGCGTTCTTTCTTTGCATTAAAACGTATAAAAACATGCTTGCGTTCAACTATGGAAAAGGAGAGACTAAATGCATTAGCTCTGTTGGCTATTGAAACAGACATTGTTGATCATTTGAAGTATGATGACCTTATTGACCAGTTTTCAAAGCTAAAAACCGGACGAAAGCCAGTTTCAGTCTAAGGCTAATTTGATATCATTTTCATTGGAAGGCTACATCTAGCTCAGACTATTCTGTTCTGTTTTTTTATTAAGAGTTATTTTTTCAAATTTGTAATATCGTTTTATTTTTATATCTGAAGAGTGAATGCAATTCTTCATACAGTGTATTTTTTAAAGTATTAAGTGCACTTTATTTGTTTTATTGTTCATTTAAATTTTATATTAATGTTTGTTTTGTTTTAAGACTACCGCTAGCATAGTTATTCTGTTAAAGTTTTTTGGAGCACTTTATATTTGCATTATTGTTCACTTGACGTTTATCCTAATGTTAATTAGAAGAAGAGGGATTATTTAATATTTATTTATTTTTATTTACTATTAATCTGTTAATTATAGTTTGATTTTGCAGTTTTACTTTATCGTAACGTAACTTTATTGGTTTACTAATGCATCTTAACAATGTCCTTTATTTTTTATTTCATTGAGCGATTGTGTGTATGAGTGTATCATGTGTAAAAGGAGATATGAAAGGTGTGTGAATGGCCGGTAACAATGGCGTTACTGCGCACATGTATACTGTGTGTGTACACATGTGCTAATTCAACCTACCTGAGACTGTATGCAAGATTTTTACAAGCCTTGGCTGGTATTTTTAAAATGCAGCAGCAATAAAATAAAAGAGAAAGTCACAACTCCCTAACCAAAAAATGATATGGCCAAACATGACCTAAATCCAGGGGGGGGGGCAGCAGGATTCTATGTGCCTAGGGCAGCACAAAACCTAAATACGCCCCTGATGTTTCTGAATAAGGAAAGAAACATTCTGGGTTTCATGTCCCTTTAACTGGTGGGAAGAGGAGGGCAACAGTCCTATCTAGCTAGCCACTGATGTCATTTCACCATCTGGGCATTTGTACTATGCAGAGAAAATTAAACAAATGTTGATCTCCTAGTGTTTATACAGGAAGAATGAGGAATTATTTTCCTGCCTGTTGCTAAGTAACAAAGTATTAATGTACAGGAGACAGTGACTCTCTGCTGCCAAATCCCAGCAATCTTCTAAACACCAGTAGTAGCTTTGAATACTGAAGCCAGCGGCAGATATAGAAATTGATTCATTATATGGTTATTTGAAAGATCAGCAAAGCTATGACATTTTTTTTGTGAAGAGGTTACTTACTGGATACTGGCAATGTTTCTCCTGAGTCTAACAAAAAAGTAAAAGTAATAGTATTGCCCTGATTTATTAAGGGGTCGGTGTGCCGTTAGCTGCTTTGTAACCCATTTAGCCACCTGTTATGTGGCCTATGTCAATCCCCCTGGACTTTTCCATCGTTGCACGCTAGCCCTAGACGCAAGGGTGGCGTACAGGGGCAAAGCTGTACACCCCTGTCCGTCTTACTTTGTTAAACCTGGCCCATCCAGTCTTTGTTTGCACAATTACAATCCTTTAATGTTGTTGACCACCCTACAAAGTTTATAAGGAATAACTTTTCAACATTCATGAGTGTATTTGGAAGTGTGTGTGTTGGTATTTTATATGCGACTATACATACAATACAGATGTTAAAGAGATGTGAAAATCTAAATTAAACATTTATGATTCAGATAAAACATGCGATTTAAAGAGATTTTTCAATTTACTTCTGTTTTCAAATGTACTTCACTATCTCAGTATCCTTTGTTGAGAAGTATATCCAAGTAGACTTAGCACTTAGGTGTAGCACTACTGGAAGCTAGCTGCTGATTGGTAACTAAACACACATTCCTTTTGTCATTGGTTCACCAGATGTGTTCAGCTAGCTCCTAGCTCGCATTGCTGCTCTGCAGCTGGCTGCATTTGGTTAATCCTGTTGCAGGGATTAAACACACACAATACACAGTGCAATAAGAAAAATGCTCTAACACAGAAGAGTGTTTACTTTTTGCAATTTTATGTAATTTTGAAGGGGCAGAGATTTTTATATAAAATGTTTAGTTATTCATAATAAAGCAATTTTTCAATATACTTTCCTTATTTATTTAGCCCCCTTTTCATTTAGCTCTGAAAACTGAGCAATTTCTAATTCTTAGAACTTAAAAACGCTCCCTGCTGACTGACTTGTCAAGGCTAACCTTGCTACATATATGTACCTAAATGGGTTAATCAGATAACAACTGCAAAACAATTCACTTCATGCAAACCTAATTCCTTGTTGTCTGTGGACTAAAGTCCAGATTGGTTCCTCCAAATAAGGCAAATTGTGTGTGGATTTTGGCTATTGAAAACTAATTATAGTAAAGGGATGTTAATGTGTTTTAAAATCATTAAGACTTGTCTGATATCTTATTATACAGTAACACAGCAGACATGTTATAATATGAGCGATAAGGGGTTTATAGTGGGCGTTTGCACGTGTTGGGTTTACCGCTCGTATTACAAGTTTAAAATAAATGCGATCGCTTGAGCACAATTCAAGTTAACACTCATCGGGTTAGCATGTCCTCAGAGATCTGGTTAACTGTTTTGTGAAACAAAAAAGTGTCATAAAACGCATTAAAAATACATTATAGTGCATTTACACTCATAATATCACCATCTAATAAATATTATAAATAAATATTGCACAAAAAACTTATAAAGGCTCAAAGATATGAGAGCTCAGGCATTAAAAAAAAAAAAAACAGCAGGCAAAGGGCTTTAACATTGAAATACATAAAAATACATGTCTAAAGATAAATATGTGTAGATATATATATATATATATATATATACAAACTTCCAAAAGGATCCCACACTCACTGCTTTAACTCAGCCTCCGAGGTGCACTTAAACCATTGACATGCAAAATAAATAAGAAAGGCACTCTCCGTATAATAGTAATATAACTTTACTTAGATGAACGTTTTCGGGGTCTGAAGACGGGGGCAAACCCGAAAACGTTCATCTAAGTAAAGTTATATTACTATTATACTGAGAGTGCCTTTCTTATTTCTTTTGTGTATATATATATATATATATATATATATATATATATATATATATATAAATATATATATATATATATATATTTATATATACAGATATATTTATATATTTGTATGTGTATATATGTATTTACACACATATATACAAATATAAATATATAAATACATATGTATACATATAGATACATATACTGTATATATATATATATATATATATATATATATATACTAGCTGTTGTCCGCGGCTTCGCTTGCGTGGATTTTGTGATTTGTAAAAAATAGCGAAAAATACAACCACTCGCAACGATGTATGCCTTTTCGGGTCTGTGTTTCTTGTAATCGAAATACCAATTTTCATGTCTATAACATCTTTGTTTTTTGAGTTATAGGAATCCTCATAAATAAGTCCCCCCCCCTTTTGACCCCCCTTAAGTGGATTTTTGGGAAATCGTAAAACACGTGTCTCTTTTTCAAGGAGAATCAAAATACCAATTTTCACGTCTGTAACATCTTTGGTTTTTGAGATATAGGTGTCCTCATAAATCAGCCCCCCCTTTTAACACCCCAAGTGGATTTTGGGGAAATGGTAAAACACGTTTCTTTATTTTTCAAGGAGAATCTAAATACCAATTTTCACATCTGTAACATCTTTGGTTGTTGAGATATAGGTATCCTCATAATTCAGCCCCCACTTTTGAGCCCCCCTTAAGTGGATTTTGGGGAAATGGTAAAACACATGTCTCTTTATTTTTGAAGGAGAATATTAATACCAATTTTCACGTCTGTAACATCTCTGGTTTTTTAGATATAGGTATCCTCATAAATCAGCCCCCCCATTTTGACCCCCCAAGTGGATTTGGGGGAAATGGTAAAACACATGTTTCTTTATTTTTCAAGGAGAATCTAAATACCAATTTTCACATCTGTAACATTTTTGGTTGTTGAGATATAGGTAGCCTCATAATTCAGCCCCCCACTTTTGACCCCCTTAAGTGGATTTTGAGGAAATGGTAAAATCACGTCTGTAACATCTCTGGTTTTTGAGATATAGGTATCCTCATAAACCAGCCCCCCCTTTTGACCCCAAGTGGATTTGGGGAAATGGTAAAACACATGTTTCTTTATTTTTCAAGGAGAATCTAAATACCAATTTTCACGTCTGTAACATCTTTGGTTGTTGAGATATAGGTAGCCTCATAATTCAGCCCCCCACTTTTGACCCCCTTAAGTGGATTTTAAGAAAATGGTAAAAACCATATTTCTTTATTTTTCAAGGAGAATATAAATACCAAATTTCACGTATGTAACATCTTTGACTGTTGAGATATAGGTATCCTCATAATTCAGCCCCCCACTTTTGAGCCCCCTTAAGTGGATTTTGGGGAAATGATAAGAAAACATGTTTCTTTATTTTTCAAGGAGAATCTAAATACCAATTTTCACGTTTGTAACATCTTTGGTTGTTGAGGTGTAGGTATCCTCATAATTCAGCCCCCCACTTTTCACCCCCTTAAGTGGATTTTGGGGAAATGGTAAAACATATGGTTCTTTATTTTTCAAGAAGAATCTAAATACCAATTTTCACATTTGTAACATCTTTGGTTGTTGAGATATAGGTATCCTCATAATTCAACCCCCACGTTTGACCACTTAAGTGGATTTTGGGGAAATGGTAAAACACGTTTCTTTATTTTTCAAGGAGAATCTAAATACCAATGTCACGTCTGTAACATCTTTGGTTTTTGAGATATAGGTATCCTCATAAATCAGCCCCCTCTTTTGACCCCCCTAAAGTGGATTTTGGGGAAATGGTAAAACACATGTTTTTTTATTTTTCAAGGAGAATCTAAATACCAATTTTCACGTTTGTAACATCTTTGTTTTTTTGAGATATAGGTAGCCTCATATATCAGCCCCCCACTTTTGACCCCCTTAAAGGGACACTGAACCCAAATTTTTTCTTTTGTGATTCAGATAGAGCATGCAATTTTAGGGAACTTTATAATTTACTCCTATTATCAATTTTTTCTTCGTTCTCTTGCTATCTTTATTTGAAAAAGATTGCATCTAAGCTTTTTTTTATTCAGAACTCTGGACAGCACTTTTTTATTGGTGGATGAATTTATCCACCAATTAGCAAGAACAACCCAGGTTGCTCACCAAAAATGGGCCGGCATCTTAACTTACATTCTTGCATTTCAAATAAAGATATCAAGAGAATGAAGAAAATTTGATAATAGGAGTAAATTAGGAAGTTGCTTAAAATTTCATGCTATATCTGAATCACGAAAGAATAAATTTGGGTTCAGTGTCCCTTTAAGTGGATTTTGGGGAAATGGTAAAACACATGTTTCTTTATTTGTCAAGGAGAATCTAAATACCAATTTTCACATCTGTAACACCGTCGGTTTTTGAGATATAGGTATCCTCAGAAAACAGCCCCTCCCCCTTTTGACCCCCCTTAAGTGGATTTTTGGGAAATTGTAAAACACGTGTTTCTTTATTTTTCAAGGAGAATCTAAATACCAATGTTTACATCTGTAACATTGTCGGTTTTTGAGATACAGGTAGTCTCATAAAAAACGCACCCCCTTTTTCACCCCCTTAGAGAAGTAATTTCCAAAAATCCTTCCTTAGCGGGTGCCTACATCATAAAAACAATGTATCTTTCAAAATTCACGTTCCTAGGTTAAACGGTTTGAAACGAGCGTTGTTGAGTCAGTCAGTCACAGTCAGGACTTATTTTATATAATAAACAGAACAACAAAAACATATGAAACTGCAAGGCAAAGCACATATGCTGTCAGCTAGTAATGTGATTAAAAATTTCTTGGAAAGTTCCAACGGCTCTAAATAGTGCCAAAATGTACAAGAATCCTGAGAAAGTGGTACAGTTCACTTTAGTAAGTACTATACGTGGATGTCCAGCAAACTTAGGAATCTTGTTAGAAGCAGTCCACAACTGGAACACGAACAAATCAAATGAGCATAAAGTTCCAGAGTAGTGAAAAAGTTAGCCAAGTTGTGGTACAAGTACAGTAATAATACTTAGCTGAGTCCCGCTTGGCAATGTTGTTAAACTCCTGTTTTACCTGGTGGTCTAAGTGAAAACCAGTCGCATCCAACATCCACCGGCGCGTCCCGATAGGCAGATACCCCCGGTCCCCATCGGCAGGAAATGGACACAACACGCTGTTTCAACCACCGTCACGTGGTACTGGAACGCTCTGACGTCAGAGCGACAGCGCTGTTGGTAGATGCTGCGAAATGAAGTCAGCAGGAGAGCCCGTAGGCTGCGGTAAAAGCGGGTAAAAGGGCAAAAGTCTACAGTAGACCAAAAGCAGTATCCAATCAGCTATATGCATGATACCAGGTTCCGTAAGGAGAAAGGGAGAACCGGAGACTTTGAGGCTTGAAAAAGTGGTATTTATTCAGCAGTTGCCGGATACATAGGTGAATAACTCAACGATCACCTGACGCGTTTCACGCATGCGCACATGCGCTTCATCAGAGGCTAAGGATCACAGGTAATACTATGCCCTCAAAAAACTGTTTAGTAAAGCTCTCCTTTAAATTAATAAATTCAATAAATTTAACTATAGTGCAACCTAGAAAACAGTATATTTAAAAGGCAGAAAAAAGAGAGAAGATTCCACAAATAAGTGAAATCTCAAAGTCTAGGATAAAAAGCACATATAGAGACGGAACCAGTAAATTCAATGCAAAAAAGATATATTTTAATCTATATAGTAAGCAATAAAGTATACAAAAATATACATTCAACAAATCATTCATAATAATTCATACACACACATACATACTTCATAAAAAGGGGTACCCCAATTTGCAGCAAAAGAGCAAAATATTATCGTGGTGCACCACAAAAGTCCAGAGACTGTAGATCACAAATAGCACAGGATGTAAAAGCCAGGCACTAAGTAGATGCAAGTAGTTGCGTTAGCAAGGTGCAATAGACCAGTAATTAATACATTTATCCAATGGTTGCAAATGCAGGTTTGTTAATTCGTTAAGCTTATGACTCACAGTCCCATCCAGACATACTTTAGATGCAAGCAGTTGCATTAATAGCGTGCAGTGAAGCAAAATTCAGCACATTTTCTCTTAAATGCAGAAAAGTTTATAAAGCACAGTTTCAGCCAAACACACTGCTATGTAGGAAGTTGGTATCAAAGTAGTGTGTACGTCTCATTGGTGCATACTTTCTCACAATGGACAAGAGCCACAGCAAATATAAAGTCACTTGCAGTTCCCAAACAAATGCTTAATAAGCACAATAAAAAGGCACAGACAGGTAATCACATACCAGCCGCATCAAGCGGCATACTTGGTTACAGAACACAGTGATCCTCATCCGTCTGTATGAAGCGTAAGTGGCAAGTGGTGTTTTCCACACATGATCTTCTTGGCTTTTGCATGCAAACGATGGGCCTTCCCAGTAGAGGGCAACCAGTGTGAGGTAGCGGGCAACCAGTCGGCTAGATTTGGAGTTTTGTCGGTAACGACCCGAAAAACTAACGCCGACTTTTTTCTGGCCGCACCATAAAAATAACTCTGGTATTGAGAGTCCACAGAATGGCTGTGTTAGGCTCCAAAAAAGGAGCGTAGAGCATTTTTAACGCAGCTTCAACTCTCGATACCAGAGTTGCTTACGCAAGCGGCCAGCCTCAAAAACGTGCTCGTGCACGATTCCCCCATAGGAAACAATGGAGCTGTTTGAGCTGAAAAAAACCCAAACACCTGCAAAAAAGCCGCGTTCAGCTCCTAACGCAGCCCCATTGTTTGCTATGTGGTAACCCTTCCTACGTCTGCACTTAACACTCTAACATGTACCCCGAGTCTAAACACCCCTAACCTTACACTTATTAACCCCTAATCTGCCGCCCCCGCTATCGCTGACCCCTGCATATTATTATTAACCCCTAATCTGCCGCTCCGTAAACCGCCGCTACTTACATGATCCCTATGTACCCCTAATCTGCTGCCCTAACATCGCCGACCCCTATATTATATTTATTAACCCCTAATCTGCCCCCCACAACATCGCCTCCACCTGCCTACACTTATTAACCCCTAATCTGCCGACCGGACCTGAGCGCTACTATAATAAAGTTATTAACCCCTAATCCGCCTCACTAACCCTATAATAAATAGTATTAACCCCTAATCTGCCCTCCCTAACATAGCCGACACCTAACTTCAATTATTAACCCCTAATCTGCCGACTGGAGCTCACCGCTATTCTAATAAATGTATTAACCCCTAAAGCTAAGTCTAACCCTAACACTAACACCCCCCTAAGTTAAATATAATTTACATCTAACGAAATTAATTAACTCTTATTAAATAAATTATTCCTATTTAAAGATAAATACTTACCTGTAAAATAAATCCTAATATAGCTACAATATAAATTATAATTATATTATAGCTATTTTAGGATTTATATTTATTTTACAGGTAACTTTGTATTTATTTTAACCAGGTACAATAGCTATTAAATACTTAAGAACTATTTAATAGCTAAAATAGTTAAAATAATTACAAAATTACCTGTAAAATAAATACTAACCTAAGTTACAATTAAACCTAACACTACACTATCAATAAATTAATTAAATAAACTACCTACAATTACCTACAATTAACCTAACACTACACTATCAATAAATTAATTAAATACAATTCCTACAAATAAATACAATTAAATAAACTAGCTAAAGTACAAAAAATAAAAAAGAACTAAGTTACAAAAAATAAAAAAATATTTACAAACATAAGAAAAATATTACAACAATTTTAAACTAATTACACCTACTCTAAGCCCCCTAATAAAATAACAAATCCCCCCAAAATAAAAAAAATGCCCTACCCTATTCTAAATTACTAAAGTTCAAAGCTCTTTAACCTTACCAGCCCTGAACAGGGCCCTTTGCGGGGCATGCCCCAAGAAGTTCAGCTCTTTTGCCTGTAAAAAAAAACATACAATCCCCCCCCCAACATTACAACCCACCACCCACATACCCCTAATCTAACCCAAACCCCCCTTAAATAAACCTAACACTAAGCCCCTGAAGATCTTCCTACCTTATCTTCACCCTGCCAGGTTCACCGATCCTGAAGAGCTCCTCCGATGTCCTGATCCAAGCCCAAGCGGGGGGCTGAAGAGGTCCATGATCCGGCTGAAGTCTTCATCCAAGCGGGAGCTGAAGAGGTCCATGATCCGGATGAAGTCTTCATCCAAGCGGGAGCTGAAGAGGTCCATGATCCGGATGAAGTCTTCTATCAACTGCATCTTCAATCTTTTTTCTTCCGGATCCATCTTGCAGACCTCCGACGCGGAACATCCTCTTCTCCAGACGCCTACTAGCCGAATGACGGTTCCTTTAAGGGACGTCATCCAAGATGGCGTCCCTCGAATTCCGATTGGCTGATAGGATTCTATCAGCCAATCGGAATTAAGGTAGGAATATTCTGATTGGCTGATGGACTCAGCCAATCAGAATCAAGTTCAATCCGATTGGCTGATCCAATCAGCCAATCAGATTGAGCTCGCATTCTATTGGCTGTTCCGATATATGTATATACTGTATGTATGTATATATATATATATATATATATATATATATATATGTGTGTGTGAGTGACGTGCAGTGAGGTCAGAGGCTGGTGAGGCACTGGCTAGGATATGCCAAAGAAACACATATATGAACCCGATAGAGGTAGCTTAAATTTATGATTAAATTGGCATGTTGCACAATGACGACTAGCACTATTTACAACTTACGCATACAGGTAAGAAACTAATACATTCTTGTAGTCCTCAAGTACCCTCTACAGGGCAGGTTTTCATTATAGTGGAACCAGTGCATAGGTGAAATAACCAGCTGATGGATGAAAACATGCACACACACCCTGCTCACTGACACACACACACACTTCTCAAAGACACACACAGCTCATTGAAACAAACAGTACTTGCCCACAATATATTCACAATATATTCACACAATGACCATAAACACCATACTGAAACTTAATGCTTTCACACACCCTGCTCACATACCTATTATATACACATAATTTTATGGCACGTACCAGTTATTTAGCAATTAGAATGATACACAATCTCTTCTTTACTCCCTACAGTGTTGAAAAAAATTTTTTTTACCATACTAACAGGTTTCACATATCCACTGCTAGTTTCCTATGATGTGTGTGACAAGCTGGAAAATACATTGTATGCAGCCCTGCTCAATGGGACATACACAAACTGCCCTTGCATAACTTTTAGCCTAACAAGTGATTGCTATATAGAGTTAAAACGGTGCATACCTCAATACCAGCAGATAAAAACATGTAGTAAAGTAATGCATATCTCAAATACAGCTCCAATACCGGCAGATAAAAGAACATGTAGTAAAGTAATTCATATATTTCATGTCCAGCAAGAATACCAGTAGATAAAACCATATACTAATGTAATGCATAGTTCTCAAATACAGCTCCAATACCAGCAGATAAAAGCATGTAGTAAAGTAATTCATATATCTCAAATAAAGCTCAAATACCAGCAGATAAAAGCATGTAGTTAAGTAATGCATATGTCAAATACAGCTCCAATGCCATCAGATAAAACAAATTGTTGCTTTAGGGATGACAGGTTGCACTGAGCATACTACTGAAATATTCAGGGTGGGAGCTTGCCTTTAATACATAAAAAAGTAAAGCACCTGTGTGTAACAGTTTGCCCTAGTAATGTTATATGTATGAGCGTGTGTATAGTGTGATTGATTCTGGGGCCTCACTAATAAATATGGAGATCCAGAACAGTGCCTCCTAGAGCACACAAAGGGATAAGCTTCAATCTCTTTAGTAGGTATGGGAACAGAGCTTGCGACCCAGCAAAGTAAACATGAAGTTGAGACATGTAAGATAAGTACAAAGGAGAAGACATAGCAGTGGTGTATTTAGGTTTTGTGCTGCCCAAGGCACTCAAAATTCTACTGGCCCCACCAAAAACCCCTACTTGTTCAAGGTATGAGCAGTTCAGTTTTATTTTGAACCAGAGGGAGAAAATTTATGTTACTCAAATTGATATTGAAACAGGAAAATCTTGTTTTTGCACTGCTTATGGCATTGGTTGATAGGGAACATTCTCCAATGCCATTGGTTGACAGGAACACAACTCCATGAATATAAAAAACATGGAACATCACTTTTTCACTTAATTAAAACATAATAATAATCCATTTTAAAATGCCCTTTTTAGATGCAACAGGTGTCATGTGGATTTGGTAATGATAAATATTTACTGAAATGTGTAATAAACAAATTAAGGATTTTTTTTAAGATGCCAACAATAAGAGTGTCATACACTGGTCCCCCTTGCTTTTGTCATCATCTGTTGGTCTTTGTCATTAACATGACTTTACATTAATCAGATGGTCAAATATGCAGCCTCTGAGTTCACAAATGGGCTGTTCTGTGCTTTCCATTTCTATATTGGACTGATCAAAAGTATATAAATCCATTATGTATGTGTGTATGGTGGTGGAGTGAAGATGAAGGGGTGGATACTGAGTGAGCATTTAAATTAAATAGTGTCTCTTTGAATGAGAGACCTTCATAACCAAAGATATTATGAACAAAAATAATAGTTGAGTCAGCTGCTATGGCCTGCTTATTTTAGTCTCAGAATGCAGAATAGCTTATGCATTTGGGTGGCTCTGTATAGTTAGAAAGCTAAGATAGCACAAATTACAAACTCCCTTTGCCTGCACTTTTCTTGGTTGATTTAAATCCTTATAGCTGCACAAATAAAGGCTATATCACTTAGAACTTGTACTGATTTTACTTTTCACCCAAGAATTTTTTTTTATTATTTATTGAGAAGACACAGGTGGACACAAAAAAACGTAACAACCAACAGCTTGTTACATGGCAGGTCCAAGAGAGACCTTAATATAGTTAGGAAGTTAGAACAACTAGCAGTGTACCAGTTACCACTTTATTAGTATAAAGATGAGGGTCTTGTATGTGTGACGTCATTTGTTCTGAACACCTAAAGATCATGCAACCCTGCTGTACTTTTGTTTTTAGCTGTATATGCTAGACTAAAAAGCCTATGTTTCTGTTAATATTTTATATATATTTATTACTAGTTTTAGATCTTTATATAAAGTTGTGTTAGCATATTTTGGTTGTATACACTAGACTAAAAGGCTTATGGTTCTGTTAATATTTTCTATGCATTACTAATTTAGACCCTTATATAATATTGCATATGCATACTCATAGAACTGAGTATATGGCCCATGACCCTTACGGAATCCTAATGCAGTGTGATCTTATGTATCCTCCCTAATATTATAAAATGTGCTTATATACTCATATGTTAAGCTGTCAAGCCCAAGGGTGGTTTAAATTATTATAGTCTAAGCACTTAGTCTCCTAGCAACCCAAGAGTGGTCAATATGTAACTACCACTGAATTCAATCCTAATGATCTGGCTGGTCCAAAAGTGGCCAGAGAAGTAGTTACTCCAGTTGTCTACCTTAAAAGAAAACTGAGGTTTCACTTATGTATGACTAATTTATAATCTGATGGTTATATTGTGGATACCTAAAGACCTACCTCTTCCCTTTCAGATTTCCTACAAGAAAGATAGCTCTTATAATTAATTAATTCATGTTAAAAAAACTTATTTTCCACGTTAAAATGTTTATCTCTAAAAGAGGGGCTGCTTATGGCTAATTGAACCAGTTTTTGTTCAGGACCCAGTATTATTCATTACTTCTAGGACATGCCTTTGTATTAGAGATATGAAACCTGATGTATGTGTTTGGGCGTGTTGCCATTACTTTGTGAGATTTTGTCTGTGCATGCCATTGCTACCTCAATAAAAAAGACTTAAAAAAAACATTAGTAGCATACATTTAGAAAAAGTTTAGTTGCTGCTAGCTCAAATTGCAGATTCAGAGGAGGTGAACCATCATTTTGTAATTTAATTCTGAGATGTAGTACTGCAATACACCACTAGAGGTCCTCAGAGTTAACGATCAGTTCATTTTGCAAGAGACAGGAACACAAAAAGCCGATCCTGTGCTTCTCTTTTTACATTTACATACTAGTCACACAAAAAACAACTTTCTAAACAACAGGACAGTAGGTATAAGGAGAACAATGCAAAATAAAACAATAAAAGTCAGAGATCACAGTTTGCTGTTGCAGAAGGTGACAAATAAGTTACACACACACAGGCAGTATGTGCCACCACTGGCCAAGTGTATTCAAACTAATGTGGACCGGACTGATAACTGTGCTAGTGCGGCGTTCTACCTAATCACATCTCATACTCTTCTAGCTAGTGCTTGCTAGTACTGTAACTGTACTATTTACCCATACCCACATGGTCCCACTCCAACTTAGCTAAGGCAGGCACTTTTTTATTGCAAGTCTGTGTGGATGATGAGACTGTGAGCTCTTTCCTAATTCTTTAGTTAGTTCCCACCTGTGCCAGTATCAGTGAGTCTGACGTCACTCACGTCCATGTCCGGCACGCCTCCCCGGCAGCGCTGATAGCTGATTGGCTAATTTGGCTGCCTGAATTAGCTCCACCATAAAGGCGGTTTGAAGAACCGCCTCTTTGGAGCATGGTATGGGCCTGCAAGAGCTACCACTGGGTGGCGCTAGTTAATAGTGAGCTATTAACACTATCAACCATCCATGTTGCTCAATCAATAGAGAGCAGCTGAACAGCTCACTGCCTCTCCTGGCTTAATAGTGCAACATGGATGTAGATTGCATAGCTTGCCGGTGGAGGGAGGGGGTATGTGGGGGGTTACCTGGGGGGCGTGGTCAGAAAAAGTTAATGCACAAACCACTCAAATTTTTTTTTATTATTATTAAAAAAAAAATCTGATTTGACAGGGGAGGCGCTGCCTCCCCTGCCTCCTATCACTGCACATCACTATTGTGTTTGTGTGTGTGGGCATTGGAGCCTTTTGCAGTTAAATAGATGAAAACATGTACAAAAAAACATATTTATGCAATCTTCATTTTAATAAAGTATTTATTGAAAATCATTATTATATTCCAATGTTCTGCACATAGCAGAATATGCTCTAAGCATTTATAAATAGGTATTCATATATATATATATATATATATATATATATATATATATATGTGTGTGTGTATATCTATACCTATATACAGGGTGGATTTGATTAAATCACGATTTAAATCACTAGTCAGTAAGACCGATTTAAATCGCTTTAATTCATGGTTTTCATTTTTAGAATAATTATACGTTTTCAGATTATTTTTCCAGTTATATCAGACCATTAATTACTGATTTGGTTTTTATATATCATTAGATATGCATTGATAGAAATTAATACAATTATTTGTAGGTGAACAATCTCAAGTTTAATTGGTTAATCATTCATATTTGATCAACTTTTCACCTCTACTTTATTGGAAGGAGAAAAAGCATAAATTATCCTTACCTGATCATTTAATTTCAATCTGTGGGAGGAGAGTCCACTGCTTCATTCATTACTTGTTGGAATTAAGAACCTGGCCACCAGGTGGAGGCAAAGACACCACAACCAAAGGCTTAAATACCTCCCCCACTCCCCTCACCCCCCAGTCATTCTGCCAAGGGAACAAGGAACAGTAGGATAAATATCAGGGTATAAATGGTGCCAGAAGAACAAAAATAAATTTAGGTCCGCACACAGGAGAAATGGGCAGGAGCCGTGGACTCTCCTCCCACCGATGAAAATTAAATTATCAGGTAAGCATAATTTATGTTTTCCATCTTAATGGGAAGAGAGTCCACAGCTTCATTCTTTACTTGTGGGAAAAAAATACCCACGCTCTAGAGGACACTGAATGAAAAAAACGGGAGGGCAAAAGGAGACGGACCCTAATCTGAGGGCACCACAGCCTGCAAAACCTTTCTCCCAAAATCTGCTTGCGCTGAAGCAAAGACATCAAATTTGTAAAATTTAGCAAAAGTATGTAAAGAGGACCAAGTAGCCGCCTTACAAATCTGCTCCATAGAGGCCTCATTCTGAAAGGCCCATGCAGAGGCCACAGCCCTAGTTGAGTGAGCCGTAATCCTCTGAGGAGGCTTATGTCTGCTGTCTCATAGGCCAAGCAAATAATGCTCCTTAACCAAAAAGATAGGTAAGTGGAAGAGGCCCTCTTCCCACTGCGCTTCCCCGAATACACAACAAATAAAGATGAGGTCTGTCTGATTTCTTTCATGGCCTGAAGATAAAATTTTAAGGCTCGAACCACATCCAAATTATGGAGAAACCTTTCCTTTGAAGTAGAAGGGTTAGGACACAAGGAAGGAACTACTATCTCCTGATTGATGTTACGATTCGACACAACCTTGGGAAGAAATCCCAACCCAGTGCGAAGAACAGCCTTATCTGCGTGAAAAACCATGTAAGGAGGTTCACATTGCAAGGCCGCCAATTTACATGCCAATGCAATAGCCAGTAGGAATAGAACCTTCCAGGAAAGAATTTTAATGTCAAGCGAATGCATAGGTTCAAACGGAGCCCCCTGCAAAATCTTAAGTACCAAGTTTAAGCTCCAAGGGGGAGCAGAATTTCTAAAGACAGGCCTTATCCTAGACAGAGCCTGAACAAAGGACTGAATATCAGGAAGCTCCACAAGCTTTTTGTGTAACAGTACAGATAAAGCCGAAATCTGTCCCTTTAAGGAACTGGTGGCAAGTCCCTTCTCCAACCCATCCTGGAGGAAGGACAGGATCCTGGATACCCTAACCTTGTGCCAGGGATTTTCACGTTCCTCACACCAGAACAAGTAGGTCCTCTACACCTTATAATAGATGCGACGAGTGACCAGCTTCCTGGTTTGAATGACAGTATCAATCACTCTCTCAGAAAAACCTCTCTTGGCTAGGACTAAGCGTTCAATCTCCTTACAGTCAGCCTCAGAGAATCGAGATTTTGATGTAGAAAGGGGCTGTGAACCAGCAGATGTCTGCGACAAGGTAACCTCCATGGAGGAGATTATGACATCCCCACCAGATCCGCAAACCACATCCTCCGCGGCCACAACGGAGTGATTAGAACAGCTGAAGCTTGCTCCTGCCTGATGCAGGCCACTACTCGATTTATAAGTGGTAACGGTGAAAATATGTAGACCAGGTTTAACTCCCAGGACACCGCTATGGCATCTATCAGCTCTGGCTGTGGATTCCTGGACCGCGACCCATATCTGGGTAGCTTGAAGTTGAATCTGGACACCATGAGATCTATCTCTGGCATCCCCCATCTGATACAGATCTCCGCAAACACCTCAGGATGGAGAGACCATTCCCCCGGATGAAACGATTGTCTGCTGAGAAAATCCGCTTCCCAGTTGTCACACCCAGAATGTGGATCGCTGATAGCGAACAGTTGTGGGTCTCCGTCTACTCCAGAATCCAAGATTCTTGCCTCATGTCTAGGGAGCTTTTAGTCTCCCCCTGATGGTTGATGTAAGCCACCAAGGTAATGTTGTCTGTCTGGAGCCTGATGAATCGGGACTACCCCAGAGGGGGCCAAGCCCTCAGAGCGTTGAAGATCATTCGAAGTTCCAGAATATTAATTGGGAGAAGTGACTCCTCTCAAGTCCACCTGCCCTGTGCCGTCCTGGCACCCCAAACAGCTCCCCATCCTGACACACTTGTGTCCATGGTCACAATCTCCCAGGATGGTCTCAAAAAGGATGTTCCCTGGGACAGTTGGCCTGGACAGATCCACCAAGAGAGAGATTCCCTCATTCGGTTGTCCAGATAGATCTGTTGGGATAGATCTGAGTAATCACCATCCCATTGACTCAACATGCACAATTGAAGAGGTCTGAGATGGAACCTGGCATATGGAATGACATCTATGCTGGATACCATGAAACCAATCACCTTCATACACCGGGCCACAGATGGCCTTGAGGAGGTCTGAAGGGCAAGACAACTTGACACAATCTTGCAACGTCTCTGATCTGTCAGGAAAATCTTTATGGATATGGAATCTATTATGGTGCCCAGGAATTCCACTCTGTTGCTGGGAATAAGGGAACTCTTTCCTATGTTTAGTTTATCTTCCATCCATGAGATCAAAGGAGAAGAAGAAGAGCCCTCGAATGATCATCTGCAAGACTGCAGGACGGATCCTGGACCAGAAAGTCGTCCAGATAAGGTGCCACTGCAATACCTCTGGCTATAGCCACTGCAAGCAGTGCTCCCAGAACCTTCATAAAGACTCTTGGGGCAGTCACCAGGCTGAACGGTAGGGCCACAAACTGGAAGTGTTGGTCCAGAAATGCAAATCTTAGGAACCTGAAGTGATCCTTGTGGATTGGCACATGAAGGAAAGCATTCTTCAAATCTATTGTAGTCATGAACTGTCCCTCTTGGACTAGGGGGAGAATAGACCTGATCATCTCCATCTTGAATGACCGGACCGACAGAAACCTGTTTAGGCACTTTAGGTCTAGAATTGGATGAAATGTGCCCTCCTTCTTTGGGACCACAAAAAGGTTTGAATAATACCCCAGACCTCTTTCTGCCAGAGGTACTGGTACTATTACTCTGAGAGAGGAGAGATCTCTCATGCATTCTAGAAAGGCGTCTCTCTTCTCTGGTCTTGAGGAAAGGTTTGACAGGAATCTGCCCCTGGGAATCCTATCCTGTAACCCTGGGTGATGACCTCCAGCACCAAGGGTCTTGAACGTTTCTCATTCAAGCCTCCGAAAAAAGAGATAGTCTGCCCCCTACATGATCCAGAGACGGATCGGGGGCTGCCTCTTCATGACAATTTTGTCTCGGCTGAAAGATGTTTCAGCTCACAGGGTTAGTTTTTCAACCGGCCTCAGGGGTTGCTGCATTCACTGTAGCTGCTACCTACTGGTGTGACCCTCTGTCAGCTATGGTCGAGGTGGAGACTACCCTCAAGGAGATTCAGGAACGAATTAAGGCCTTATGGGTAGCTAATTCATTCATCTGTGATGCAAATATCTAGGCCTGGACCAAAAAGAACTTTCCCCTGAAATGGGAGGGATAGTAATCTAGACTTGAAAGTCATGTCAGCAGACCACAAATTTAACCACAGGGCCCTACGGGCTAAAACAGAAAAACCTGATGTCTTTGCATTCAGGCGAATATTCTGCATATTTGCATCACAAATGAATTAATTAGCTACCCATAAGGCCTTAATTTGTTCCTGAATCTCCTCGAGGGTAGTCTCCACCACGACCATAGCTGACAGAGGGTCACACCAGTAGGTAAGAGTTACAGAGAATGCAGCGATCCCGGCTGCCGGTTGAAAAATTAACCCTGTGAGCTGAAACATCTTTCTCAACATGGATTTAAAAATCCTATTTAAATAAAAAATATATATATATTTTAATCCCAAAAATCCGATTAAAATATATATATATATTTTAATCCCAAAAATAAAAATTAATAATATCATTGATTTTATCCACACTGCTTATATATAATCATGTATGTATGTATGTATATATATATATATATATATATATATATATATATATATATATATATATATATATACAAATAGATAGATATACATAGATAGAATAAAACAGAATAGAGGGGCGCCTCATGTGTGGTATCATCTAATATACAACAACAAGTAACACAACTCAGGCCAAATGGGTACTCACAGATTTGAGGAGCACACTTATGTGCTGGTAGGGGCAGGCTGCAGAATTGTATAGGTGTAACAGCTCACCCACTTAAAGGCACTCTTAGCGAGAGGTATTGGTGCTACAAAGGAGACAGAAGATGCAGGCACCACATGTGCAGACTAAGAGTGCTAAGAGTGCCTTTAAGTGGGTGAGCTGTTACACCTATACAATTCTGCAGCCTGCCCCTACCAGCACATAAGTGTGCTCCTCAAATCTGTGAGTACCCATTTGGCCTGAGTTGTGTTACTTGTTGTTGTATATTAGATGATACCACACATGAGGCGCCCCTCTATTCTGTTTTATTCTATCTAGTGTTACCTGGACCAGCCGTTGAGGAGGAGGCAGCCGCCCCAGCAATCACCTCTTTTTGAAGAATATATAAAGGACTTTTCCACCTTTTATAATTGCAAGTGAACTTTCACATTAATATTTAAGAATTTATTGTTTTTGCCTATATTGGTATTATATATTATAAGACATTTGTTATATATTCTTGACGTATTACATATTTTTGTTATAGATTTTTGATTTTGATTGAGCGCCCCCATTAGTGATTAGGTCACTTAAGCGTAGATAGATAGATAGATAGATAGATAGATAGATAGATAGATAGATACCAAAATACCATCAGGTATATGTAGAAATATGGATTAATAAATAAATAGAACATATTCTGATGTGTAAAGAACATTGGAATGTAAAATATTCATATTTTCATGTCGGTTTAGCGCATTGAATTATATGGGGGAATACATGAATGAGCGTGCGATATTCTAACTTTGGCTTATTGCGCTCCTCAGGTTAGCGCACAAGCAAAAACACTTTACTTTCAACTAATAATACGAGCTCAAACTTCTAATACATGTGTTTACCATCCTTTCAACCTCTTTCTGAAATGGTTGTGTTTTTACTCACATCCCATCTCTCTCTCTCTCAAACAATTTAACTAATTATTTTCAAATCTTCTTCTTTTAATCTCCCTCCCTTTAAGTTGTGCACTTATCATGAAATATCTGATTAGAATAAAATAAGTATTCCTTGACTTCCAGAACTGTCAGCTTGCACAAATATGAGGTCATACTCATTAGCAACCTCGGCTGCATGGTAAGAGATACACTGATATAAATCATGACTTTAATTAAATTGCCATTTCTGAGAACACAAACCTCATTTATATGGATCCCTTGCGATAAGTTTTTGTAAGCAAATTTTCAATCTTCATACTATAACTATTTCATCTTTTGGTGATATTGTTCCATTTCTCTTTCATTCCCATGAGATTCACTCTTTTCTACAGCAGCCATAAAATCAGATGGTTTAATCAATATCTTGAGTTTTGTGTATACATTTCTCTGGTTGGCAAACTCCATATTAGAACTTCCTTTAGTAATATTAAGTGTTTTGTTTTTCCTTAGAGACAATCTCAGTATAACTTTAAAATTCCTACAACAAAGGGACATTATACAGTAGATTTTTCTTTGCATTAATGTTTTGTAGATGATCCATTTATATAGCGCATCTGGGAGTGTTTTTGTAACAATGTATAGTTTTACTTATTTTTTTAATAACATTGTGCTTATTTTCAGACTCCTAACCAAGCCCCAAAGTGTTAGATGTATACACACGTTTACAGACTACTGCTGGCTCCTGTTAGTCTAATCTGTCTTTTCATATGCAGGGAAGGGGGGGGATTGTCTGCTCCCTGTCCCTTTTACTGGATGTTCCAGCTAACCTCATCAACAGGCTAAACTTGGAGCTTATAAGTAAGTTTTTAAAAGGTTTAATACTGGATTTTTAGATCAGTATCTGCGCACATTCTTCTTTATGGTAGTGTCTATTACATGCAGTTATATGAAAATTGGTGTTTACTGTTACTTTAAGTGCTTTTTTTTATATACATGTAAAGTCCCAATGCTTCAATTATGTATATTAGAGCAAAGGAGAAATATCCTATATATCTAGACACAGACAATGCAATAAATACACACAGCTCCTAGGGTGAGCCGTATAATGTACCCTAAGTGGTAATAGTTCAATTTTGTTCCAGTGTTAGCGTCTATGCCTGGTGGTGAAACTGACTTTACCAGTCCAATGGTACCTTTACCAGTCCAGTAGTGCAAAGCAAACAAAAGTATTGCAGTCAGTGCTGGTGGCTGTGTTAGCATTCTGCTCGTGTCCTATATAAGGGATGGCTGTTGTGCTGTGTATCAGTTCACCGTTAGGCCATTAACAGTCTTGATTACAATGTGGATCCAACTCCTCCTGGCTAGGTGGGAGTATAATGTAGTGATGTCCAGTTCCTGAATGAATCGTTATTTTGAACTGGTTCTTTTCACTGAACTATTGGAAATGCAGGGAGAATTTTGACCGAAATGGAATTGAGGGTTAAGGCCCTGTGGGAGTGAGATGCACCGGCAACATTGTTGCAGTTAAAGGAGGTGGCTTACCTGGGCTATAAGAGAGCAGGTCACGTAGGTTTGGGCCTCTTCTTCCTGTTCCGCTGCCACTGGAAAGTCCTGTCAAGTTCCTGGGAATTTGAGGATGGATCGTGCTTGAAGGGTTTTGGTTCCTCCCCGGCGGTTTGGCGATGAGGAGGATGAGTCTGGCCGGCAGTTGACACCTGCAAGGGAAACAAGTGGAGATGAGTATATCCCCCAGACCCCTGGGGCCTACCATGCCACCTCACAATCTAGGTCCCAATCTGCTAGGCCTTCAATGGCAAAAAGGGGTTCCCAAGTGGGGGCCCTGTTGGTGATGTCCCAGGGTGGGGATCCGGGATTGGGGGGCCAGGTGCCTAGTGCTAGTCAGGAGGTTCAGGGTATTGTAGTGCTCCCTCCGGTGGTGGCTGGACCCCCTGTTGCTCCGGTCCTGCCTCTGGAGACATTGGCTACTGTAGTGACCTTAGTCTAGACTTTGGCTGCGGCCTTGTCAGGGACTGCGATCCCTTCGTCGGTGGGCAGGGCCTCTGGTAGTGTGGAGCCTATGGGCGGTTTGAGGACGTCCTTCGCTGCATCTGCTGGCAGTTTGGCTTTGGGCGCGACGATTAGTGACGTCACTTCCGGCGCGACGGGCGGTGACATCACTTCCGGTTCGGCAATTCCAGAAGCAGTGGCAAGCGCAAGCGAGGGGCTGACAGGATATATTCAGGTAAGAGGGGAGCTCCTCGGGTGGGGAAGAGGGCCTCTGATGTGCAGCGTGGTAGGTCTTGTGAACATAAGAGGGGTGCCAACAGTAAAAGAGGCCCTGGGGCAGTGTGCGGCAGTGCGATGGATGTGAGGAGCATTAGTGAGTTGCAAGCTGCTGAATTGGTGGCGCAAGCTGACAGAGCCCTATCTGGCCAGATCTGCCTGAGGGCTAATGATAATATAGGGACAATTATACAGGATAGTCCACAAATTTTGAATGCAGCGAGTGGTGCCTGTGAGGCTAGTGTGTCTAATAGGAATGGATCCGGGGTTCAACATGCAGCGAGCCTGGGGGCACTATCAATAAGGCAGCCCATTGGCTCAGGAGAGGGTTCTTCTCAACGGGTTGCTTGGGAGCAGCCAGGAAACTCAGGTGGAACCTTAGGCCAAGGGGATGGGCAGAATCCCTTGGGTTTAGGGACGTCCGTTGGGGCGGTGGGGGCTCCTTGGGTATGTACAGGTGTGTGAATCCATGTGTATCTGTACAGGGGGGTCAGGGGGGCTCTTCTATTGCCCGAGGTGCTCCCTTCTTGTCTCCTTCTTTGCAGGAGGAATGAGTCAGGATGGCGGCAGGAGCTGGTATCGGTGGTGTGCAAGGCCAGGAGGCGGGGAGCCACTTGGGTCAGCAGCGGCAGGTGGAGTCGATGGTAGCAATCCCGTCAACTTCAGCAGCAGGTGAGTTGATACCTTTTCACCACACTCATGTACACTTGTTAATTCGTCACATAGTGACTCTAGCTCAGACTGTGAGGAAGTAGCAGGGTTAAACAAGGGACACAGACATATGTTTCATGTTATTAAAATACTGCGTAGGGATGTCCAGGCTATACAGACACAGAGCCAGGGGAGTCGAGTGGGACCAGGGTTGCTGGCTTTAGAAGGTATGGCTGGGGGGCTAGGGTGTCCTATTACTGTTACAGGTTCTGTGGCATGCCGGGTGGCTATCCATGGAGATACTTATCCATGGGAGGTACATTCGCTGCATGACCACCTGAAGAATAAGATCATTAGGAAGATTCAGGAAGGGAGGTATGTCAATGTGTTTGACCTCTCGATGGAAGCGTACCAGGCGAAGGAGATGGCAGAAGAGGGCACTGGGCTGAAGAAGGAAAAGAGACCAGATACATTTGATGAATGGAGGCGGTGTTTTTACATGCTAGCTTCCTGCTACATAGAACGGTGGCTGGGCCAGGCGATTGCGGTCATGAAATATTTGGATATCATGGAAAGAATCCATAGGAGATACCATGACGGAGCATGGAGGGACTATGATATGCGTTTCAGGCGGAAGATGGAGGGGAAACCTTTGCTCAATTTTGGTACTATAGAAATGCACCTGTGGGCGCAGCTTGGTCCAGAGAGGCCCCCGTCACTAGTTGGTGGTGGATCCACTGGAGCGCCAAGGTCAGGGCCGCGGCTTAGAAGGAGAGGAGGTGAGTGTTGGAAGTATCAAGATAAGCAGTGCGATAGGGGTGCAGAATGCTCCTTTTGGCACGTTTGTCGATACTGCGGCGCCCCCCACCCAGAAACGGATTGTTCAAAGAGAAGAGATACCGTGGGTGAACGGGGCGGATCCAAGGCTCCTGCGGGAAAGGGCAGCAACACCTCTGAGGTGGGTCGTCATCGAGCCATGGATCAATAGATACCGGATAGGGCCGCAGCAGGCCTGCTGCAGGTCAGCTTGACGGAGGGTTTCATCATCCCAGTGGATAGAGTGGTTCAAGCAGGAACTTGAAAATTGGTTTACGAACTCCCACACGTGGTTCAATAAAAACTTGACAAAGTAGTGAGGTTAGGGCGAATTTCGGGCCCATATAGGGAGCCACCGTTTAAGGATCTGGTAGTTTCTCCACTTGGGGTGGTCCCCAAGAAGGAGCCGGGTAAGTTTCGGCTGATCCAGCATCTTTCTTACCCAAGAGGAGTGTTGGTAAATGACGCTATACTGGATGCTCTGAGTTCGGTGCGTTACCAATCCTTCGACGAGGCGGTGGAGCTGGTCAGGAAATCCGGGCGTGGGGTGCTAATGGCTAAAATAGACATTGAATCCACGTTCCGCTTACTGCCAATTCATCCCTCATCCTTTAGGCTGATGGGATGTTTTTTCGGCGGGGGCTATTATGTGGATAGATGCCTCCCCATGGGATGCTCCATTTCGTGTGCTTATTTTGAAGCATTTAGCACGTTCCTTCACTGGGCAATCGAGTGTGTCGTGGAGTGGTGGCCCACTACTTGGACGATTTCCTGTTCATGGGGGGACCAGGCTCGCCTCGCTGCCAGGAAGTTATGTACACGGTGGAGACCCTCATGGCGGAATTTGGGGTTCCTTTGGCACTCGATAAAACCCAGGGCCCTTGTACACGTTTAACTTTCCTGGGTATTGAGATTGATTCAGTTGCCTTGCAGTGTTGCTTGCCTCAAGACAAGCTTGGTAAGCTGCTTGGAATGGTGCAGGGCGCTCTTAGCAAAGAGCGCATGTGCATTCGGGAGTTACAGTCATTGTTAGGCATGCTTAATTTTGCGGGCCGAGTGATCCCCATGAGCCGCATATTTAACAGATGCTTAGAAGAGCTGTTAAGGGGCGGACCCGCAGGGGGCCGGAAATTTATGATTTCTGAGGACATGAAGGAGGATCTTAGGGTATGGGAAACTTTCCTTCACGACTTTAACGGAGTATGCTTGTGGAGGGAGAAGAAGGCTTCTAATGAAGCCCTTCATCTTTTCACAGATGCGGCAGGAGCCAGTGGATATGGGGCCTATTTCAATGGCTCATGGAGCGCCGGCACATGGCCATCGGATTGGGTTTCACAAGGTTTGACCCGGAACCTATACCTGTTGGAATTGTTTCCAATAGTGCTCGTGGTAGAGTTATGGGCTCCCAAGTTTGCAAATAAATCTATTGTATTATGGACGGATAACATCAGTGTGGTCCATTCAATCAATGGATTGTCAGCCGTCTCATCGGCAGTGGTGAGGTTGTTGAGGCGTTTAGTGCTGCGCTGCTTACAGTACAATATCTGGGGGTTAGTAATACCATAGCAGATGCTCTGTCAAGATTTAGGTGGGACGAGTATAGGCAGTTAGCACCGCATGCAGATTCTGAAGGTGTTCCATGCCCATCTTATCTTTGGCAGGTGGTGGTCCCTGGGAAGCGTTATTGCCCTTAGTTCAGGCATCTTTGGCTCCATCCACATGGCGGGCCTATGTGCAGCATTGGTCGGATTGGGTGGAATTCTGTGAGTCTGCAGGGGTGTCAGAAGGAGCGAGGCAGCAGGTAACGTTATTGAATTGGTTAGCTGAGCTGAGAGCTTTGGGGTTTAAAAAAGGGGCTGTTCAGGGTTGCTTAGGGTTGGCCTTCTTTAACAAGCTTTACAGGTTACCCGATTTTGGAAGCAGTTTCCTTGTCCAGAGGATTGTGCAAGGATGGGCGCGTACAGAGATCCGGGCGCCTGATAAACGCGAACCTATAACAGTGTCACAGCTGAAATCTTTGCTGATGATTTTGCCGCAGGTATGTGCTTCAGCTGCTGAGGCTACATTGTTTTGCACAGCTTTTACACTCGCTTTCCATGGAGCCTTTCGCCTTGGGGAGCTGGTGGTGCAGAGCAAAGTGAGTATGACGGGGGGGTGTTGACGTCACACGTCAGGTTATTGGAAGACGTAGTATTACTGTACATACCACGTTCTAAGATGGACCAGGATGCTAGAGGGGCATGGCTGACGTTACCGGCTGCGAGTGTTAGGGAGCTATGTCCTGTGGCGCGGTTGAAAGAATATCAGTTGGCAAGGCAGCGTGTAAGGACGCATTTTCTGTGTCATGCAAATGGTAGTCCTCTGACGCAGTTCCAGTTCAGGAGAGTGTTTGGTTGGGCCGTGACTGCTGCAGGTTTGAGTGGAATGAATCTAGCTCCTCATTCTTTTAGGATAGGCGCGGCTACAGCTGCTGCAGAGCTGGGTTGGTCTGATGAGCAGATAAAGGCATTAGGGCGATGGCAGTCGGCTAGGTACAGGTTGTACGTGAGGCCGGTGGCTGGGCAGTGAGTCTGGTAATGTTAATGTGAGCAGTGGGCTTGCGCAGTTGGCATTGGTTGTATGCGTTCTTGTTGTCGTCGTTACGTGGTTTTGGAGCTAATTCTGTACGTTTCTCTGTTGCAGGATTAGAGCAGGGCCCATTGAAGATATGGATAGTTGGGCATTCGTATGTCTACTGGGCACAGCTTAGAGCGAAAGCTAGCAAAGGAGGTGAACATCTGGGATTCCAGTCATCTTGGGCGGTCATCCACTGGCTGGGGCGCCGGGGCCTCTGTTGGCCAGATCTCCCGGGGTTACCGCAGGATGCCCTGTTTAGATGGGGTCACCCCAACGTAGTAATTATTCATGCAGGTGGGAATGACTTTGGACCTGATAACAAGGATGTGTTCAGATGTGAGGTGGATGAAGGTGTTGCTTTCAGGTACCAAACTCGGTTGGTCTTATGTAATCTCACATAAATGTGTGATAGAAAAATGTGAGGGTGTGGTACACAACAAAGTGTATTCACACCCTTAGGGGGCGCCTCCTATAACTAATAACAAAAAACATATGTATCAAATATTCATAAAACACAACGATATATCTAATATATTGCCTACAAGGAATATTTATAAAATGTGTAAACAAATTATACCACAAAAAAAGTCCAATAAATGGTGAAAAAGTGAAGTCCCAATCAGTAGTGTGTCCAAAGAAAAAACAGTAGGCAGCTCTCGGTCTTAGGATGGTCTTCCTGGTGGAGGGGTAACTGAGAAAAGAGAGAACACAGAGGCTCCAAACATGGCCTAGTACAGCCAGAAATAAAAAAAATGCAATCCACACAAGTGACAATTGAATACTCACAAAAGAGAAACACCCTTTGGTGCTAGTGGGGAGACTGGAGCCTCTCAGTGGTCCAGCTCACTGGTGCACATCAAGAGTCAAGCGTGTAGTAGTGGTTGTTAGCAGATTCCTAGATGGACACAAAATGTGCATACCATAGCCAAGTAACGTTTGAACAACAGAATGGTGAACTGAGCAATCCTACTTACAGAATCCAAAGCACCTGCAGGTGCATAAGCAGCAAACTGGAACCAAACAGTCGCCCAGTAGACTGATACCTCCAGGTAGATACAGGATTTATCTCAGGTGCCAATAAATGTATTAGCAACATACAAGTGGTATAAAATACTCCAATGAAGAAAGCAAGTGTAAATCTAAAAAATATTTATTAAAATTGCGACACGTTTCTCAGCTATAACAAGCTGTTTCATCAGGCTATAAATATTTTTAGCCTGATGAAACAGCTTGTTATAGCTGAGAAACGCGTCGCAATTTTAATAAAGATTTTTTAGATTTACACTTGCTTTCTTCATTGGAGTATTTTATACCACTTGTATGTTGCTAATACATTTATTGGCACCTGAGAGAAATCCTGTAGCTACCTGGAGGTATCAGTCTACTGGGCGACTGTTTGGTTCCAGTTTGCTGCTTATGCACCTGCAGGTGCTTTGGATTCTGTAAGTAGGATTGCTCAGTTCACCATTCTGTTGTTCAAACGTTACTTGGCTATGGTATGCACATTTTGTGTCCATCTAGGAATCTGCTAACAACCACTACCTAGGACCACGCTTGACTCTTGATGTGCACCAGTGAGCTGGACCACTGAGAGGCTCCAGTCTGCCCCACTAGCACCAAAGGGTGCGTCTCTTTTGTGAGTATTCAATTGTCACTTGTGTGGATTGCATTTTTTATTTCTGGCTGTACTAGGCCATGTTTGGCGCCTCTTTGTTCTCTCTTTTCTTAATGTAATCCCACGTTTGCACTGGAGGCACATGGTCTCCCATAAGGCTTCTTTCTTTGTGCGTAATAAAATTAACCGAGAGTTGGGTAGAGTCGTTAGAGAGCTAGGCGGATTTGTGATTGGTCATGGCAATATCACTGCAGGCAATAAGAGCTTTTATCGAAAGGATGGGGTTCATCTGGAGGATCAGGCCTTAGACCTTTTTCTGGATAATATCAAGAAAGCCCTACAAGCTGTATAAAAAAAAAAAAAAAGATGAATAATTGTTACTGAAGAGAATGTTAGATTGCGCGAGAAACCCCCCCATCTTACATGGGGGCCTGGGTGTCTTGGGCGGTTGGTCTGGCCCCTGGTGGTGACAGGTAGAGTGAATGACGGCCAGTGTGGGGAAGCGTCGTCATCAGGTGCGGGCCTGGTGAAGCTTCTCCACCTCGAGCGGCCGTGAATATGCAAGCATCCCTGTCAACTTATGGGCGTAGTAGCTAGGCTCCACGCCGTTTCGCCTTTCCGACCTGGGGTCAGATCAGCTTGACAAGGGTACTTATGGTTAGGGTTGATTGCCGTCTACTGATTTGGTTGTTTATTTAATTTGTTCTTTAATTAGGAACAAATGGTGTCAAATAAAGTTGACCTAGTGGTCTTTACCCAACTCTTGTGTGTTGTGTATTTATTTCAAGTTGATGGTATAGAGTTTTATTATTATGAGCAGCAGAACGAAGACTAGGGCATTTGATCCCTTATGGAAATGCAGGGAGAATTTTGACCGAAATGGAATTAAGGGTTAAGGCCCTGTGGGAGTGAGATGCATTGGCAACATTGTTGCAGTTAAAGGGGGTGGCTTACCTGGGCTATAAGAGAGCAGGTCACTTAGGCTTTGGCCTCTTCTTCCTGTTCTGCTGCCACTGGAAAGTCCCCCAACCTCCCATCCCGAAGTTTGTGCAATCATTTAGTCATCATTAGGGTGACTTAGTAGCATGGCTGACACAAGGTTATTCTACTCAGTGTACATAAGTCCATGCCTTTAATTTATTTCACGCTCCCCCCGTGAAGATCCTGCTCTTTGTCTCGATTCTTCGGGGCCCATAAGGTCGGGGTATTCAATAATATTATACCCAAGTTGGGCGGTTGGTCTGGCCCCTGGTGGTGACAGGTAGAGTGAATGACTGCCAGTGTGGGGAAGCGGCGTCATCAGGTGCGGGCCTGGTGAAGCTTCTCCACTTCGAACGGCCGCGAATATGCAAGCATCCCTGTCAACTTATGGGCGTAGTAGCTAGGCTCCACGCCGTTTCGCCTTTCCGACCTGGGGCCAGATCAGCTTGACAAGGGTACTTATGGTTAGGGTTGATTGCCGCCTACTGATTTGGTTGTTTATTTAATGTGTTCTTTAATTAGGAACAAATGGTGTTAAATAAAGTTGACCTAGCGGTCTTTACCCAACTCTTGTGTGTTGTGTATTTATTTCAAATTGATGGTATAGAGTTTTATTATTATGAGCAGCAGAACGAAGATTAGGGCATTTGATCCCTTAATGAATCAGTTTACCAGACTAAACTGATTTGTTTAAAAGAGTTCACTTCCTGAGTCTGCAACAGCACTGGTAATACGATCCTATCCTCCTTTGCAATGAATTACACATCAGAATCATCCTCACTCTAGGATCATATTACCACTGCTATTGAATCAGTGAACTGTTAACTAACTCCTTTGCAATGAATCGTTTCAAATATGAGGCCACAGCAGTTCTCATTAGACTCCTGCCTTCAAGGTAAGGAGAGGGCTTTGGGGGTACACACTGGATATTTTTTCTAGGTACATTCTTCTTCTTTGGAAAATATTTTAGCCAGTATTCATGCTATACACCAAAAATGCTTGTTTCATCACATTTTCAATCACCTTAAAGATCATCTATATTTTTTCCTATATTTTCTCTATATATATGTGTTTATAGCATATATATTTTCCCTTATATATGTATATGCCCACCCCAAACCAGATTCAGTATCACATGTTTTTTTTATATATACTGTATATATTTGTCGTTCTTCCTCTTTTCTCTAATCTGTGAAGCTATACAGGTGGCCCTCGGTTTACGACGCTTCAATTTGTGCCGTTTCAGAATAACGCCCTTTTTTTGCTATTGAAAAGCATTGACTGCTATTTAAAGCATTAGCACATGCATACATTAAAATAGCCAGTAGGTGGAGCTGTCCGCTTGTGTTGCAGCAAACACATGCAAAGAAAAGCAAGCCAGACATGATCAATGGATCAGCTTTCAAAGGAACAAGATCTAGCAGCCACTTCCCTTAGCTGCAGACTCAATGCAGAGAAACTGTTTGCAGAAAAAGGCAAGTAAAAAACTTTTTGTTCATTAAACTTAGTTTGATGATGATACAGTCTGTTGTGTGATTATTTTGTTTTTGTTCATTAAACTTAGATTGATGATGATACAGTCTGTGTTTGTGTGATAATTTTATTGGGTGCGGTTTAGCAAATGTTTTTGTTCATTAAACTTAGTTTGATGATGATACAATCTATTTTATTAGGTTAATAATGCTGTTTCACATTTAAAGTCTTCATTTCAAAGCTTTAAAAATAATGTATTAGGTGTTACTTATGTCAATTTTGAGAGGGGCCTGGAACCTAACTCCCTCACTTCCCATTGACTTACATTATAAACTGGGTTTCAATTTACAACGGTTTCGATTTACAACCATTCCTTCTGGAACCTAACCCCGGCGTAAACTGAGGGCTACCTGTATATCTCTATATCTAAGCTAACTTTTACTTAGCAACAGCTACAAATATATATATATATTTGTAGCTGTTGCTAAGTAAAAGTTAGCTTAGATATAGAGATATATAGCTTGTAGTCCCAGGACACAGGATTCAGGAGTTGGACTGTCACACACTCACACAGTCAGTCAGTGAATCATGATTCAGGAATGAATCAGGAGGGAGCGGATCTGCAATTGGAGCGTCCGTAAAGCCAGAAAATCTGCGGCTCTGCCTCATGCGCTTCATATGTTCAGTAGGTGAACTGATTAATCGGTTCATGAACCGGTTCAGTTAATCGAACCGTCCGAAATTAACAGATTCATCTAGAAGAACCGAACTTCCCATCTCTAGTATAATGTAGCCCTGTACACCTCCTGGCAAGGAGGGAGTGGCTACCCATAGTGAGGATTCCAGCAGAGACACAGTAGGGTTCTCGGAGGTACTTGGAGGTCACCACGGAATGGAAGGGAAGCAGTTCTGACGAGTCGAGTTCTGACTTTGCTGTCGGACCCAACTTATCCCTTCACTTTTACTTTACTGTCGACAGGCTACTTGTTTACCAGGGACCAGCAGGGACTTTATTCACACCTGCCCTTTCACATTATGTGTGTAGGTACTGCCAAGGTTGAATAAACGCACTTGCATTGAAGAACCAGTCTCATCATTTGTTTTCTTCCTCAATTATGTAACAGAGATGTAAACAATTTATGAACAAGGATGTTTATACAGACAATATTACACAATGTGTGTCACTAAAATATGTTATACCTCTGAAATTCATGCAAGACCTTTAAAGTGCTTTTTTATATGTGTGTGTGAAATCTCAAAGCCTCAGTTGTGTTATAGGAAAATGAAAATACTATGAGCAAGGAAGTTTTAACAGACACAGTGCCTGTCACTAAAATATTTTAACATTATGAGTTTATACAAAAAGCTCTAAAATGTGTGAAATCCTCAAAATAAGGTTTGTGACCCCCTAGGCCTAGGGGATTCTGATAGAAATTTATGTGACACTCCTATTTTATTTATTATTATTATTTCAAGGGACATCACAAGGCCTTAACTGAAAATCACTATATACAGGACCAAAAATAGGCCCAGGCATTTTTAAAAAGAGCAGCCCACCCCGGTATATAATGTGTGTGTGTAAATATATATATATATATATATATATATATATATATATATAAATATATATACATACACACACATATATATATATATATATATATATATATATATATAGTATGCAGTATACAGTCAAATGTTAATACTGTTTGGATATTTGTGAAAGTATATAAACACTAAAGAGAGAGATTTTAATGTTAGGTTTCCTTTGTGAACAAAGTATTTACAACATTATCTCTTTTTTTTTCAAGAACATAGCTTATCCTACATCTAGCTTCTTCTTTCTTTTTTTAACAATTTTTTTATTGGGGTTTTAAATCATACATAACACCAAATTGAAAAGGTTACAAGGCAGATAAAAGTTAACATAGCAATATAACGTTCAATATTGTTCGTCCATTACATCAAAATGTAAACCTGTACTATTGACTTTTGTAGAACATGAACAATTTTTACACAAAATTCCAGTGTCGTACATCCGCTACAGTAGGGAAGGCAACGTATTTCAGGACTTAACAAAGTTGTTCCTATGTAACCCTAAACTATGGTCTGAATTAACCCTCACTTAAGTTTATATTAAGTATTTCCCATTGTACTTGATAGTCACTCCATGACTATTAGCTTTGGAATTATAAGTGTTTGGGAATGACAGTCCTGCAAATTGTATAACTTTTTATATGTAGGGAATAAATATCAGTAGTAGTGATACATATAAGGGAGAGGGGGATGTTGTAATGAAATTGTCGTAAAACATGTAAAATAGTAATTTAGGGAATTGTGGCCATAGGATGTATTTTCCTTTGTTTACTGTCATAAACTTTGCTGGGGGGGGGTGGAGATTTAGTAGTTACAGTATTCAATTTAGGGGTAGCGTGTTATATATATTGTAGCACCTCCAAAATATATAGATGGACACTTTTACAACCTTGTGTGAAAACCTGGTAAGACCTATAATTATACAAGCTAAGCAGTATAAGTCACAAACTATATAATGTCATATCAAACTACACCCAGAAATATAATATGTACGACATAGTAGGTATGCCCTAAAACTTTTATCTCAAAGACCTAGGATTGTCTCATCTGTAGAATTTTATCTGTAGTTAGGTAAGTATATGGCAAGGTAAAGTAGAATCACTTAATAACCTTAGAGGGGGTTTTACCCTTATAACTAAATTATTCCTACTCCTATTATGGACCTCTGGGGCCAAATGCAGTAGTATAGGGCTACGTTTTAGAACCTGGTCTGTTCTTTCAGTCTCAGATTGCCAAGTGACTTTTCTTCCTACTGAACGCGTTTCATCCGCTGCACGGGCGGACTTTCTCAACAGATGATTTTGGGATAGTTTCGTCCAAGACCAGAAGGGCTTTTAAATTTACCGGGCTTATTAGTGTCCCGTCCCTCAAGCTTGATTGACATTCTTATATACTGTTAGGCTATTGCGGGGAATGCTTGACAATTGTTATTTTGTTGCTACGTTATACTCTATAAATGTACAAACTATATTTTACTTATGAATAAAATAAATCCCAGCAAGCAAATCTTAGATTCATAAATATATTTTTAATTTTTTATTCTCCAGAAAAAAACAAAATCCATCATCTGAAGAGGTTCAAAAATGAATATCCATTCTCATTCACACAAACCCCAACCACCATGTAAATCCACTCGATTGAGCTAGGAAAAATATTCACACTTCATCAAATAGCAAAAAGTATATATTCACACTTCATCTATTTACATCATATAACAGAAAATAAACAGATTTAATCTATTCACACAACATCATACAAAAATTCTACACCCCCCAGGCATCCCAAGGGGGTGATGACCAACACCACCTGCACCAAAAATAGAAAAAATAGAAAGAACTGAAAAAAATGTCTCTCAGCCTGAGCGGTGAAGAACTTCCAAAGTTTTTAAACAATGCAACTCATAAATTGTAATAATCCTTATATCCGTCGATACAGATTATATACTTGTTTCACGCTTTGCAACAATTGTTGTACTTTCACATTTCATACATGTGCTGTCTGTATCCATATGCACCAATCATTCATCCGTTATATCTTTACTTTTCAGCCTTAACAGTGTAAAAGGTTCTTTGGATTTAAATAAACCCTTCAAAAAAGCTCATATGGTGGAACAGTCCTTTTACCAGCATATATATGGTTTATTGGTTATCTATGTTTGCGTGATTCGCAGAATACTCTGTATATGTATGATAGTCCTGTATATATATATATGGATATAAGTTGCAATAATTCTTATATTTTCAATCTTCACATATGTATTACATACATCCATATGCACCAAACTTAGGCTGCTGTACTGATATCAAAGAGCTCATATAAACCTTGATCGGCTATGACAGAAACAATCTTAGTCCATGATAATCCGACCTCACACCATAAGACTTCACTCACAGTACACATAAACAGCTTTCCATACTCATATATCGTGGTCTAAAACTCGACCCGTGCCTTAGGTTTTGGCAATCTTATATATCACTTGTTCCAGCCGTTAAACATGGCATTCGATATGTAACAATATTAACTGAGTCTCGCTTCTCATGCTCTCAAGTATCACTGTGAGACTTACGTTCGTTCGGTGTGGAAATGGAAATCTTCAAACACTCCAGTCCCATACCTCAATGTCATGCCGAAATAAGCTTTTTGAATCTTGTGGTTTCTCTGACACAGGATAACAGCAGGTGATGGCGTCTAGTGATTCCGATGCGCGCTTCAGGACTCCGCCCTTTGTCAAGGAATATGCAGGTGTGTCTGTGAGAGGTGCTTTTTGATGGTCAATACTCAATCCTGATTGGATGCTTCCAAACACACCTCTCTTACGTCACACATCATTCAAAAACCGAAGTGTTAATACACTCGTTATTCAATGCTCAATAGTGGATTCGCACAAAACCTACGAATATTACACAATAATATGTATCCTAACCTGATGCTCCAATCATCCCAAGTAACAGAATTAAACATGTCTAATGACCCATATGTGTATATACCTTGCAAGTAAAAAGAAAAAATATATAAGAAAAAATGTCCATAATTGGACTTGTTTGCATAGAGCTAGTTTCTGTATTTAAAGGGACAGAACCAAACTTATTTATATATACAGCAATGCAAATACCTGTTTGCATAGAGTTTGCTTCCGTCTTTAAAGGGACAGAAACCAGCTATTTCATATATACAGCAATGCGGATACCTCAATAGTGTGTTAGAGACATTTAAATTAAAGGAAATATAAATTCACACCTGTATATTAACATCAAACTAATCACTGGGAATATCTTATATGGATTCATCATTGCCAAGTAAACCTGTAAATGTGTCAACTGCATTATATAATCAAAATATGTCTATATCTATAAGCCTGCTGTAAAAAATAATAGTAACTACAAAATAGAAATTCTTTTCACAACATATGAGAATTAATAGTATCTCAAGAAAATATTATATATGCAGAAAGACAATCTTTAAAGAGACAGTACATCATTTCTATATACTCAGTCTATCATAGACATTATTGCCTCCATACTGATGACCTCTAATATATTCCTCAGTGTCAGTAGGAGTTACATATGTTGTTATTAATTGCTTTGTGAGGCACCCAGCCATGTTTTTTATGCCATAGGGCCCGTGAGACCCATTCCTAAGCATGGCAGCTAATCAAGTAGTTCTGTATTGATTTAGTTATACATTAGCTCAATATGATGATGAAAATTATAATTAAAGTTCTAAATGATAATTTAGAGGTTCGAAAAAAAAAATACATCCTGCTCCCCTACCCAAGTTCAGTCCACTTCTGACTTCTCCACTGTACAGACTGGAGTGGCGGTCATTGTGGCTCTGTGGTTTGCTTAGAACTGGTGCACAGCAGAAGCTGAGGCTTGAAATCCAGCTGTGACATATAAGCTTTTGTGTTGGTGTATTTGGCTAGTGAAACATTACAAATAGCAACTCAAGAATTAATCTAGATTTGCAAACTTTTTTCTATGTTTTGAAAAGAAGTTATGTCTAAGACCTATGGTCACGTACAGCTATGGCACATTTTAATGGATGGAAAAGCATGAACATAGAATGTCTTTTTGTTTCTCCCCACATTCCCACAAATAACACACTTAATCTCTTCTTTCATGTTGGAATCAAGCAATGATACTTTGCTGCACAGTGGGAGGCTGACGCTTGCCCTCAAGGGCAGGGAGGAGACTGTAATCCACGGAAAGATGGCTGATTTTTATCATGCCGGCTTATGTATATTGCTAAACCCAGAAGATAAGCATTTCTCAAAAGGGCCTTGCAAATGCACCTACATATCAGATTTACCCAGAGCTACCTCTAGCAATGCTAATGTAGTACAGAAAGGCAAAATTAGCAGAGGGCGACTGGTATGCCATCAGTTCCTCTTCTCCTTGAGATCTAATGTACCCTGAATCTGTTCCTTCCTTCCCATGCTCTGGGAGTAGCACGGCAGCAGCTTTCAAGAAATCTTGCCAAAGGACACAGGTTTTCTTCTTTTTTGTTTCCGATGAAATCATATGGTTTACTTGCTGTCTGAAAGCTACTGCCTTAACATGAACCCATGTCCAGAAAAGCAGTCTGCAAGGTGAAATACAGTACAACTGTGATCCCTGCAACAGTGCAAGGAGAGGCCCTTACTTTATCGTGCCCCAGAACATTTGCTTTTAAGGCTTACAGAGCATCCTAGCTTCCCCGCCCAAAGGCATTCTTCTGGCTGTAGTAAAAACTATCTCATTGACAGGCCCTACACTCCTTGCATTTGACTTGTGGAGAAAGAAACAGCTACACACATGCACATTAACAAATGCCACATGAGCACTAGAATCTATATCTAACCCACAAAAGGGCAATGTCGCCCATTCATGTAAGCCTTAGGGTTTCTCTAATTTGAAAAGAAGAAGGGGCCTAAGCCACTAACACTGCTGGAACCCATCAGTATATCGATATATTGACCTTCCACCTCACTATTTCCCACATTTTACCCCATTGCCTTAACTCTATTGTAAATCAGATTTTGCCTCACAGATCCCTTCCACAACTCTATTTCACAAAGCCTATTGTAGATCTGCCAGGTCCATTCTGATCTCACACTTTACACATTCCTACTAGCCAAGAGAATGTGGTGTGAGAGCTACCTATGTATGGTCAATGCTAAAATGCCTAAATGTTCACAATATCTCCAAGATTGTGATCTTTTTATACAATGGAATAAAACAGGGGAGGCAGGAAAAAAGCACTCCGTGGAAAGAGCTGACCAAAAAAAGTGCTAATGAATTGAATTAATTAAAAGTATCAATAAAAAAAAAGAAAAAAATGAAAAAAATGATGAATAAAGGTAATAGTAAAAATGACTCTGTGACAATTTTAACAGTGATGTAAATAGGATAAACCTTTCTATAAATAAATCAAACGGTAAAAATAAAATTTATATGAAAAAATTAATAAGTAAGTTAAAAAAACTAATTTGATAATCATATATAACAATTTATGTAAAAAGATGCAGGCATCTAAGTGACAAATTACGTGTTGTGCGTTAAGGTAAAAAAGCAGCGTTAAGAGGTCCTAACGCTGCTTTTTTACGCACGCTGTTATTTCGAATCTTGCAGGTTTAGGGGCACCACACACTTCTTTGGCCTTACCGCAAAACGACTTACGTAAACTTCATAAAGTCTTTTTTCTATGGGACTTCCATAGCGCTGATATTACGACTCTGTCCTGAAGGCGAAAAAGTGAGCGGTACACCCTCAGCCAATAGAATGCAAGCTCAATCCTATTGGCTGATTGCATCAGCCAATAGGATTTTTTCAACCTTAATTCCGATTGGCTGATAGAATTCTATCAGCCAATCGGAATCTAAGGGACGCCATCTTGGATAACGCCACTTAAAGGAACCGTCATTCAGTAAGAAGACTTTGTTTGAAGAGGATACTCCACGTCTGATGTCTTGAAGATGGAGCCGCTCTGCGTCGGATGTATGAAGATAGAAGATGCCATCTGGATGAAGACTTCTGCCCGTCTGGAGGACCACTTCGCCCGGCTTGGATGAAGACTTCTCCCGGCTTTGTTGAGGACTTTGGCCCGGTTGGATGAAGACTTCTGCGGCTTCCTGAGGATGGATGTCCGGTCTTCAGAACAGTAAGTCGATCTTCGGGGGGGTTAGTGTTAGGTTTTTTTAAGGGTGTATTGGGTGGGTTTTATTTTTTAGATTAGGGTTTGGGCCGCAAAAGAGCTAACGGCCCTTTTGAGGGCAATGCCCATCCAAAATGCGATTTTCAGGGCAATGGGGAGCTTAGGTTTTTTTAGATAGTATTTTATTTGGGGGGTTTTACTGTTGGGGGGTTGTTTGTATTTTTTTTTTTTACAGGTAAAAGAACTGATTACTTTGGGACAATGCCCAGCAAAAGGCCCTTTTATGGGCTTTTGATAGTTTAGTTTAGGCTAGGGTTTATTTTTATTTTGGGGGGGGCTATTTTTTATTTTGATAGGGCTATCAGATTAGGTGTAATTAGTTTAAATATCTTGTAATTTGTTTATTATTTTCTGTAATTTAGTGGGGGGTTTGTACTTTAGCTAATTTAATTTATTTAATTGTTGTTAATTTAGTTAATGTATTTAATTATAGTGTAGTGAAAGGTGTTATTGTATCTTAGGTTAGGTTTTATTTTACAGGTTATTTTGTATTTATGTTAGCTAGGTAGTTATTAAATAGTTAATAACTATTTAATAACTATTCTACCTAGTTAAAACAAACACAAACTTGCCTGTAAAATAAAAATAAACCCTAAGCTAGCTACAATGTAACTATCAGTTATATTATAGCTAGCTTAGGGTTTATTTTACAGGTAAGTATTTAGTTTTAAATAGGAATAATTTAGATAATGATAGAAAATTTTAGTTAGATTTATTGTAATTATATTTAAGATAGGGGGTGTTAGGGTTAGACTTAGGTTTAGGGGTTAATACATTTAGTATAGTGGCGGCGACATTGGGGGCGGCAGATTAGGGGTTAATAAATGTAGGTAGGTTGCGGCAATGTTAGGGATGGCAGATTAGGTGTTAATAATATTTAACTAATGTTTGCGAGGTGGGATTGCGGCGGTTTAGGGGTTAATATGTTTATTATAGTGGTGGTGACGTTGGGGGCAGCAGATTAGGGGTTAATAAGTGTAGGTAGGTTGCGGCGACATTGGGGCGGCAGATTAGGGGTTAATAAATATAATGTAGGTATCAGCGATGTTGAGGCCAGCAGATTAGGGGTTCATAAGTATAATGTAGGTGGCGGCGGTTTCCGGAGCGGCAGATTAGGGGTTAATAAATATAATGCAGGTGTCGGTGATGTCGGGGGCAGCAGATTAGGGTTAATAAGTGTAAGATTAGAGGTGTTTAGACTCGGGTTCATGTTAGGGTGTTAGGAATAGACATAAATTTTATTTCCCCATAGGAATCAAAGGGGCTGCGTTACTGAGTTTTACGCTGCTTTTTGGCAGGTGTTAGACTTTTTCTCAGCCGGCTCTCCCGTTGATTCCTATGGGAAAATCGTGCATGAGCACATACGACCAGCTCACCGCTGACTTAAGCAGCGCTAGTATTGGAGTGGGTTAAGGAGCAAAATTTTGCTCAACGCTCACTTCTTGCCTTTTAACGCCGGGTTTGTAAAAAGCTGTAGGTAAGTGAGCGATGAGAGAAAACTGCTCGTTAGCACCGCACAGCCTCTAACACAAAACTCGTAATCTGGCCGAGTGTTAGATACTAAGGTCTGTAGATATATTTGAATATTTGCTTAAAACTTCCAGAAATTCCTGTAGAAAAAAGCACAACACACACAATTGTGTTATAGGCTATTTAGAGCAAACTGGTGTTGGCAGTATTATGGCATTGGATGGTATAAAAATATATAAATAAGTACAATACAAGTGATTATGTACAAAATAGAGTAACTATTTTCAGAAATGATGTAAAAGTGAAAATATAGTCAATTGAGACAATTCGTGTGAGGACTCTAAAGGAATCTTCAGCTGTGCACAGCACTGGATGAATTGGGATGTAAAAACTCACTGTTCCTCGTTAGTTTGGTTGATGCACTAGTTCCGTAGTGAGCTCCGAGATTGTGATGACGTCAGATCACGTGACCAAGTCAGTGCATTGTTATTGGTCTCTCCTCGATGGTAGTTCTTTGTTGATTTGGAAACAAAGTATCTTTGTGATTCTGGGTCCCGAAACAATTATGGAACAACTCCGGTTGCTCAATTTTGGCCCAGTTTAGATCCTTTATAGCTGGATGTGGAAATATATGTTGAGCACAGCAGGAATTATACATACAGTTTGTTCGTATATGTCACAAAACAAACAATGAACCTGATATGGTCATAGTGGGCAAAACAAGCTTTACCAGGAATTATTCATATGTCTATATTCCAAAATTATAGAAATAGAGATGAGCCTGTATGACGTAAGTATATAGCCCAATGTGTGTGAAGAGCAAATGTGTCAGAAAATTCTACCCATTTCGGCAGACCTAACTGCCTTTATCAAGTTGCTTACTGGTACTAACAATTGCCCTTATATAGTGAAACAAAATGTGTAACAGAAACTGTGATAGGTTCAGAAGTGTTTGTCCAATAGGATTAAAGTGGTAGTGGGTTAAAAAAAAGTAACCCAAGATTATAGTAAAGGAAATGCAGTGCCGACAGACAGAAGCTGAACATGGAAGAGAATCTTAACCATTAAATATCCAGGTCCTGTCCGTTATTAGCTCTAGCATTAACTAACATCTTACAATTAGATATTCATTTTTAACATTTTAATAAATATAAGGCAAGTGATATAAATTTGGTTATATGTCATTTACAAAAAACAGAAAAAAAATATATAATAAGTGCTTGTTTTGGAAAACATAAACAAACATATGTGAATAGGGTGTGAAAATAGATAAAATTAACCCTAATGCATTAGAGATATTATCTGATGTAATAGGGAAAAAAGGGAAAAAATAAGAAAAAATGAAAAGGGATTTAAAGTGAAGGTAAACTTTGGTGAATGAAAGCCCGTTTTTTAAAAATACTATTAAAAACAGGGGCACTTTCATTCATCAAAGTTTACAAAGCAGCCGTTTTGATTAAAAACTTACCTTTTTTTCTTTTCACAGCCAGAGCAGTTTCTCCCTCCTGGAAATCCTCTCTTCACATGTCAGCAATGACTAATCCGGCTTCCTCTAATCACAGCATGGCCTCATGCAATGACTACCCTGGGGGGGAAAGCCGTGATTGGAGGAAGCCGGATTAGTCATTGCTGACGTGTGAAGAGAGGATTTAATAGTATTTTTAAAAAACGGGCTTTCATTCACCAAAGTTTACCTTCACTTTAAATTAAAAAAGTGCTAATCTGGTAGTTAATTATAATAATGTGATAAAATTAAATTAAGGTATTTAGATCAAAAGAGCTATTGAGCCCTTGTGGATACTGTATAGTGTTTTGAAATGGAAAATAAGTTCAGCTTCTTTTTTAAGTAATATTTTTTTTTCATATTCCCTTCCCTTGTACTGGGGTGAATTTTGAGAATGCCCCAAAAATTAAAACACCTTAGATCGCCTTGGTGTATATCTGTATAGTGTTGGTACAGTGCAGTTTTATTGGTTTTATGTTCTATGTTCCAAATATGTTCTCTAATCCTGTCTCTCAGAAGACAGCTCGTTTGACCTATATATAACAAATTACAAGAGCAATTTATACAGTATACAACATTAGAGTCACTACATTTAATAATTTATTTAATTACAAAGGTATTTTGTTCATCAGTAGAAACTATTTTCTTCATCTTACTACTTGATTTACAGGACTTGCAGGTATGACATGGGAAGAAACCTGATAGCTTATTCCTCTCCAAGTCTACATCTGTTAGATTCATTTTTGGATTTTTAAATTCACTAGGAGACAAATAGCTTTTTAATTTTTTTGCCCTTCTAATGATAAGGTCTGGATGTTTTTTTACTATTTTTCCCAGAATGGGATCTTGCTGTATATAGTGCCAATGTTTATTTAAAATGTTTTTTATTTCTGTATGTTGAGAACTGTATTCTGTAAAGAATAGAACATTGATGGTGTCATCATTAGATGTAGAATTGAAGTTAAAGATTTTTTTAAAAATTCTGTTTTTGTTAGATTCATCCTTATTACGAAGGTTATTTCTATCAATAGTTCTTACTGCATTTTTAGTTTCAAGAACTTTTTTCAAGTTTTAGTCTTTCTCTTTACAACGACTGACCAATATTTCAGATTGTATGTCATAAGATTATATGTCTGTTAAATTTTTCCTCACCCTTAAAAATTGACTTTTGGGAATATTGGATATCCATCTATTTACATGGCAACTTTCATAATGGATGAAATTATTTGAGTCAATTTGTTTAAAGAAATTTCTGTTTTTTAATTGGTTATTATGGATTTCTATTTCTATGTCAAGGAAATGTATTTTTCTAGTACTGATTTTGTGTGTAAAAGTTAATCCTAAATTATTCAAATTTAGATCTTCAAGAAAAAATTCTAAAAGTTCTTGATCTCCCTTCCAGATCAGGAAAACATCATCTATATAGCGTTTATAGAGCACAAGGTTAGCTCCCCATTGATTTCCAGTGAAGAAAAACTCTTCATAATATCCCATAAAGAGGTTTTTAGAATGAATGCGATACTATCTAATAAGAATTTGTTTTGTGCATCCATTAATAATATGTCCTTATCTAGAAAATGTGAAATAGCTTTTAGACCAAATGTATGGTCTATGTTAGTGTATAGAGAATTTACATCACATGTGACCATGATGTAATTATTCTTCCATTCAATTTGATTTATGAGATTAAGAAAATGTGTTGAGTCTTTTAGGTATGCTGGTAACTGATTCACATACTTTTGAAGATAGTGGTCAACATACTAGGATAAATTTGATGTTATTGATTCGATCCCTGATATAATGGGGCGACCTGGGGAAGAAGTAAGGTGTTTATGGATTTTTGGTAAAAAGTAAAAAGTTGGGATTCGAGGATGATTTATTTGAAGGAAATTAAACTCAGAATCTGTGAGTATGCCTGTTGTTTTTGCATTATCTACCAATTCATTGAATTTTTTCATTTGGTCCATTAAGGTATTATTTTTAATTTAGTGTATGTTGTTTTGTCATTTAGTAATCTATATGACTCCTCTAGATAATATTGGGTATCCATGATCACGATCCCGCCGCCTTTATCGGCTGGCTTGATCCTAATTTCTTTATTCTCCTGTAGGGATTTAAGTACCTTACGCTCTTTAGGTTTAAGATTATCATTTACTTCTATTATTATTTGTTCCTTCTCTTGTAATCCTTTGTTCAAGGGTTTACCTAGGTAAGCTCAGGAGCAGCAAAGCACCTGGGTGCAAGTTGCTGATTGGTGGCTGCATTTATATGCCTATTGTCATTGGCTTCCCCATGTGTTCAGTTTGAAACCAATAGTGTATTGCTGCTCCTTCAACAAATGAATGATACCAAGAGCAGGAATCAAATTTGATAAAATAAGTAAACTGGAAAGTTGTTAAAAATTGTATGTTCTGTCTGAATCATGAAAGAAAAATTTTGGGTTTCATGTGCCTTTAATGCTGTTTAAAGCAAATGATCTCTATACTGCTGTTTCCTTATTAATTGTCTAAAATCATAAAAATATGTGGTAGTTGCCCTGACAGGGGCAAGCGTAGGACTCCGTGGTGGTGCGGTGCTTAGCTTACCTGCAAGTTGAAGGTTTAAAGTTTGTAAACCAACAGCTGGCGCATGTTCCTCATGGGGAATGTCCTTCTAGCAGTCTGAATATCAATGTCTATTTTGGAAATGTTATTTTATTCTATTTTATTTTTCTTGAGAAAGCCATCTCTTTACTGTTGCGGCCTAGTTGTTGACTCCTTGGCACATGTTCATCACTTTACTGTTCAGACACTCTTTCTTGCATTAAAGAAACACGAAAGACACATTTTTATATTTTTTCGTGAATGGGATGGAGCATACAATTTTTAAATCAACTTTCCAATTTACTTCTATTATTACATTTGTCTCTATTCTCTTGGTATCCTTTGTTGAAGTAGTAGCAGCAACACACTTCTGGAAGCTAGCTGAACATACTGAGTGAGTCAATAAGAAGAGGCATGTGGTGTACCCCCTTGCAACTAGCATGTTGTGTTCTGCATGTTGTGTACCCCCTTGCAACTAGCATGTTGTGTTCTGCATGTTGTGTACCCCCTTGCAACTAGCATGTTGTGTTCTGCATGTTGTGTACCCCCTTGCAACTAGCACTTGTGTTCTGCATGTTGTGTACCCCCTTGTAACTAGCAATCCAAAGGTGAATCTTGGTTGGCAAAGTTATTCTCTTTCATTTCTTTACAACAAGCCATCTCTCTACTGTGTACACACAGTATCTGAGGTCAATGGTCTGAAATCAGCAAAATAATGGGTAGTGGCCCTGCGGGTTTGGGTGGCGTGGGTCATTGTGGCTCTGTGGCTTGCTTAGCAGTGGTGCACAGCAGCAGCTGAGGCTTGGAATCCAGCTGTGGCATCAAAGCTTTTACGGTGGTGTATCCAGCTAGTGAAACATTACAAATAGCAACCCAAGAATTCATCTAGCTTTGCAAACTTTATAAAATGTTTTGAAAAGAAGTCATGTCTAAGACCTAGGGTCACCTACAGCTATGGCACATTTCAATGGATGGATGCAAAGCCTAAAAGCATGAAAATAAAATGCCTTTTGGTTTCTCCCCACATTCCTGCAGAAAGCAGCTGTAGACCCCTGGCTAGCTGAATGCCCCAGTCAACTGAAAGTAGAGCATAGCGATCCTGCTGAGTTGCTACTTTTTCTTATGTTGCTTAACCTTGCCTAAATGCTATTACTAGTCAGCCAAAGATGTGTTTTTTTTTTTTATTATTGCAAACTGCATTCCGATCAACATGCTGCCTGTAATAATTGAAGAAATATGAGACAATGCGTAATTGGGGGAATAGGGAAAGTAGTAGTTCAGAAAACTCACAGATAACTCTCTTAATGGGCCCTTATTTTTGGATTGATTATAAAGGGTATCATTTCTTTCATGTTGGAATCAAGCAATGATACTTTGCTGCACAGTGGGAGGCTAACTCTTGCCCTCAAGGGCAGGGAGGAGACTGTAATCCACGGAAAGAAAGATGGCTGATTTTTATCATGCCGGCATTTCTCAAAAGGGCCTTGCAAATGCACCTACATATCAGATTTACCCAGAGCTACCTCTAGCAATGCTAATGTAGCACAGAAAGGCGAAATCAGCAGAGGGCGACTGGTATGCCATCAGTTCCTCTTCTCCTTGAGATCTAATGTACCCTGAATCTGTTCCTTCCTTCCCATGCTCCGGGAGTAGCACGGCAGCAGCTTTCAAGAAATCTTTCCAAAGGAAAGTTTCAGATGAAATCATATGGTTTACTTGCTGTCTGAAAGCTACTGCCTTAACATGAACCAATGTGCAGAAAAGCAGTCTGCAAGGTGAAATACAGTACAACTGTGATCCCTGCAATAGTGCAAGGAGAGGCCCTTACTTTATCGTGCCCCAGAACATTTGCTTTTAAGGCTTACAGAGCATCCTAGCTTCCCCGCCTGTGATGAGAGCAGGATGTGATGTCACTAGTTGGGGGTGGGGCTTAGGTCCGGTAGTCTTTGTCGCAGTTAGTTAGTGAAATCAACCTGACTAGAGGTATGTTTCTGTGCTCTGTAATAAAATAGAGTTGTACCATCAGTGCTGTGTCCTGCATATTTCCTGCATCTCATGACATGGTGTCAGAAGTTCTGGCCTGCGCTTCTGTTCCTGATCAATTGCAATGTCAAAGTTAACCCCACCTGAGCCTTTTGACTTCTCTCAGCCTGCAGCTTGGCCCACATGGCGTCAGCGGTTTCAGCACTTCAGGATTGCTTCCAAACTGAACAAGGAGATTGGTGATGTACAAGTTAATTCTCTTTTATACTCTATGGGGAAAGATTTGGAGCCAGTGTTCAATGCTTTTACTTTCCAAGAAGGGGAAGAATTTAACTTTGATATAGTTATGGATAAACTCAGTGCCCACTTTGTGCCCAAAAGAAATGTGATTCATGAGAGAGCTTGTTTTCACAAACGTAATCAGCGTGTGGGAGAATCTGTGGAGTCATTTGTGCGCAGCCTGTATGAACTAGCTGAATTCTGTGAGTTTGGTGTTGCTAAAGAAGAGCAAATCAGAGACATAATAGTTATTGGAATTGCAGATGCTGAAGTCTCACTGAAGCTGCAGTTAGAGCCTGATTTAACATTAGATGGGGCTATTAGGATGGCCCGCCAGAGTGAACTGGTGAAAAAGCAGAGTGCTGATCTGAGGTCTGAGAGTATTGTGGATGAAGTGCAACAGTCCAGGAAAACTGCTAGTGAAAGGCACAGTGTGAGCGGTAGATCTAAAGTAATGGAAAGGCCTAGAAGTGGATGGGCGCAACATGCCCGTTGCACACGGTGCTACCGTGCCCATGATCAGAGTGTTATATGCCCGGCCAGAGATAAAAGATGCAGAAAATGTAACAGAATGGGCCATTTTGAAGTGGTGTGTTAAACTGAATACATTAAGGAGATGCAGGTGGACAGTGACCCGGAGGGTCAGGAAGTATCTTTTGTGGGGTCCGTTGTGGAACGGCCAAGCTCAGAGGAAGATTGGAAAGTTACTTTTACTGTAATGGGAGCCAAAGTTGATTTTAAGATTGACACAGGAGCAGATATCACTGTAATGTCTTTTGCTGAATTTATGAAACTGCCTCGACAGCCCCAGCTGGCGAAGGTTACTACAAATGTCCATAGTCCTGGTGGCTGCATTGATTGTATGGGGAAATTTCTTGCCAGCTGTGAGTACAAGCAAAGGAAGTTCACCATGTGGGTGCATGTGATCCGAGGTCAGTGTGTTAACAATTTATTGAGCAGAAAAGCAGCCTGTGACTTGGGCCTCGTGGCCAGAGTGAATGAGATTTCCGAAGCTATGTTTGGCGAGTTGGGCCTACTGAATTGCAAACCAGTCCGTATAGCACTTAAAAGTGACGCAGTCCCATACAGTATTTCTACTCCCTGTAGAATTCCGTTCCCGCTCATGCCTCAAGTGGAGAAAGAGCTCATGCGCATGAAGTCCATGGGGGTTATTGAAGAGGTTGTTGAAGCGACTGATTGGTGTGCCCCTATTGTTCCAGTTGCAAAGAAAAACGGAAAGGTGCGCATCTGTGTGGACCTGAAAAGGTTGAATGAGGCAGTGAAGAGAGAGAGATTTGTGCTGCCAACATTAGAAGATATAGCTCCAAAGTTGGCTGGGGCGAAGTTATTTTCCACATTAGACGCTTCTAGCGGCTTTTGGCAGATCCCCCTGGATCCAAAGTGCCACAAACTGACTACCTTTATCACACCGGTAGGTCGGTTCTGCTTCTGCAGACTCGCCTTTGGGATATCCTCCGCTCCTGAAATCTTTCAAAGGGAAATGAGTTCTCTCCTGAGTGACCACGTGGGCACAGTGGTCGTCATGGACAACATTCTAGTGTACGGGTCTACAGTGGAGGAGCATGATCAGCGTTTAAGTTGTGTGCTACAGGCTATCAAAGAGTCTGGGCTGAAGCTGAATAAAGAAAAATGTCATTTTAAGAAAACTGAGTTATGTTACTTTGGGCATATCATCAACGGGGATGGCATCAAGTCAGACCCCGAGAAAATTTGTGCTATTGAACAGATGAAAAGTCCTTCTGATGTACATGAGCTGAGACAGATATTGGGCCTTGTAAATTACGTGGGCAAGTTTCTTCCAGATTTATCAACAGTTTTACACCCTATCACAGAGTTGCTTAAGAAAGACGTTGCCTGGGTCTGGGGACCTTCACAAAAAAAAGCTTTTCTGCAGGCCAAGTCCCTGCTGGGGTCTGCCCCAGTGCTGGGGTTCTATGACCCTTCAAAAAAGACTGTGGTTAGTGCCGATGCAAGCAGTTATGGGTTGGGGGCTGCACTCCTGCAGTTAAATGAAAATAAACTACAGCCCATCGCCTACTGTTCCCGCACACTGACGGCTGCGGAGTCAAAATACGCTCAAATTGAGAAAGAGTGCCTGGCTGCAGTTTGGGCCTGTGAGCGCTTTCAGCGTTATCTAGTGGGTTTGGAGAAATTTAGTCTGGAAACTGACCACAAACCGCTAGTCCCTCTAATCAACTCTTATGACATTGACAAAACACCCTTGAGATGCCAGAGACTTTTAATGAGACTGCTCAGGTTCAATGTTCAGGCAGTGCATGTGCCGGGGAAACAACTGGTTGTGGCGGATAAACTATCCAGGCTCCCGCTGGCTGCTGCTGAAGAATCCTCCACAGAATCTGATGTGAAAGTGTATGTTGATTCAGTTCTGGCCTCTAAGTCTATTTCTTCAAGGAAACTGGAGGAAATAAAGAAAGAGACATATTTGGACACAGATCTGCAAGAGGTTATAAGGTACATAAAAGAAGGCTGGCCCGAGAGCCGGGCAGCCTGGATGTCTTTAAGTGCTAACCAGCCAGAGAGGTCGCAGCTCACGGAGTTGGAGGGGATGGTGCTGTTCCAAGACCGCACTGTAATTCCTGTCAGCATGAGGAAGGAGATGTTAAACAGGATTCATGATGGCCACTTAGGGATTACAAAGTGCAGAGAGAGGGCAGCTACAGCTGCGTGGTGGCCTGGGATCAGCTCCGACATTGCAAATTACGTGTCTAAATTTGCCTTTTGCCGGGAACGCCGGCCTAATCAGAGAAGGGAGCACTTGATTTCTACTCCGCTGCCTGCGGGGCCGTGGCAGAAAATAGCTGCTGATTTGTGTGAACTGCATGGAAAAAAGTTCCTTGTTGTGATCGACTACTATTCCAGGTACTTGGAAATTGCACCCCTGAATGATATCACAAGTCAAGCCGTTATCATTCGCCTGAAGAGCTTGTTCGCCCGGTGGAGCTGGTGAGTGATAATGGTATGCAGTTCGCTTCTACAGAGTTCAGTGCTTTCAGCAGGGAATATGACTTTGTACATTCCACGTCAAGTCCACATTATCCACAGGCCAACGGAATGGCTGAAAGGGCAGTTCAAACAACAAAATTCATTCTAAAGCAATCTGAGCCGTACCTGGCCCTCTTTTCATGCAGGGCGATGCCCATTCAAGCTACCGGGTTTAGCCCGGCACAGCTGATGCTAGGATGCCAGATTCGCACCACTTTACCCTCAGTGGGTGTCTTCAAGCCGCCTGGCCCTGTTCCTCGGGACAAAGTCCTTAGGAGGGATGAAGAGGCCAAAAAGGGTTATCGATTCTTCTACGACAGGAGACATTCTGTCAGGCCCTTACAGGAACTGAATGCGGGGCAAAGTGTCAGAATTAAACTGGATGATGAGAAGAAATGGAAGATGCCTGCTACGGTAGTTGGCCGCTCTCCAGAACTAAGGTCTTATACAGTCCTTACTGAGGGAGGGACGGTTACACGCCGTAACCGAAGACATCTTCAGCCTGTACCTGAGAGTCTGGAACTGGATGCCTCAGTACCACCGCCGGTGGGATCCCCTGTTCTAAAAGAGGTGCCTTCCCCTCAGCAAGATCACAGCGGGGATATATCTTTGCCTCCACCGGACTCTAATTCACCATCTTCTGTATCAGAGGACAGTTCATGCAAAGTTACATCAAGCGGAAGAGTGGTGAGACTTCCGGCCCGATATAGGAACTGACTTTAGCTAGAACAGTGACCGGACGTATGGGCAGAATAATCCCATGATCACTGTGGACTAGGGTAGTCTACCCCGATGTCCAAGTCAGGATGTCATTTATGTGTTTATATTTTCTGAACCTATTTGTTTATATATATTGTTCGAAAAAATGTTGTTGTTTACTCTGTTCGTATACCTTGTGATTTGTTATATTCAAATTTATGCTTCGCCTTTGAAAAAGGGGAAGATGTGATGAGAGCAGGATGTGATGTCACTAGTTGGGGTGGGTAGTCCGGTAGTCTGTGTCGCAGTTAGTTAGTGAAATCAACCTGACTAGATGTATGTTTCTCTGCTCTGTAATAAAATAGAGTTGTACCATCAGTGCTGTGTCCTGCATATGTCCTGCATCTCATGACACCGCCCAAAGGCATTCTTCTGGCTGTAGTAAAAACTATCTCATTGACAGGCCCTACACTCCTTGCCTTTGACTTGTGAAGAAAAAAACAGCCACACACATGCACATGAATAAATGTCACATGAGCATTAGAATCTATATCTAACCAACAAAAGGGCAATGTCGGCCCATTCATGTAAGCCTTAGGGTTTCTCTAATTTGAAAAGAAGAAGGGGCCTAAGCCACTATCACTGCTGGAACCCATCAGTATATCAATATAATGCCCTTCCACCTCACTATTTCCCACATTTTACCCCATTGCCTTAAATCTATTGTAAATCAGATTTTGCCTCACAGATCCCTTCCACAACTCTATATCCCAAAGCCTATTGTAGATCTGCCAGGTGCATTCTGATCTCACACTTTACACATTCCTACTACCCCCCCCCCCTTCCTTATTACAGATCCTCCCTCACAATCATTACAATGCCTACACCCCATTCTAAATATCCCAGAACCCACCACATCTTAATATGAAATAAATTCTTTACACCTCTGACAAAACATATTTTTTCTAGATGATTCTACCTATCTGGCCCCTCTGTGTACCCTACTGTTTTTATCTGCTCTTCCATTACAGCATTCCATCCAAATTTTAATCTCCCTCCTCTCCCTCCACTTTTTTCACACCAGATACCCCTCTAGAACAACATCCCATTCCTTCTCTACCAGACCCCCAACATACTCACACACACACAAACCCCAGATCCATACCCTATTTTTTCCCCAAAAAAGTCACCACCACCATCCACATACTCATTTTTCCAACCTGCCTCTTCCCATTCCAGATCCATACCATTTTTCCCAAATAGACCCCTTTGCCCTTTAATCACATCCTATTGGGGGGTTTTTAAAAGCAGGACCACTCCTCAGCCTTCATTCAATCAAAATCCCTACCCTACAGATTTTTTCCCTAGTCTCATTTGCTATCCAGATTCCTCTTTTTCTCTCTCTCCTTTTCTCCATCCAGTCTCCTCCCCTTTTATTTTCCTCATCTGATCCTTCTGGATGAGGAAAAACCATAGAAAGGGGAGGAGACTGGATGGGAAAAATGGGACGAGACTGGATGGGAAAAATGGGAGGGGACTGGATGAGGGAAAAAGATTTTTCCCATCCAGCCAATCCACATTTTCCCTATCCAGTCTCCTCCCATTTTCCCCATCCAGTCTCCTCCCCTTCCTATGGTTTTTCCTCATCCAGTCTCCTCCCCCTCCCAAGTTTTCCCAGCCCGACCACATCTATATTTCTTCCCTATCCTGTCTCCTCCCCTTCCTATGTTTTTCCCTATCCAGACCACTCCCATTTTTCCCATCCAATCTATATACGCTGCGTAATGCATGTCCTACAAATAACTTTTCCTAAATCAGCTTTATTGTTTTGCAGGCTACTGAATTTGTGTTTTTACCTCTCAATAAAGTTTTGAGACGAGCACAATTTATTAATTTATTTATTTTTAACAAAAGGAAGATGCATTTAAAGGGACAGGAAAACAGTGACGTGCAGTCACAGGAGGCAGGTGAGGCAGTGCCTCCCCTGGCCAATGTATGTAATAACAGCCTTTTGAGAAAAAAAAATTAGATCTTTTTTTTTCATATTTTTTTTTTAATAAAAAAAGGTGACCACCCCTCCACCAAATTCATGTGCTTGTGTAAAACTTATATAAAAAAAAGTAATACAATATACATAATTCAATACATTCATATTGCGCAAGACAAGGCCAGCCAGCTGTCCTTGCATTGCGCAATATGAATGTATTGACTCACTGTGGAAGTGTATGGGCCGCTGAGAGACTGCCACCAAGAGGAGAAAAGGTGCTAATGCAGTGCTCTCCAATGCGCCCCATACGCTCCCACTGGAGGCTTGACTGTGAAAGCCTACGGACTCAGCCCTGAGTCTCAGCCAATCAGAATTCAGCAAGTCGTCTGAGTCTCTCTGGGGCTGGCTGTCGCTGAGTGCCGGGCGGGAAGGAAATAGAATTGAGGCGCGCGTCAGCGTGTCACGTGCGGTCACGTGACTGTTCTCTCAGAGCAGCTCAACTCAGAGACGGAGTCAGACGTGGTGGAGTGGACAGATGTCAGTGAGTGAACTACTTTCAATTTACAGCAACCGGAGAAGACTAAGTCTAATCTATCTATTAGCGCATCTTTTTTAGGTAGGTAGCGGCACTTGACTGTCGGTTCTATTACTTGATAATTGATATTTTTTTGGATAATTAAATTCAGTGAGTGTCAGTGAAAATTAATGAATGAATTATAATATATTTATTAAATACAAAACTGCTCTTATAGTGACTGAGCCTGAGCCTCGAATTGTTGTTGATTTAGATTAGGATAGGACTACTTAGTGATGATCAGTTCAGATGGGTGCCCCCCCCCTCTGCTGCTCTGAATCTGACATGTTAAGTGCCTGTGTGACCGTGTTGGAAGGAACTTGTGACTCAGTCTGATCCTCTTCTCTGCTTATTTGCTTAGTAAATGTATTTTGTGTATGACCCGGTCAGTGTTGTAAGTACTTACAACACTGACCAGGTCATACACAAAATACATTTATTAAGCAAAACTTCCAAGTTGCTATGGTATGATGTTGATGTTCGCTACTTCTTTGGCAGCTTAATAAATATATTTTAATGAGCAGCCATCTTGCAGCCATCTTGTGATTTAGTACTTATTTGCTTAATAAATGTATTTTGTGTTTGACAAGGTCAGTATTGTAACGTACTAAATATATTTAAATTATAAATATATTTTAATGAGCAGCCATTTTGTGATTTTGTGCTTATTTGCTTAATAAATGTAACTTACAACACTGACCAGGTCATACACAAAATACATTTATTAAGCAAAACTTGCAAGTTGCTATGCTATGGTATTTTTGTTGAAAATCAGATCTAAATATAATCATTAGCTACTGAGCATATTTAGATATTTTTTCCAACAAAGGATATCTGACTTTCTTCATTCTTTTGATATCCTTTGTTGAAAAGCATATCTAAATACGCTCAGTAGCTACGAAGCATATTTAGATATGCTTTTCAACAAAGGATATAAAAAGAATGAAGAAAATCAGATATCCTTTGTTGAACATCATATCTAAATATGCTCAGTAGCTAATGAGCATATTTAGATCTGAGTTTCTTCATTCTTTTGATATCCTTTGTTGAAAAGCATATCTAAATATGCTCTTAGCTACTGAGCATAATTAGATATGATTTTAAACAAAGGATATCTGAATTTCTTCATTCTTTTGATATCCTTTGTTGAAAAGCATATCTAGATATGCTCAGTAGCTACGGAGCATATTTCGATATGCTTTTCAACAAAGGATATCAAAAGAATGAAGAAATTCAGATATCCTTTGTTGAAAATCATATCTAAATATGCTCAGTAGCTATGAGCATATTTAGATATGAGTTTCTTCATTCTTTTGATATCCTTTGTTGAAAAGCATATCTAAATATGATCATAGCTACTGAGCATATTTAGATATGATTTTCAACAAAGGATATCTGATTTTCTTCATTCATTTGATACCCTTTGTTGAAAAGCATATCTACATATGCTCGGTAGCTACTAAGCATATTTAGATATGCTTTTCAACAAAGGATATCAAAAGAATGAAGAAAATCTGATATCCTTTGTTGAAAATCATATCTAAATATGCTCAGTAGATACTGATTGGTGGCTGCATATAGATACCTCATGTGATTGGCTCGCCCATGTGCATTGCTATTTCTTCAACAAAGGATATCTAAAGAATGAAGGCGTATCCGATTGCTAGCCACTGCCTCACCAGCCTCTGAAGTCACCGCACATCACTGCAGTAAAGTCAATATTTTTAAACAACTTTCCATTTTTCTTCTATTATTTATTTATTTTCCTTCTCTTGTTATCCTTTGTTGAAGTGATTACCAAGGTAAGATCAGGGATCAGGAGCAGCAAAGCAAATGTGTTTTAGGTCCTTTAAAAATATAAATAAAAACAAGTCTATAACAACAGATCCTGCCACATCCAAACTTGGTGTCCCACAATGGCTTAGTGGTAAACTATGCTTCCTTGAAAGCAGAAGGTCAAGAGTTCAAATCCACCTGTGGCTAAATGCTCTCCATCATGCAAGTCCTACAAATATCCTCACCTAAAGCACCATTATTGTTTTGAATGCGACTGAATTTGTGTTTTGACCTCTCCATAGAGTTTTGAGACAAGCACAATTTATTAATTTATTTATTTTTAACAAAAGGAAGATGCATTTAAAGGGACAGTAAAGTCAAAATTAGACATTTGCGATTCAGACAAAGCATACATTTTTAAACAACTTTCCAATTTACTTCTATTATTTATTTATTTTCCTTCTCATTTTATCCTTTGTTGAGGTAAGATCAGGCGTAGGAAAGCAAATGTGTTTTATGTCTTTTAAAAATATAAATAAAATCAACAAGTCTATAACAACAGATCCTAAAAAAGAGGGGGTGAGGAGTGAAGATTAGATCAGACTCAGCTTGCTTCCCCAAGTCTGATATGCTCCCAATATCAGATGTGTGAAAGTGTGCAAGGTGGGGGTGGGGAGCGCTCAAAAAAAGAGCTGTGAGTTGGACTGTGATTCTTAACTATTCCTTAAAATCCTTCAAATCTTCTCACAAAAATTCTAAATTAAAGTGTTAATAAATTAATCGCTATGCTGTGTGGTAGTAGACGTTTCTACAAAAAATATACTTTGTGTTAAAACTTATTTCCCCTAATCGGCAATTTTGTAACAATATATATTGTTTGAAACTTAGTTTAAAGTGCAGTGCGGTATTTATCCTATTTCTTAATACTTCTATCCGTAATGTGTAAACACAATGTTGTGAATACAATATACTTTAAGTGAATGAAAAAATTACAGTGGTTTAGAAAAAAACATTTACTTAAAACATGTTAAAATACAAATACAAATACTGTTGCTGAAAACAATTCATATGATGTTCCGTATCTTTATAAATCAAGCATATATAAGAGCATATCCATATCCTATGAAAAATTGTAATTGTTTAAAAATAATGTTTTTCGGTGAGTTCAGATATTGTGATTCTTTAGTAATGTATCTGATAAGGTATTCTTAAGTTGTGGCCACAACTAGTCCATAGATTAAAAAGTCCCAAAGGTAAAAACAAATTGGCTCAACTCCCCCTAACCGGACCTCCGATATCCCTTACCTCCGTGATATTAATCGTGGTGCCGTGGGTTCTGGGAAGAGTGCTTCTGTGTACAAGCCGAGTTTGTTGTGTCTCCCGTCGGCGTGCCGCCGTTTGGGTCGCTTCCGCAACTACTTCCTACCCAGGTGTGTTTGATGTCCGTCTGACGTGGTGCACGGAGGACCTATCGGGTAGCCGGATCGTGGGGGGAGTGTTTCCTGTGATCCTTCTGCTGGAGCTAATAGTATCCACACTCGATGTCGTTTTCTACGCGTTTCAGCGCTGTACCTTGCGCCTTTATCAAGACTGTATACTCTAGTGTGTTCCTTAAGCTCCTTTATAGTCTTTAGAAATTTGGATACTCCCCCTAATCAATTAGAGGTTGTGCTCTTAATATGCTGAGGGTTTATTAGATGTTGTTATTATTCTAATAACAATATTGGCAAGAATAGGTTAACAAAAAGAGATTGACAAAATGAGATGAAATACAATCGCTAAATAGAAATAAATAGTATATGGCGATTTATGCTAAGTGGGGAGATATATAATAGCTGTATAGAGAATGTGTTCCTCGAATTACAAAGTCTAAAGATATTCTGATATACATTATATATTACATAGGTAAAGTGGCTGGTTCCATATATATTGCCTGTATATTTGGCATGGGATACATATTTCTAAAGACTATAAAGGAGCTTAAGGAACACACTAGAGTATACAGTCTTGATAAAGGCGCAAGGTACAGCGCTGAAACGCGTAGAAAACGACATCGAGTGTGGATACTATTAGCTCCAGCAGAAGGATCACAGGAAACACTCCCCCCACGATCCGGCTACCCGATAGGTCCTCCGTGCACCACGTCAGACGGACATCAAACACACCTGGGTAGGAAGTAGTTGCGGAAGCGACCCAAACGGCGGCACGCCGACGGGAGACACAACAAACTCGGCTTGTACACAGAAGCACTCTTCCCAGAACCCACGGCACCACGATTAATATCACGGAGGTAAGGGATATCGGAGGTCCGGTTAGGGGGAGTTGAGCCAATTTGTTTTTACCTTTGGGACTTTTTAATCTATGGACTAGTTGTGGCCACAACTTAAGAATACCTTATCAGATACATTACTAAAGAATCACAATATCTGAACTCACCGAAAAACATTATTTTTAAACAATTACAATTTTTCATAGGATATGGATATGCTCTTATATATGCTTGATTTATAAAGATACGGAACATCATATGAATTGTTTTCAGCAACAGTATTTGTATTTGTATTTTAACATGTTTTAAGTAAATGTTTTTTTCTAAACCACTGTAATTTTTTCATTCACTTAAAGTATATTGTATTCACAACATTGTGTTTACACATTACGGATAGAAGTATTAAGAAATAGGATAAATACCGCACTGCACTTTAAACTAAGTTTCAAACAATATATATTGTTACAAAATTGCCGATTAGGGGAAATAAGTTTTAACACAAAGTATATTTTTTGTAGAAACGTCTACTACCACACAGCATAGCGATTAATTTATTAACACTTTAATTTAGAATTTTTGTGAGAAGATTTGAAGGATTTTAAGGAATAGTTAAGAATCACAGTCCAACTCACAGCTCTTTTTTGAGCGCTCCCCACCCCCACCTTGCACACTTTCACACATCTGATATTGGGAGCATATCAGACTTGGGGAAGCAAGCTGAGTCTGATCTAATCTTCACTCCTCACCCCCTCTTTTTGTAATCAAATTTTCTCCCGTTGAGTGAACATTAGAAACAATATGGACATGTTTAACCTTAGAGATAACATATTATCTGACATATCCAATAACTCTGATGATATACAATCAGACAACACGAACATAGATATACAAGAAGAAATGATTGAACTAGAAAATATAATGATGAGAGAAATTAAACATAAAATTGAAATAATATTTATGGAAAAATACACCAGTTCTAATATGGTCCCAAGGGGACTTAGATTAAAGAAAAATTGCACTTTTGAATTAGAAGAAGATCATGAAAACGAATGGTGCAATGTGCTTGAAAAAGCATCTTTAGATCTAATGCAAGTGATTATTAAATCCCGTACTAGGACATTAGGGAACCTTTCTATAAAAATTAATCAATTTAAAGAAACGCTAAAACCTTATATGGAGGACATCAAATTTAAAGAAAAACAACTGACTATCATTCAAAATATGAAAGATTTAAACGCTAGTATATATAATAGCAAAAGGAAAAAATTAGAAAGAGATGAAACAGATTATAACCAAAATAAAAAAATCACATCTAAAAACGGGGAATGTATCGAAGAAAATGACACAGAAATAGAAGAAATAGAGATGGGAATAACAACAAAAGATACAACTAATAAAAATAAAAATGGTAATAATGATCTTTTTAAAAAATCCAATAAAAAGAATCAACAATATTCAAATAATAGAAACGAATATGGAAATAGAGAAAGACGGAATAATAATAAAATAGAATATGAAGAAAACTATGAACAACACACAGGGATACATTCAGATAGACATAGGGAGGAAGATAATTCCGGATATTATCCAAAAAGGAATTATAGAACCCATAGAAATGGATATGGGCAAAACTATAAAGACAGAGATGATTATAATAGAATAAGAGACACTAATCATAGAGACAGATCCAATAATCATAACTATAACCAAACATACCATTGGGAATATAAAAACTCAAATAGAAATAATTATACAAATAATTGGAGGAATAGAGAACACTATACGAATGATTGGGATAGAAGACAAAATTGGAGGAGGCATACACAAAATTCAGATAGAAATTTCCAAGAAAGACAGAATTACAGACATTACAACCAGGAAGAATATAATTCAAACTATGACAGACGAACATATACTACATATAATGATTATCCAAGATATCAAAACTATAGGGAACATAATTCTGATTATAATAGACATCAAGGTAGGAACAAAGAAATTAGAGATTCACAAGGAAAGATAGAATTAAAGAATAGATATGAAGCATTAGAACCCTTAGATGAAAATACAAATGGAAACCAACATTTTTTAGGGATAGGACAAGAACACCCATCCACATCGAACACATTACAGCAAGAAAACAGAGAGAGATTAAAAAATCAAAAGAAAAGAAGATTAGAGGTAGTAGAGGAAGAAGAGGCAGAGAGCCCAAGAAATCACAAAAAAGTGAGATAGACAGTTCAGCTACCAACAATACAAATAAAGGCATTTTTAATCTAAGTGACAAACCTTTAAATAAAGAACAGGAGAATATCCTGGCCAAAGGTTTATCATTTGCCCCAACTACACGGTTAAATAAATTTAATACTCTAATAAGTGCAAATCAATTTATACGCAAACTCACTTTAAAAAGACATTTTGTAAAAAATCCTCAAGAAAATCAATTACAAACCAAAAGAACTGAATACATCCACACATCACTTAAACCTAAATCATCATATTACCCAACACAGGATAAAGGAACACATATTGAAATGTTTGAAAGACTAATAAAAGAGGATATAAAAAAATGTGAAATTAATAAAAGGAAACCATCTAATCTGACTAGGAAGGAGAAAACTATCCTAAAAGAACTTAAAGAAGATCCAACAATTACAATAAAACAAGCAGATAAAGGTGGAGGACTGGTTATACTAAACACTAAAGACTACATAATAGAAGCTAATAGAATACTAGGAGATACAGAAACCTATAGAAAATTACCATTCAACCCAATTCAAAAACAAACAAAAAAATTTGAAATAATCTTAAATACTGCTAAAACAGCAGGAATAATAAACAATCAAGAGTACCAATTCATAAACATACAATATCCAAAAACACCAGTTTTCTATTATCTCCCCAAAATACACAAAACATTAAATCATCCGCCTGGCCGTCCCATAATTTCCGGAATTGATGCCCTTACTTCAAACATGTCACAATACGTGGATACATTCTTGCAAAAATATGTACACAACCTACCATCACACTTAAAAGACACCACGGAGTTTCTAAATATACTGACAACTATAACATGGCAAGAAGACTATACATTAGTTACATGTGATGTAAATTCATTATACACCAACATACAACATAAATTAGGAATAGAAGCTTCAGAACACTACTTAAATACAGATTATGAAATGAAAACCCCTCAGATCAAATTCATCTTAAACTGTATGCAATTTATATTAGAAAATAATTATTTTAATTTCAACAAAACATTCTATTTGCAATTACAAGGAACGGCTATGGGCACGAGGTTTGCACCCAGCTACGCAAATCTATTCATGGGGAGATTTGAGGATAAACATATCCTACACTCCCCATGGGGTGCAAACCTCGTGCTCTATAGGAGATTCATAGACGACATATTTCTAATCTGGAAGGGAGATCAAGAACTCCTGAATCTATTTCTAGAAGACATAAATTGTAATACTTGGGGTTTAAGCTTCACCCACGAATATAGTAAAACCAATATACATTTTTTAGATGTTCAAATAAACATCAAAAACAATACTATAACAACGGAAACATATTTCAAACCCACAGATACAAATAGTTATATACATCCCGACAGCTGCCATTTAGAAAGATGGATCAATAACACACCTAAAGGCCAGTTCTATAGAATTAGGAAAAACTGCTCAGAAGAAAACACATTTCAGGAAAATGAAATTCATAGAAAAAGGATATAAAGATACAATAATACAAGAAGCTAAAGCTCAAGCAACAAATAAAGATAGAACAGAATTACTAAAATATGCAAAAAAGAATAAAAATAAATTTCAGAATCAAATATCATTTATTACAGAATACAATGAGGATCATAAAATTATAAAAAAGATTTTAGATAAACACTGGCACATAATCAGAAAGGACCCACTACTATCAGATATTGTCAAACAACGCCCAACACTTATATTCAGAAAGACAAATAATTTGAAAAATATACTAGCTCCCAGTCAGTTTAATAAAACACTAAAATCAAGAGATAAAGATCTACAGGGAAATACATTGCAGGGCTTCTTTCCCTGTACCAGCTGCAAAGCATGCAAATTTGGCAAAAAAAGTAAAGAAGTAATATCCTCCAATAATAATTACAAATATCCCATAAAAGATACCATTAGATGCCCTGACACAAACATAATATACTTAATTCAATGCCAGTGTAAATTACAGTACTTAGGACAAACGAGCAGACCATTACATGATAGGATCAGAGAACACCTTTCCAATATTAAAAGAGGCAACTGTAAACATTTACTTTCCAAACACTTTAAAGAACAACACCATAAAAAACCGGTAGGATTTACATATTGGGGCATAAAAAAAGTACATAATGACAGAGGAGGTAACATGGAAAAAATGTTGTTATTAAAGGAAGCTGAATTAATATTTAAGTTTAATACACTTACTCCTAATGGCCTGAATGCAGAACTCAACCTAAATCCATTTATATAATAAAGGAAACTTACATTAGAATACCAACACACTCCAATCCTATAGGTATTATATATAAAATATTGATTATATAAACAACTAAATGAATGTTTGAATTTGTAAACACTTCTCCTATATGTATCCCATGCCAAATATACAGGCAATATATATGGAACCAGCCACTTTACCTATGTAATATATAATGTATATCAGAATATCTTTAGACTTTGTAATTCGAGGAACACATTCTCTATACAGCTATTATATATCTCCCCACTTAGCATAAATCGCCATATACTATTTATTTCTATTTAGCGATTGTATTTCATCTCATTTTGTCAATCTCTTTTTGTTAACCTATTCTTGCCAATATTGTTATTAGAATAATAACAACATCTAATAAACCCTCAGCATATTAAGAGCACAACCTCTAATTGATTAGGGGGAGTATCCAAATTTCTAAAGACTATAAAGGAGCTTAAGGAACACACTAGAGTATACAGTCTTGATAAAGGCGCAAGGTACAGCGCTGAAACGCGTAGAAAACGACATTGAGTGTGGATACTATTAGCTCCAGCAGAAGGATCACAGGAAACACTCCCCCCACGATCCGGCTACCCGATAGGTCCTCCGTGCACCACGTCAGACGGACATCAAACACACCTGGGTAGGAAGTAGTTGCGGAAGCGACCCAAACGGCGGCACGCCGACGGGAGACACAACAAACTCGGCTTGTACACAGAAGCACTCTTCCCAGAACCCACGGCACCACGATTAATATCACGGAGGTAAGGGATATCGGAGGTCCGGTTAGGGGGAGTTGAGCCAATTTGTTTTTACCTTTGGGACTTTTTAATCTATGGACTAGTTGTGGCCACAACTTAAGAATACCTTATCAGATACATTACTAAAGAATCACAATATCTGAACTCACCGAAAAACATTATTTTTAAACAATTACAATTTTTCATAGGATATGGATATGCTCTTATATATGCTTGATTTATAAAGATACGGAACATCATATGAATTGTTTTCAGCAACAGTATTTGTATTTGTATTTTAACATGTTTTAAGTAAATGTTTTTTTCTAAACCACTGTAATTTTTTCATTCACTTAAAGTATATTGTATTCACAACATTGTGTTTACACATTACGGATAGAAGTATTAAGAAATAGGATAAATACCGCACTGCACTTTAAACTAAGTTTCAAACAATATATATTGTTACAAAATTGCCGATTAGGGGAAATAAGTTTTAACACAAAGTATATTTTTTGTAGAAACGTCTACTACCACACAGCATAGCGATTAATTTATTAACACTTTAATTTAGAATTTTTGTGAGAAGATTTGAAGGATTTTAAGGAATAGTTAAGAATCACAGTCCAACTCACAGCTCTTTTTTGAGCGCTCCCCACCCCCACCTTGCACACTTATAACAACAGATCCTGCCATAACCAAACAAGGTGTCCCACAATGGCTTAGTGGTAAACTGTGCTTCCTTGAAAGTTGAAGGTCAAGAGTTCAAATCCTACCGTAGCTAATCCTTGCCTAAAGCACCATTATTGATTTGAAGGCTACTGAATTTGTGTTTTGACCTCACCATAGAGCTTGAGACAAGCACAATTTTTGTTTTAACAAAATGAAGATACATTTAAAAGGTCAGTAAAGTCAAAATTATACATTCATGATTCAGAAAGAACATACAATCTTAAACAATGTTCCAATTTACTTCTATTATTATTTTTTCTTTCTCTTGTTATCCTTTGTTGAAGGGTTTACCTAGGTAAGCTCAAGAGCAGCAAAGCACCTGGGTGCAAGTTGCTGATTGGTGGCTGCATTTATATGCCTATTGTCATTGGCTTCCCCATGTGTTCAGTTTGAAACCAGTAGTGGATTGCTGCTCCTTCAACAAATGAATGATACCAAGAGCAGGAATCAAATTTGATAAAATAAGTAAACTGGAAAGTTGTTTAAAATTGTATGTTCTGTCTGAATCATGAAAGAAAAATTTGGGGTTTCATGTGCCTTTAATGCTGTTTAAAGCAAATGATCTCTTTACTGCTGTTTCCTTATTAATTGTCTAAAATCATAAAAATATGTGGTAGTTGCCCTGACAGGGGCAAGCGTAGGACTCCGTGGTGGTGCAGTGCTTAGCTTACCTGCAAGTTGAAGGTTTAAAGTTTGTAAACCATCAGCTGGTGCATGTTCCTCATGGGGAATGTCCTTCTAGCAGTCTGAATATCAATGTCTGTTTTGGAAATGTTATTTTCTATTGTATTTTATTTTCCTTGAGAAAGCCATCTCTTTACTGTTGTGGCCTAGTTGTTGACTCCTTGGCACATGTTCATCACTTTACAGTTCAGACACTCTTTCTTGCATTAAAGAAACATGAAAGCCACATTTTTATATTTTTTCGTGAATGGGATGAAGCATACAATTTTAAATCAACTTTCCAATTTACTTCTATTATTAAATTTGTCTTTATTCTCTTGGTATCCTTTGTTGAAGTAGCAGCAGCAACACACTTCTGGAAGCATGCTTAACATATTGAGTGAGTCAATAAGAAGAGGCATGTGGTGTACCCCCTTGCAACTAGCATGTTGTGTTCTGAATGTGGTGTACCCCCTTGCAACTAGTATGTTGTGTTCTGCATGTTGTGTACCCCCTTGCAACTAGCAATCCAAAGGTGAATCTTGGTTGGCAAAGTTATTCTCTTTCATTTCTTTACAACAAGCCATCTCTCTACTGTGTACACACAGTATCTGAGGTCAATGGTCTGAAATCAGAAAAATAATGGGTAGTGGCCCTGCGGGTGTGGGTGGCGTGGGTCATTGTGGCTCTGTGGTTTGCTTAGCAGTGGTGCACAGCAGCGCTGTGGCATCAAAGCTTTTACGGTGGTGTATCCAGCTAGTGAAACATTACAAATAGCAACCCAAGAATTCATCTAGCTTTCAAGAAATCTTTCCAAAGGAAAGTTTCAGATGAAATCATATGGTTTACTTGCTGTCTGAAAGCTACTGCCTTTACATGAACCCATGTCCAGAAAAGCAGTCTGCAAGGTGAAATACAGTACAACTGTGATCCCTGCAACAGTGCAAGGAGAGGCCCTTACTTTATCGTGCCCCAGAACATTTGCTTTTTAGGCTTACAGAGCATCCTAGCTTCCCCGCCCAAAGGCATTCTTCTGGCTGTAGTAAAAACTATCTCATTGACAGGCCCTACACTCCTTGCCTTTGACTTGTGAAGAAAAAAACAGCCACACACATGCACATGAACAAATGCCACATGAGCACTAGAATCTATAACTAACCCACTTAAGGGCAATGTCGGCCCATTCATGTAAGCCTTAGGGTTTCTCTAATTTGAAAAGAAGAAGGGGCCTAAGCCACTAACACTGCTGGAACCCATCAGTATATCAATATAATGCCCTTCCACCTCACTATTTCCCACATTTTACCCAATTGCCTTAACTCTATTGTAAATCAGATCTTGCCTCACAGATCCCTTCCACAACTCTATATCCCAAAGCCTATTGTAGATCTGCCAGGTCCATTCTGATCTCACACATTACACATTCCTACTACCCCCCTTCCTTATTACAGATCCTCCCTCACAATCATTACAATGCCTACACCCCATTCTAAATATCCCAGAACCCACCACATCTTAATTTGACATAAATTCTTTACACCTCTGACAACACATCTTCTTTCTAGATGATTCTACCTATCTGGCCCCTCTGTGTACCCTACTGTTATTATCTGCTCTTCCATTACAGCATTCCATCCCAATTTTAATCTCCCTCCACTTTTTTCACACCAGATACCCCTCTAGACCCACATCCCATTCCTTCTCTACCAGATCCATACCCTATTTTTCCCCAAAAAAGTCACCTCCCTCATCCACATACTAATTTTCCAACCTGCCTCTTCCCATTCCAGATCCATACCATTTTTTCCCAAATAGACCCCTTTGCCCTTTATCCACATCCTATTTGTTTTTGTTTTTAAAAGCAGGACCACTCCTCAGCCTTCATTCAATCAAAATCCCTACCCTACAGATTTTTTTCCTAGTCTCATTTGCTATCCAGATTCCTCTTTTTTTCTCTCTCCTTTTTTCCATCCAGTCTCCTCCCCTTTTATTTTCCTCATCTGATCCATCCCTCCTCCAGATCCCTTTTTTCTCATACTGGGAAAACTGGGAGGGGACAGAATGGGGAAAAACATAGAAAGGGGAGGAGACTGGATGGGAAAAATGGGAGGAGACTGGATGGGGAAAAGGGAGGAGACTGGATGGGAAAAATGGGAGGGGAAAAAGATTTTCCCCATCCAGCACATCCACATTTTCCCTATTAAGTCTCCTCCCATTTTCCCCATACAGTCTCCTCCCCTTCCTATGGTTTTTCCTCATCCAGTCTCCTCACCCTCCCAGTTTTCCCAGCCCAACCACATCTATACTTTTTCCCTATCCTGTCTCCTCCCCTTCCTATGTTTTTCCCTATCCAGACCACTCCCATTTTTCCCATCCAATCTCCTCCCCCTTCTAATTATCCAAACCCCTCCCAGTTTTCCCAGCCCAACTGCATCTATACTTTATCCCTATCCTGTCTCCTCCCCTTCCTATGTTTTTCCCTATCCAGACCACTCCCATTTTTCCCATCCAATCTCCTCCCCTTCTAATTATCCAGACCCCTCCAAGTTTTCCTAGCCCAACCACATCTATACATTTTCCCTAATACTCTCTCCTCCCCTTCAAATGTTTTTCCCTATCCAGACCACTCCCATTTTTCCAATTTCCTTCTAATTATCCAGAACCCCTCCCAGTTTTCCCAGCCCAACCACATCTATACTTTCTCCCTATCCTGTCTCCTCCCCATGTTTTTCTTATTTCAGTCCCCTCCCATTTTTCCCTCCAATCTCCTCCCCCTTGTCCCCAACCAGTCTCCTCCCCCTCCCAAGTTTTCCCAGCCCAACCACATCTTTAGTTCTTCCCTATCCTGTCTCCTCCCCTTCCTATGTTTTTCCCTATCCAGACCACTCCCATTTTCCCCATACAATCTCCTCTCCCTCCTAATTTTCCCTGCCCATCCGCAACTATACTTTTTCCCCTTCCAGTTCCCTTCCGTCTTCTGCCCTCCTACTTTTCCCAGCCTTCCCGATCCAATCTTTTCCCCTCTAGGTTCTGGCTCCTCCTCCTCTCAATATCCCATATTTTACTATTATATGTTTCTCCTATTATATATTCATATTCCCTTCCATATATTACCCATATTTATATTTTATTTTTGCCCTTCCATAGAACATTATGGAATCTGTCATAGCTATTAACTTAACCACTGGCCCTGTGCTTGCTAGCTAGGGTTGCCACCTCAGCCATGTTTTCCTGGACGCTTATGAGTTACACATGCTGCAGGGTGTGCAGGAAGGAACATGAATTGTGTTTCTGGACAGCATTATTCATATACACTATACATATTCCTCCCAGCACACCCTGCAGCATGTGTAACTTATAAGTGTCCAGGAAAACATGGCTGAGGTGGCAACCCTATTGCTAGCCCATGACCTTACCACTGCTCCACCAGAGCAGCTCTGTGATTACAGCATGTCTACTGGCTGGCTTGCCTGACTGAATAGAAAATTAATAGGAACTGGCCCAGCCAGTCACTAAAGAGTAGGCAGTTGTAGCTTAGTGGTTATCTGGCCCACCTCACAAGTAACAGGTTGCAAGTTTGAAACTCGGCTCAGGCTGATTGCTGTTCTTGTTGCATCCCCTTCTAATAACATTGCAAATATAAATCTAACGTTAAAATGTCTTTTACAAATTGTATTCTATTTTATTTACTTAAAGAGATATAAAACAACTCTTGTTTTTTGTGTAAAAATTTATTTGTCCAACTCTGCCTAGATTGGCCAAAAAGCAAAACCCGTAAGCTAGGTTTTTAAAATGCTGCAAATTGACTAAACCAACTATGCGATCGTTTAAAACATTTGCATGTTACAAAATTTGCTTTATGACCTCACTATGGAGAATGGGACAAGCACAATTTGCACACAAACCGGAGTGTGTTTAATCTTCTTTAAAACAATTAATCTCTTTACTCCAAATAAACTGCCCAAAGAATTCATGGTCAGCAAAATAAAGAGTACCGATCCTGCCAGGTCCAAGCAAGGTGTACTCTTGTGGTCTAGTGTGTATCCGTGCAAGCAGGCGGTTGAGAGATCGCCTCTCGCTGCTACTGCAGTTTTTTTTATTTATTTTCCATGTCTGCCAATTAACAGACTAGTAGCATCTCAAAAATTGTTTTTTCTTAAACAGACATAATACACCTCTTATTTTTATGCAAAAATGGTACTTGTCCCACTCACCCTAAAGAGGCCAAAAGCAAAATTCTGCAACCTAGGTTTTCAAAATGTTGCACATTCCTTAAACCAACTATTTGAACATTTGATTCATTTGTAGGTTACATCATTTGTTTTTTGACCTCTCTATGAAGCTTGGGACATGCCCGATTTTTATACAAAAAATAAAAATAAAAAAGGCGTTGTATGTCCATTAAATATACAAAATTTCCTATGATGGCTTAGTGGTGAACTTTGCTGCTTTGGAAGCTAAATGTCAAGAGTTCAAATCCAGCTGTTGCTATGTACTCTTTGTAATGCGTGTCCTACAAATATCCTTTCCTAAATCAGCTTTATTGTTTTGCAGGCTACTGAATTTGTGTTTTAACCTCTCCATAGAGTTTTGAGACAAGCACAATTTATTAAATAATTTATTTTTATCAAAAGGAAGATGCATTTAAAGGGACAGTAAAATCAAAATTAGACATTCGCGATTCAGACAAAGCATACAACTTTGAACAACTTTCCAATTTACTGCTATAATTTATTTATTTTCCTTCTCTTGCTATCCTTTGCTGAAGGGTTTACCGAGGTAAGGAGCAGCAAAGCAAATGTTTTTTATTTCCTTTAAAAATATTAATAACACCAACAAGTCTATAAAAATAGATCCTGCCATAAGCAAACATGGTGTCCCACAATGGCTTAGAAGGTCAAGAGTTCAAATCCACCTGTGGCTAAGTGCTCTCTATTATGCAAGTCCTACGAATATCCTTCCCTAAAGCACCATTATTGATTTGAAGGCTACTGAATTTGTGTTTTGACCTCTCCATAGAGTTTTGAGACAAGCACAATTTATGAATTTATTTATTTTTAACAAAAGGAAGATGCATTTAAAGGGACAGTAAAGTCAAAATTAGACATTCGCGATTCAGACAAAGCATACATTTTTTATTTATTTTTTTCAATTTCTTATTTTATTTTACATCAGCATTACATCAATTTTTTCCAAAAAAGAACATTATCAATAAAGTTTTACATGCGTTTCTTACATCGACCCCAACTCAATTTATCATACCTAACTAAGGCTCCTTATAATCTAAATTATAAGTGATCAACTTTTCTCAGGAGTTATCATTGACCAGAGAGTTTTATAGGCAGTTTCAATTTCCAACTAACTCAGTTAATCATACATGGTTACGGTTAATTAATTTCTAAGCCAACCATGATAACAACCAACCAAAATAAAACGAAAGACAAAAACAAAAACAAAAAAAAAAAAGCAACCAAGAACTCTCCTATCTCCCCCCCTCCCAACACCAGTCCCCCCTCACCAAACATCCAATAAGACCAAATCAGAGTTTCTGAATGGATGGATTAAATGATCTATTTCAGAAGATGGAAACATCCTAATAATTTTAGCCCATTTACTGAAAAATTCCTGAGCTCAGTAATTGAAGGGCCAAACCTATTTGAAGATTAAATTTCTAGCTGCTAAAATAGTTAAGTTTACTATTTTGGAATCAGTGAAGTCCCTATTGTTGTTCGACAAGAAAATAATCATGGGTAGCGAAAGTTTGATGGGAGTAATCTTCATCACTTTAAGTAGCAAATATTCTACTTTACACCAGAATTGTTTAAGTCTAGGGCAATTCCATACCATGTAAATTAAATCTTCTGCCGGTAAACTACATTTTGGGCATTTATTAAAGTTTAGATTATACCATCTGTAGCCTCTATCGGGGGTGAAATAGGTTTGATATAATAACTTTATATGGGACTCTCTCCAAGTCTCTGCAATTGTAGCATCATTTAATGATCTTATAGATCTAGCCACATGTATACCACCCTCTATATTGATATTGCTAAGAGTTGCCCATTTATGAGCTATCCTCTCTAAGTTCGCATTTCCTTTATATGAAACCATAAGAGTGTACCAGGGTGATATAGAAAAAAGACCTGCCCTGGTCAGAGCTATCCAATTTTCCAATCTTCCCCAGGACCATCTCCAAGGATACTTATTTACTAGATGTGAAGTGTAATGTCTAGCTTGGAGATAAGTAAAAAAATCCTGATTACTCAGGTTAAATTCGTGTTTCAGTTCCTCGAATGATTTAATATTACCTGTCTCTGGATTAAGGAATTGAGAGACCAATTGTAATCCCTGATTGTGCCAATGTCGCAGTTTTACCGACTGAGATTCCTCCTGGAATTCTGAATTCCCTAGGAAAATTTGAAATCTGGGTATATTGGTATCTACTTCAAGATATGTGGCTATTTTTCTCCAGGCAACAATTATCGTATGTATAGTTTTAAAATGTTTCACTTGCTTAGGAATCAAATGAAGTGGGATGTGAAGCAAAGATGTAGGCAGCAAGGGGTGTATCATGCTGGCTTCAAGGTCATAATCTGAAAAATGATTTGATCTCGCGATCCAATCTGCTGCAACTCGCCCTAAGAACGTTAAGTTATAAAGATATATATTAGGCAATGCCAGACCCGCCAAATGTCTAGATAGATATAATCTTTGCAAGGATATTCTAGGTTTTTTTAATTGCCATATAAATTTACGCAATGCAGTGTTAAATTTCTTAAAGTCATATGATTTTAATCTAATAGGAAGATTCTGAAGTATGTATCAGCTTTGTTGTTTTGCAGGCTACTGAATTTGTGTTTTGACCTCTCCATAGAGTTTTGAGACAAGCACAATTTATTAAATAATTTATTTTTATCAAAAGGAAGATGCATTTAAAGGGACAGTAAAATCAAAATTAGACATTCGCGATTCAGACAAAGCATACAACTTTGAACAACTTTCCAATTTACTTCTATAATTTATTTATTTTCCTTCTCTTGTTATCCTTTGCTGAAGGATTTACCGAGGTAAGGAGCAGCAAAGCAAATGTTTTTTATTTCCTTTAAAAATATTAATAACACCAACAAGTCTATAAAAATAGATCCTGCCATAAGCAAACATGGTGTCCCACAATGGCTTAGAAGGTCAAGAGTTCAAATCCACCTGTGGCTAAGTGCTCTCTATTATGCAAGTCCTACGAATATCCTTCCCTAAAGCACCATTATTTATTTGAAGGCTACTGAATTTGTGTTTTGACCTCTCCATAGAGTTTTGAGACAAGCACAATTTATGAATTTATTTATTTTTAACAAAAGGAAGATGCTTTTAAATGGACAGTAAAGTCAAAATTAGACATTCGCGATTCAGACAAAGCATACATTTTTTATTTATTTTTTTCAATTTCTTTTTTTATTTTACATCAGCATTACATCAATTTTTTCCAAAAAAGAACATTATCAATAAAGTTTTACATGCGTTTCTTACATCAACCCCAACTCAATTTATCATACCTAACTAAGGCTCCTTATAATCTAAATTATAAGTGATCAACTTTTCTCAGGAGTTATCATTGACCAGAGAGTTTTATATGCAGTTTCAATTTCCAACTAACTCAGTTAATCATACATGGTTACGGTTAATTAATTTCTAAGCCAACCATGATAACAACCAACCAAAACAAAAGACAAAAACAAAAACAAACAAAAAAAAAGCAACCAAGAACTCTCCTATCTCCCCCCCTCCCAACACCAGTCCCCCCTCACCAAACATCCAATAAGACCAAATCAGAGTTTCTGAATGGATGGATTAAATGATCTATTTCAGAAGATGGAAACATCCTAATAAATTTAGCCCATTTACTGAAAAAAGCTACTATTTCTCATTCTGAAGATAAATCCGTTGCTTTTTGTTCAATTAAAAATTGTTTTTTGAGATAATTCCTGAGCTCATTAATTGAAGGGCCAAACCTATTTGAAGATTAAATTTCTAGCTGCTAAAATAGTTAAGTTTACTATTTTGGAATCAGTGAAGTCCCTATTGTTGTTCGACAAGAAAATAATCATGGGTAGCGAAAGTTTGATGGGAGTAATCTTCATCACTTTAAGTAGCAAATATTCTACTTTACACCAGAATTGTTTAAGGCTAGGGCAATTCCATACCATGTGAATTAAATCTGCTGCCGGTAAACTACATTTTGGGCATTTATTAAAGTTTAGATTATACCATCTGTAGCCTCTATCGGGGGTGAAATAGGTTTGATATAATAACTTTATATGGGACTCTCTCCAAGTCTCTGCAATTGTAGCATCATTTAATGATCTTATAGATCTAGCCACATGTATACCACCCTCTATATTGATATTGCTAAGAGTTGCCCATTTATGAGCTATCCTCTCTAAGTTCGCATTTCCTTTATATGAAACCATAAGAGTGTACCAGGGTGATATAGAAAAAAGACCTGCCCTGGTCAGAGCTATCCAATTTTCCAATCTTCCCCAGGACCATCTCCAAGGATACTTATTTACTAGATGTGAAGTGTAATGTCTAGCTTGGAGATAAGTAAAAAAAATCCTGATTACTCAGGTTAAATTCGTGTTTCAGTTCCTCGAATGATTTAATATTACCTGTCTCTGGATTAAGGAATTGAGAGACCAATTGTAATCCCTGATTGTGCCAATGTCGCAGTTTTACCGACTGAGATCCCTCCTGGAATTCTGAATTCCCTAGGAAAATTTGAAATCTGGGTATATTGGTATCTACTTCAAGATATGTGGCTATTTTTCTCCAGGCAACAATTATCGTATGTATAGTTTTAAAATGTTCCACTTGCTTAGGAATCAAATGAAGTGGGATGTGAAGCAAAGATGTAGGCAGCAAGGGGTGTATCATGCTGGCTTCAAGGTCATAATCTGAAAAATGATTTGATCTCGCGATCCAATCTGCTGCAACTCACCCTAAGAACGTTAAGTTATAAAGATATATATTAGGCAATGCCAGACCCGCCAAATGTCTAGATAGATATAATCTTTGCAAGGATATTCTAGGTTTTTTTAATTGCCATATAAATTTACGCAATGCAGTGTTAAATTTCTTAAAGTCATATGATTTTAATCTAATAGGAAGATTCTGAAGTATGTAGCAGATCTTATGCAGAATCACCATTTTAAATAATGCGATACGTCCAGCTAATGAAAGAGGTAGATTCTGCCAATTTCTCATCTGCGTTATAGCTTGTAAGAGAATTGGTGATATATTTAAAGAGTACCATTCCTGGGGGTGAATAGAGATCAATATTCCCAGATATCTAAACGTTTTGGTCACGACCTTGAAAGGGTTATCTATATATGAGTTTTCCTTCATTCTTAGCTATAATAATTCTGATTTCATATTATTCATTTTATAACCTGAGAAGTGACCAAATGTCTCAATTATTCCCAATAGTTTTGGGATATTAACTAAGGTATTTGAGATATACACCAAAAGATCGTCTGCATATAAAGCCACCTTAACCTCCTTGTTAAGAATCTTAATGCCCTCAATTTGTTGTCTAATTTTGATAGCAAGTGGCTCTATTGCTAAGTCAAATAATAAAGGTGATAGCGGGCACCCTTGCCGTGTCCCTTTTTTTAATCTTATTTTATCAGATGCTAACCCATTAATAACTAAACTTGTGGATGCTTGTAAACAGATTTTTTAACTAGGTTAATAAATTTGTTTCCCAATCCAAATCATTCTAATGTGTCAAATAAATGTTCATAATAAACCCTATCGAACGCTTTCTCAGCGTCAATGGCTAGAACAGCCGCGTCTGGGTAACTTGTGGGTAATCTTTCTTCTGAATTGTTGAAATAATCAACAATCAGAAGAAGTTGTCTTATTTTAGCTGCTGAGCTGCGTTTGAATAGGAACCCCGCCTGGTCACTATGGATGATCTCAGCTAATCCCCCCTGTAATCTTTTAGCTAAAATAGAAGAAAATATCTTGTAGTCGGAATTTAATAAAGCAATAGGTCTATATGATTCCCTACGTTGTGGATTTTTTCCTAGTTTAAGTATAAGAGTGGTATAAGATTCCACAAAGTTTGATGGAATTTGAACATCTTCCGTAAAAAAAATAGTTAAAAAGTTTGGTTAGATGGGGAGTAATTGATGTTTCTAAACTTTTATAGAATTCGTTTGGGATTGCATCAAGACCAGGAGCTTTCTCAGTTTTTAATGTTCTAATTGTTTGCAGTACTTCTAATTCGGTTATTGGAGCGTTTAACTTAGCTTTAAACTCAGTATCACATTTTGTGATGGGTACATCCTTCCAAAATTTGTCTTGTGCATCTACCTCAGATATGGAGGTGGAATATATGGCTTTATAGTATTGCAAGAAAGACTCTGAAATTTCCTCCGTTGTGGTGAGACGATTCCCATCCACCTGTAGACATTCAATTATATTAGACTGTTTAGAGTTTTTCATCAGTTTAGACAATAGTCTGCCTGATTTATTGCCATACCTGTAAAATCTTTATTGATATTTTAGTTCTGTTTGTGTTGTCTGGGAGATTATAAAAGTGTCTCGTTCCTCTTTTAATTTGACATATTTTTTCCAATATTCCTCTAGTGGGGAAATCAGGTATCTATTATATGCATTCGCAACAGAATTTAATAATTGTTTTTCCTTTAGACATGCATTTTTTTTAATTTTTGCGATGTAAGAAATGATATCTCCCCTTAACACGGCTTTTGCCGTTTCCCAGATAATTGATGGACTAGGCACTGAACCTTCATTTAAATTAAAAAATTCTTCCATTTTATTTTTTAGCCAATTCTTGTATTTTTGATTATTTGTTAAATATTTTGGATAAAAGAAACGTGACCCTATTGATTGATTCTTTTGAGTTGGAATATCTAGAGTTATGGGAGCATGATCTGAAATACATATTTCCATGATTGCTGCCTTGACTCCTATATTGTACAACTTGTCGTTTATTAAGATAAGATCTATTCTCGATAGAGATTTAGATGCCTTCGAATGGCAAGTGTATCCTTTGTTATCTGGGTTTTGAGCCCTCCACACGTCCCTTACTGTGAGATTATGAAAAATAGTATTAAACAGTTTTGCTTCTAAATTGTCTTTTTTAGTCTTTCTTTGTATATTTCCATGTCTAAATCTATCCAAGGGGCATCGAGGAGCCATATTAAAATTGCCCGCTATCACCACATGACCCTCTGCTACCTGTAACATTTTGGATTGGAGAGAGTCCCAGAATCGTTGATCGATTACATTCGGGGCATAGAGATTGCAGATGGTATATACTGCATTAGAAATTTTCATCTTTAATATTATATATCTGCTATCTATATCTATTATTGTATCTACTATCTCATAAGGTAGCTTTTTGCCTAGTAGAATAGCAACTCCTTTTTTTCTTTTTAGTGACGGAGCAAATATTACCTCTGCTACCCATGAAGATTTTAATTTCAGGGACTTCACTATTTAGATGTGTCTTCTGTAATAATGCTATAGATGTATTGAGTTTCCTGAGATGGGCTAAGATCGTTTTTCGTTTAATTGGAGAGGTTATACCCCCTATGTTCCAGGACGTTATTCTAATTGTGTTATTCATTTACTATTGTCCATGGAAGCCCCCCTCCCCCCCCCAAAGGAATAAGGGAGGGGGGTAGGGGGGGGAGAGAAGAGAACCAACGGGGGCCGGCGAGGGGAGGACAACAAGGTAGGAGAGAGAGAGAGAGAGAGAGAGAGAGAGAGAGAGAGAGAGAGATAGGAAAGAAGAAGAAAAAAACACAGTATGTTCTATATAGTAAAACAGGGAATACATTCCCCATTGCATTGTACACCTGTTATTTCTTACTCTCATACTCTATATACAGAAGATAATAAAAAAAAAAGAATGGAGAGGGATATTTATCAGTTTATCCCCTGTTCTACTAACTTTTTCTCCGCCTCTTCTACTGAGTAAAAACAAAACGTTTGACCCCCTAATAGCAATTTAAGTCTAGCAGCAGCAATTTAAGTCTAGCAGCCACCCTGCTTTGAGCATCTTGCCACAGACCGGGGAGAGCTCCCTCCTTTTCCGAGATGTCTCTATAGAGAAGTCCTGAAAAAACAAGATTTTATTGCCATTGTACATGATAGGTTGATTTTTACAAAAATATTGCAGGTAAAGTATTTTATCCTGGAAGTTTAAGAATTTTGCAATAATTGGTCGAGGTTTAGAAGGAGTATTAGGACTATCTGCAGCTCTCCCCAGTCTGTGGACTCTCTCAATTAAGATAGATGACTGAGATTCTGGAATTTTAATAATTTGAGGTAGAATAGTTGTCATAACTTTCATGAGATCTTCCTGCTTAAAAGGGTCTGGAAATCCAATAATTCTAAGATTATTTCTTCTTGACCTATTTTCTAAGTCGTCTATTTTTGCTTGTAATTTTAAAATTTCACTCTGGGTGCCCTCAATCTGGGGTATGTGAGAGTTTGTTATATCTTCTAAATCTGAGATTCGTTGCTCCACTTCTTGGAGTCTCCTAGAATATTGTCTCACTTCTGTCGTTAATAGAGAGAAATCATGTTTCAGTTCATTTTTTAGAATATCAAATTTAGGGGAGATTGCTTCTAGAATATTGGCTACCAATTCTTGATTCTCTTGTGATACTGCTATTTTTTGAGTTTTTAATGTGATGACTTCATTTGAATTTTCTACTGCGGCTTCTGTAGTATTCTTATTCTTACGTTCCCTATTCTTAGACGCCATGCCTTGATTGTGTTTAAAAGTAACAGTGGGTGAGGTGATATATTTATCCATTAATTAAGGACACAGTTGTGTAACCTGTGATTTAGTGTAGAAGAGCTCCCCTTAGACGAGGGCAAGGAGTGATAATAGTGAGGGAGAAGGAAGGAAGGGTAAGGAAAAAAAAGAAAAAAACATTTTCTTTCTCTCCCTCTCCTTTTAAGGAGGGGTGAGTGAACGTGATATGTGAGATTTAGGGCGTAGTGTGATACCCCATAAGATAAAAGTGAAAACTATCAAGAAAAGTGAAAATAATCGTGAAAAAAGTGCACAAAAGTGATAAAAGAAACAAGTGACAACCAATTTATATATTCAAGTGATGGCGACCAGTAGGAATTAAATTTTGTCAGCACAGAAACTTTAAGTTCTCTTTTTTGGTCTAATTTATTTAGCCTCCTATATTTTCTTTTTTTCCTTTTTTCCTCTTTATTATTATAGGGATTTAAGCAGTTGGAAGACTGCGGAGCGGAGGGACTCTTAATTGCCGCTTTTATGCACTCAGCCACAATAACTTATCATTCATAAGCTCTGTGTGAGAATATTTCTAGACTTTGGACTCTCTTAAGGTTTGATAGAATGTGGTATGCTCTTTATTTATTTTTTCTTCCTTATTACAAAAGTCTTTCCTGGTCTGAGTCTATGGGAGTTAAATTTCACTTTCTCTTTTTCTCATCCATCTCAATTAACACTATATTACTTTACCAAGAAGAAGCGATTATTAGCCTCTCAGTAGATTATACTTGTTCAGGTATTAGCTATTTTCTTTTTTTTTCTCTCCCTCCCCTCCCCTCCCCTCTCTTCCCTTTGAGGAAGGCTAAGTGAGATTGACCAATTAACTCAACACACCCTGAGGATCAGTATATCATTACCTTGTCCTTAATACAATCTTTTTGTTGAGCAGGTGAGGAATTATTAGGTATGGCCTAGATCAAACACTTATATCATTATATGCATTTTTCTTCAACACCATTAGTTATATTCCTGCTAGAAGAAAAAATTCTGTTAACATACCCTTTTTGGAAAAAAACAAGAAAAGACAAAAAGGAAATAATGTTACAATTATGGCTAACAGATGTTGTCCTCTAATATACACAAGCAAGTGACCTAAAACTCCATAATATAGAGCAAATTTAAAAATTAGTATCTGAAGAAAAACACAATAACAAATAATCTGGAGGATTAGACTATAGGAAGTTTGAAGAAGTCTCTACAATTATTTAAAGTATTCTCCTTTTCCTCTTCTTTCGTTCTCTCCTTGCTTCTGCAGTTTTATATCCAAAGTTATATGAAATTTTGTAGAGTTACAATATACCCCTATTCATATGGTAGTGATATAATTATGAACATTTTAGTTATGGGGATTTATACAGTCATTAACCTCCCGTAAATTATAACACTGTTCTGTTTTGCGAAGGTTTGGGCTGAGACTCCTCTATCTATCATATAACATCCAAGGAGGCATAACAATGTTCTTTGTAAGAGTTCCACTCACCCCTCTTTCGATTTTTTGCTCACAGTCCCTGCAACCAGCAGCCTGATGCCTTAGTGTTTTCGGCTATTCACAGAGCCGACTGTTTCGGCGTTTTTAGGCAATTGTGTCAGCACACCTTCTATGGGGACCATCCGTCTCCTGGCTTCACTCTAACTAGCTCCGGAACTTACGCCTCTCCTGAGCTCGCTCCGTGTAGCCGTATCGCTCCTCCCTCCGTCAGCGTGCCGGGCAAGTGACAGGACTCGGCATCGACTCCAGCAGCGTCTCTACCGAGGATCACCGCACCACCAACCCCCACACGCAGCACCGGTGGGTGGGGGAAGCGGCCAAGGAACCAGGTCCGCGGTATGATTTTTGATTATTTATTCGGGAATACGGCTGGGTTTTCTGACTTCTTAGTAAGTCGCCTTCACTTGTGCCTCCAGCTGCCAACTGACCGGGAGAGCCAGATCAAGTAACCCAACAGAGTAATTGCTTTTACCACCTCCTCACACGCAGCACCGGTGGGTGAGGAGGGAAATGCTGGTGACAGGCTAGGTGGTCTTTGGGGTGAGTAGTAAGTCAGGAACAATTCTGACAAGGCTAAGGTGTAAGCTGAGTTGGCTGTCCACACCGTACTCCCAATATGAGAGGGGGGGATTTTAATGGGTCTTTTCAGCCTAAGAGGGAGCTTTATTCATACAGCCATCTGAATCTAGCTCCAGGCAGATAGAATTTTCAGCATTGTTGGCAATATATGCTGTAGGGGGGAATTACCCAGGTGATGTACAAAAAACTGGTTGCAGTTCTTCTCTTCACAGAGATACCTGGCGCGAAAAAAACAGCCTCTGGAATACCTGCAGGGGAGAAACACCTGCTTTATGGACAGACTCCTCCTCTTCCCCCTAGAGCAGAGCTTTCCAAACTTTTCATGTTGGTGACACACTTTGTAGACCTACATCATTTCGCGACACAGTAATTCAGTTGTACTAGCAAAAAGGATGTATGAGGTTGATGGGATGAACACAGTTTCGGAATATTTGGTGTAATATTAGATAAAGACACTCACATTTCATCATCAAGCATTTTTAAGCTTCCACTTCCTATCCATATATCAAGAGCAGGAGCAGCAATGCACTACTGGGAGCTAGCTGCAAAAAAATCCAATGACTTCTGACTTCAGCTCAGCGTTTAAGCTGCCACCCTCAGAGCTCTGTGAGTCCGACTGACTACTGCCTGCGCTGCAAACACACTGCTGTCCCACTCACTGGCTACACTTGCAGTCACGGGCCAATTAAGGAGACTACACGTGCAGTCAGGAGCCAATGTGCCGCCAAATCCGCCAATGGTAATAGTTTCAGTTCCCCCTGAGCTGTGCCAATTGGTTAAGATGATCTGTGACCCACTAGGTATCAATCACGTGTCAACCATGTGATATGCGTAGCAGGCAGGTGGAAAGTCAGAAACCAAAAAACAATAAAAAAAAAAAAATTAAATTTAAAAAAATTTGTGCTGAAGCAGGGACACACCTACACACTGCTGCCGACACACTAGTGTGTCCCGACACACAGTTTGGAAAGCACTGCCCTAGAGCATGCAATGTAGAGCATGTCCCAAAGCATACATTTTTAAACAACTTTCTAATTTACATCTATTATTTATTTATTTTCCTTCTCTTTTTATCCTTTGTTGAAGGGTTTACCGAGGTCAGATCAGGCGCAGCAAAGCAAATGTGTTTTATGTCCTTTAAAAATATAAATAAAATCAACAAGTCTATAACAACAGATCCTGCCACGACCGATCAAGGTGTTCTACAATTGTTTAGTGGTAAACTATGCTTCCTTGAAAGCTGAAGATCTAGAGTTCAAATCCCGCTGTGGCTAAGTGCTCACCATAATGTAAGTCCTACAAATATCCTGGCCTAAAGCACCATTATTGATTTGAAGGCTACTGAATTTGTGTTTTGACCTCTCCATAGAGTTTGAGACAAGCACAATTTTTTTTTAACAAAATGAAGATACATTTAAAGGGAAAGTAAAGTCAAAATTAGACATTCATGATTCAGACAGAACATACAATATTAAGCAACGTTCCAATTTACTTCTATTATTATTTTTTCTTTCTCTTGTTATCCTTTGTTGAAGGGTTTACCTAGGTAAGCTCAGGAGCAACAAAGCACCTGGGTGCAAGTTGCTGATTGGTGGCTGCATTTATATGCCTATTGTCATTGGCTTCCCCATGTGTTCAGTTTGAAACCAGTAGTGGATTGCTGCTCCTTCAACAAATGAATGATACCAAGACAAGGAAGCAAATTTGATAAAAGAAGTAAACTGGAAAGTTGTTTAAAATTGTATGTTCTGTCTGAATCATGAAAGAAAAATTTGGGGTTTCATGTGCCTTTAATGCTGTTTAGAGCAAATGATCTCTTTACTGCTGTTTCCTTATTAATTGTCTAAAATCATAAAAAATATGTGGTAGTTGCCCTGACAGGGGCAAGCGTAGGACTCTGTGGTGGTGCGATGCTTAGCTTACCTGCAAGTTGAAGGTTTAAAGTTTGTAAACCATCAGCTGGCGTAGGTTCCTAATGGGGAATGCCCTTCTAGCAGTCTGAATATCAATGTCTGTTTTGGAAATGTTATTTTCTATTGTATTTTATTTTCCTTGAGAAAGCCATCTCTTTACTGTTGTGGCCTAGTTGTTGACTCCTTGGCACATGTTCATCACTTTACTGTTCAGACTCTCTTTCTTGCATTAAAGAAACATGAAAGTCACATTTTCATATTTTTTCGTGAATGGGATGGAGCATACAATTTTAAATCAACTTTCCATTTTACTTCTATTATTAAATTTGTCTCTATTCTCTTGGTATCCTTTGTTGAAGTAGTAGCAGCAACACACTTCTGGAAGCTAGCTGAACATAATGAGTGAGTCAATAAGAAGAGGCATGTGGTGTACCACCTTGCAACTAGCATGTTGTGTTCTGCATGTTGTGTACCCCCTTGCAACTAGCTTGTTGTGTTCTGCATGTTGTGTACCCCCTTGCAACTAGTATGTTGTGTTGTGCATGTTGTGTACCCCCTTGCAACTAGTATGTTGTGTTCTGCATGTTGTGTACCCCCTTGCAACTAGTATGTTGTGTTCTGCATGTTGTGTACCCCCTTGCAACTAGTATGTTGTGTTCTGCATGTTGTGTACCCCCTTGCAAGTAGCTTGTTGTGTTCTAAACGTTGTGTACCCCCTTGCAACTAGCAATCCAAAGGTGAATCTTGGTTGGCAAAGTTATTCTCTTTAATTTCTTTACAACAAGCTATCTCTCTACTGTGTACACACAGTATCTGAGGTCAATGATCTGAAATCAGAAAAATAATGGGTAGTGGCCCTGCGGGTTTGGGCGGCGTGGGTCATTGTGGCTCTGTGGTTTGCTTAGCAGTGGTGCACAGCAGCAGCTGAAGCTTGGAATCCAGCTGTGGCATCAAAGCTTTTAGGGTGGTGTATCCAGCTAGTGAAACATTACAAATAGCTGCCCAAGAATTCATCTAGCTTTGCAAACGTTATTCTATGTTTTGAAAAGAAGTCATGTCTAAGACCTAGGGTCACCTACAGCTATGGCACATTTCAATGGATGGATGCAAAGCCTAAAAGCATGAAAATAAAATGCCTTTTGGTTTCTCCCCACATTCCTGCAGAAAGCAGATGTAGACCCCTGGCTAGCTGAATGCCCCAGTCAACTGAAAGTAGAGCATAGCGATCCTGCTGAGTTGCTACTTTTCTTATGTTGCTTAACCTTGCCTAAATGCTATTACTAGCCAGCCAAAGATGTGGTTTTTTTTTATTATTGCAAACTGCATTCCGATCAACATGCTGCCTGTAATAATTGAAGAAATATGAGACAATGCGTAATTGGGGGAATAGGGAAAGCAGTAGTTCAGAAAACCCACAGATAACTCTCTTAATGGGCCCTTATTTTTTAATTGATTATAAAGGGTATCATTTCTTTCATGTTGGAATCAAGCAATGATACTTTGCTGCACAGTGGGAGGCTAACTCTTGCCCTTAAGGGCAGGGAGGAGACTGTAATCCACGGAAAGATGGCTGATTTTTATCATGCCGGCTTATATATATATTGCTAACCCCAGAAGATAAGCATTTCTCAAAAGGGCCTTGCAAAGCACCTGCATATCAGATTTACCCAGAGCTACCTCTAGCAATGCTAATGTAGTACAGAAAGGCAAAATCAGCAGAGGGCGACTGGTATGCCATCAGTTCCTCTTCTCCTTGAGATCTAATGTACCCTGAATCTGGTCCTTCCTTCCCATGCTCCGGGAGTAGCACGGCAGCAGCAGTAGCTTTCAAGAAATCTTTCCAAAGGAAAGTTTCAAATGAAATCATATAGTTTACTTGCTGTCTGAAAGCTACTGCCTTAACATGAACCCATGTCCAGAAAAGCAGTCTGCAAATTGAAATACAGTACAACTGTGATCCCTGCAACAGTGCAATGAGAGTCCCTTACTTTATCGTGCCCCAGAACATTTGCTTTTAAGGCTTACAGAGCATCCTAGCTTCCCCGCCCAAAGGCATTCTTCTGGCTGTAGTAAAAACTATCTCATTGACAGACCCTACACTCCTTGCCTTTGACTTGTGAAGAAAAAAACAGCCACACACATGCACATGAACAAATGCCACATGAGCACTAGAATCTATATCTAACCCACAAAAGGGCAATGTCGGCCAATTCATGTAAGCCTTAGGGTTTCTCTAATTTGAAAAGAAGAAGGGGCCTAAGCCACTAACACTGCTGGAACCCATCAGTATATCAATATAATGCCCTTCCACCTCACTATTTCCCACATTTTACCCAATTGCCTTAACTCTATTGTAAATCAGATCTTGCCTCACAGATCCCTTCCACAACTCTATATCCCAAAGCCTATTGTAGATCTGCCAGGTCCATTCTGATCTCACACTTTACACATTCCTACTACCCCCTTCCTTATTACAGATCCTCCCTCACAATCATTACAATGCCTATACCCCATTCTAAATATCCCAGAACCCACCACATTTTAATTTGACATAAATTCTTTACACCTCTGACAACACAATCATCTTCTTTCTAGATGATTCTACCTATCTGCCCCTTCTGTGTACCCTACTGTTATTATCTGCTCTTCCATTACAGCATTCCATCCCAATTTTAATCTCCCTCCACTTTTTTCATACAGATACCCCTCTAGACCCACATCCGATTCCTTCTCTACCAGACCCCCCAACACACTCACACACACACAAACACCAGATCCATACCCACCTCCCTAATCCACATACAGTACTAATTTTCTAAACTGCCTCTTCCCATTCCAGATCCATACCATTTTTTCCCAAATAGACCCCTTTGCCCTTTATCCACATCCTAGTGGGGTTTTTTTTTTAAAAGCAGGACCACTCCTCAGCCTTCATTCAATCAAAATCCCTACCCTACAGATTTTTTCCCTAGTCTCATTTGCTATACAGATTCCTCTTTTTTTCTCTCTCCTTTTTTCCATCCAGTCTCCTCCCCTTTTATTTTCCTCATCTGATCCTTCCCTCCTCCATATCCCTTTTTTCTCATACTTGGAAAACTGGGAGGGGACAGGATGGGGAAAAACATAGAAATGGGAGGAGATTGGATGGGAAAAATTGGAGGAGACTGGGTGGGAAAAATGGGAGGAGACTGGGTGGGAAAAATGGGAGGAGACTGGGTGGGAAAAAAGATTTTTCCCATCCACATTTTCCCTATTAAGTCTCCTCCCATTTTCCCCATCCAGTCTCCTACCCCTCCCAGTTTTCCCAGCCCAAGCACATCTATACTTTTTCCCTATCCTGTCTCCTCCCCTTCCTATGTTTTTCCCTATCCAGACCACTCCCATTTTTCCCATCCAATCTCCTCCCCCTTCTAATTATCCAGACCCCTCCCAGTTTTCCCAGCCCAACTGCATCTATACTTTTTCTCTATCCTGTCTCCTCCCCATGTTTTTCTCCATTCAGACCCCTCCCATTTTTCCCTCCAATCTCCTCCCCCTTGTCCCCAACCAGTCTCCTCCCCCTCCCGAGTATTGCAAGCCTGACCACATCTATACTTCTTCCCTATCCTGTCTCCTCCCCTTCCTATGTTTTTCCCTATCCAGACCACTACCATTTTTCCCATCCAATCTCCTCCCCTCCTAATTTTCCCAGCCCATCCGCAACTATACTTTTTCCCCTTCCAGTTCCCTCCCATCTTCTGCCCTCCTACTTTTCCCAGCCTTCCCGATCCAATCATTTCCCCTCTAGGTTCTGGATCCTCCTCCTCCCAATATCCCATATTTTACTATTATATGTTTCTCCTATTATATATTCATATTCCCTTCCATATGTTACCCATATTTATACCCTTCCATAGAACATTATGGAATCTGTCATAGCCATTAACTCAGGCAGAGAGTGGAACCGAACCACTGGCTGCTGTGCTTGCTAGCCCATGACCTTACCTCTGCTCCACCAGAGCAACTCTGTGCATGCTCCTTGTCTACTGGCTGGCTTGCCTGACTGAATAGAAAATTAATAGGAACTGGCACAGCCGGTAACTAAAGCGTAGGTAGTTGTAGCTTAGTGGTTATCTGGCCCACCTCACAAGTAACAGGTTGCAAGTTTGCTGTTCTTGTTGCATCCACTTCTAATAACATTGCAAATATAATTCTAACGTTAAAATGTCTTTTACAAATTGTATTCTATTTTATTTACTTAAAGAGACATAAAACACCTCTTGTTTTTTGTGTAAAAATGTATTTGTCCGACTCTGCCTAGATTGGCCAAAAAGCAAAACCTGTAAGCTAGGTTTTTAAAATGCTGCAAATTGACTAAACCAACTATGCGATCGTTTGAAACATTTGCAAGTTACAAAATTTGCTTTATGACATCACCATGGAGAATGGGACAAGCACAATTTGCACACAAAAGAGAGTTTGTTTAATCTTCTTTAAAACAATTAATCTCTTTACTCCAAATTAGCTGCCCAAAGAATTCATGGTCAGCAAAATAATGAGTACCGATCCTGCCAGGTCCAAGCAAGATGTACTCTTGTGGTCTAGTGTGTACCCATGCAAGCAGGCGGTTGAGAGGTCGCATCTGGCTGCTACAGCAGTTTTTTTTATTTATTTTCCATGTCTGCCAATTAACAGACTAGTAGCATCTCAAAAATTGTTTTGCAAATTTTATTCTATTATATTTTCTTCAACAGACATAATACACCTCTTATTTTTATGCAAAAATGGTACTTGTCCCACTCTCCCTAGAGAGGCCAAAAACAAAATTCTGCAACCTAGGTTTTCAAAATGTTGCACATTCCTTAAACCAACTATTTGAACATTTGATTCATTTGCAGGTTACATCATTTGCTTTTTGACCTCTCTATGAAGCATGGGACATGCCCGATTTTTATACAAAAAATAAAAATAAAAAAGGCATTTTATGTTCATTAAAAATACTCAAAAAATCAAAATTTCCTATGATAGCTTAGCGGTGAACTTTGATGCTTTGAAAGCTAAATGTCGAGAGTTGAAATCCAGCTGTTGCTATGTACTCTTCGTAATGCGTGACCTACAAATATCCGTTTCTAAATCAGCTTTATTGTTTTGCAGGCTACTGAATTTGTGTTTTGACCTCTCCATAGAGTTTTGAGACAAGCACAATTTATTAATTAATTTATTTTTAACAAAAGGAAGATGCATTTAAAGGGACAGTAAAGTCAAAATTAGACATTCGCGATTCAGACAAAGCATACAACTTTAAACAACTTTCCAATTTACTTCTATAATTTATTTATTTTCCTTCTCTTGTTATCCTTTGCTGAAGGGTTTACCGAGGAAAGATCAGGAGCAGCAAAGCAAATGTTTTTTATGTCCTTTAAAAATATAAATAACAACAACAAGTCTATAAAAACAGATCCTGCCACATCCAAACACGGTGTCCCATAATGGCTTAGTGGTAAACTATGCTACCTTGAAAGCTGAAGGTCAAGAGTTCAAATCCACCTGTGGCTAAGTGTTCTCTATTATGCAAGTCCTACGAATATCCTTCCCTAAAGCACCATTATTGATTTGAAGGCTACTGAATTTGTGTTTTGACCTCTCCATAGAGTTTTGAGACAAGCACAATTTATGAATTTATTTATTTTTAACAAAAGGAAGATGCATTTAAAGGGACAGTAAAGTCAAAATTAGACATTCGCGATTCAGACAAAGCATACATTTTTAAAAAACTTTCCAATTTACTTCTATTATTTATTTATTTTCCTTCTCTTTTTATCCTTTGTTGAAGGGTTTACCGAGGTAACATCAGGAGCAGCAAAGCAAATGTGTTTTATGTCCTTTAAAAATATAAATAAAATCAAAAAGTCTATAACAACAGATCCTGCCATGACCAATCAAGGTGTTCTACAATGGATTAGTGGAAAACTATGCTTCCTCGAAAGCTGAAGGTCTAGAGATCAAATCCTGCTGTGGCTAAGTGCTCTCCATAATGCAAGTCCTACAAATATCATTGCCTAAAGCACCATTATTGATTTGAAGGCTACTGAATTTGTGTTTTGACCTCTCCATAGAGTTTGAGACAAGCACAATATTTTTTTAACAAAATGAAGATACATTTAAAGGGACAGTAAAGTCAAAATTAGACATTCATGATTCAGACAGAACCAGTGACGTGCTGTCATAGGAGGCAGGGGAGGCAGCGCCTCCCCTGTCCTATGTGTGTAATTACACTCACTTTATTTATAATGTTAAAAATAAAAAATATATATATTTTTTATTTTTATATATAAATTTTTTTTAGGTAACCAAGGTATCCCCCTCCCCCCCCACCTCTGCCGCCTGCCACCCGCCAGCTAGAGAATGTGCCACCCAGTGGCACTTAAGTCTCTGTCTGCAGCCCATACCGTATCTTATAGAGGCTGCTCTCTAAGCAGCTGCCGGAGTGTGATGTCAGAGCTCAGCTCACTGCTCCATGTCTAAGTGCTGCTAGAGACTGCGCCACCCAGTGGCACTTAAGTCTCTTTGCAGCCCATACAGATCCTATTAGAGGCTGCTCTCTAAGCAGCTGCCTGAGTGTGACGTGGGTGTCAGAGGCTCAGAGCTCACTGCTATTGGAGGCTTGCTCCAGTAGGACTGGCGGGAATCAAGGACAAGAAGAGAGAAGAGACCGGAGAAGACAGAAGAGCTGAGTGCTGAGCCTGACAGTGCTGAGATGGACCTGCCCTGGATAACGGTAACTAAAGTATTTTATTGCCCTGTTTGTGAGCCAGGCAGCCTACAGGTCTACAATGACAATCTAGAGAGAGTAAGTTACACTATGGTACTGTACTGGTGCTGGTGTAATTTTATTTTCTCAACTTTTTTTTTTCAACTTTTTTTTTTTTCTTGCGACCCCCCCTCCCCCCCCCGCGGCCCCCCCTCGCCCCCCGCGGCCCCCCCTCACCCCCCGCGGCCCCCCCCTCGACCCCCGCGGCCCCCCCACTGGTACATGACAGTTTTAAATCAGAGCATTGCCTTGGTAACCTGGGACAGCACTCTGATTTCAAACTGTCATTTCCTGCTGAGAGGGAAAGAAGCTGCCTGTGCGTGTGTAATGCAGTTGCCCGGTGCCATAGTGTGAAGTGCTCAGTCAGACAGTGTCACCATGTCTAGCAGAGCTGCAGATTAAAGGTATGTGCACTGCTCAATTTGCTTGGTAATGGTACACCACTGCTGACTTCAGAACCTCCATTTCATCCCCTGTGTCTCCCCCACCCCTCCTCCCCTGTGTCTCCCCCCCACCCCCCCCTCCCCTGGGTCTCCCCTCCACCCCCCCTCCCCTGGGTCTCCCTCCCACCCCCCTCCCCTGTGTCTCTCCTCCCCTCCCCTGTGTCTCTCTCCCCTCCCCTGTGTCTCTCCCCCCCTCCCCGATGTCTCCCCCTGTATGTTTCTCTCCCCTCTGTCTCTCTCTCTCCCCTCTGTCTCTCTCTCTCTCCCCTCTGTCTGTCTCTCTCTCTCCCCTCTCTCTCTCTCTCCCCCCTCTCTCTCTCCCCTCTGTCTCTCTCTCCCCTCTGTCTCTCTCTCTCTCCCCCCTCTGTCTCTCTCTCTCTCTCCCCTCTCTCTCCCCTCTGTCTCTCTCTCTCTCTCCCCCTCTGTCTCTCTCCCCTCTGTCTCTCTCTCTCCCCTATGTCTCTCTCTCTCCCCCATGTCTCTCTCTCTCCCCTCTGTCTCTCTCTCTCCCCTCTGTCTCTCTCCCCTCTGTCTCTCTCTCTCCCCTCTGTCTCTCCCTTTCTCCCTCCCCCTCTGTCTCTCCCTTTCTCCCTCCCCCTCTGTCTCTCCCTTCCTCCTTCCCCCTCTGTCTCTCTCCCCTCTGTCTGTCTCTCTCTCCCCTCTGTGTCTCTCTTTCTCTCTCTCCCCCTCTGTCTCTCTCCCCTCTGTCTCTCTCTCCCCACTGTCTCTCTCTTCTCTCTCTCCCCTCTCTCTCCCCTCTGTCTCTCTCTCCCCCTCTGTCTCTCTCTCCCCCTCTGTCTCTCTCTCCCCTTCTGTCTCTCTTTCCCCTCTCTCTTCTCTCTCTCCCCTCTGTCTCTCTCTCTCTCCCCCTCTCTTCTCTCTCTCCCCTCTGTCTCTCTCTCTCTCCCCCTCTGTCTGTCTGTCTCTCTCTCCCCTCTGTGTCTCTCTTTCTCCCTCTACCTCTCTCTTCTCTCTCTCTCCCCTCTGTCTCTCTATCCCTTCCCCTCTGTCTCTCTATCCCTCCCCCTCTGTCTCTCTATCCCTCCCCTCTGTCTCTCTCTCACCGCATCTCTCTCTCCCCCTCTGTCTCTCTATCCCTCCTCCTCTGTCTCTCTCTCCTCTCTCTCTCTCTCTCTCTCTCTCTCCCTTCTGTCTCTCCCTTTCTCCATCCCCCTCTGTCTCTCTCTCCCCCCTCTCTCTCTCCCTTCTGTCTCTCCCTTTCTCCATCCCCCTCTGTCTCTCTCTCTCTCTCTCCCATCTGTCTCTCTCTCTCCCCTCTCTCTCTCCTCTGTCTCTCTCTCCCCCTCTCTCTCTCTATCCCTCCCCCTCTGTCTCTTTATCCCTCCCCCTCTGTCTCTCTCTCTCTCCTCTTTCTCTCTCTCTCTCTCTCTCTCCCCCCCTCTCTCTCTCTCTCTCTCTCTCTCTCTCTCTCTCTCTCTCCCCTCTCTCTCTCTATCTCTCCCCTCTCTCTCTCTCCCTTCTGTCTCTCCCTTTCTCCATCCCCCTCTGTCTCTCTCCCCCATCTGTCTCTCTCTCTCCCCTCTCTCTCTCCCTTCTGTCTCTCCCTTTCTCCATCCCCCTCTGTCTCTTTCTCCCATCTGTCTCTCTCTCTTTCTCTCCCTCTGTCTCTCTCTTTCTCCCTCCCCCTGTCTCTCCCTTTCTCCCTCCCCCTGTCTCTCCCTTTCTCCCTCACCCTCCTTCTCTCCCTTTCTCCCTCCCCCTCTTTCTCTCTCTCTCTCCCCTCTGTCTGTCTCTCTCTCTCCCCTCTGTGTCTCTTTTTCTCTCTCTCCCCCTCTGTCTCTCTCTCCCCTCTGTCTCTCTCTTCTCTCTCTCTCTTTCTCCCCTCTTTCTCCCTCTCCCCCTCTCTCCCCTCTGTCCCTCTCTCTCTCCCCCTGTCTCTCTCTCTCTCTCTCTCTCTCTCCCTTCTCTCTCCCCCCCTGTCTCTCTCTCTCTCTCTCTCTCTCTCCCTGTCTCTCTCTCTCTCCCCCTGTCTCTCTATCTCTCCCCCTCTGTCTTTCTCTCTCTCTATCTCTCCCCCCCTGTCTCTCTCTCTCCCCTCTGTCTCTCTATCCCTATCCCTCTCTCTCTCTCCCCCTCTCTCTCCTCTCTGTCTCTCTCTCCCCCCTCTGTCTCTCTCTCTCCTCTGTCTCTCTCTCCCCTCTGTCTCTCTCTCTCTCCCCTCTGTCTCTCTCTCCTCTGTCTCTCTCCTCTGTCTCTCTCCTCTGTCTCTCTCTCTCCTCTGTCTCTCTCTCCCTCCCCCTCTGTATCTCCCTTTCTCCCTCCCCCTCTGTCTCTCCCTTTCTCCCTCCCCCTCTGTCTCTCTCTCCTCTGTGTATCTTTCTCTCTCCCCCTCTGTGTCTCTCTCTCTTCTCTCTCTCTTTTTCTGTGTGTCTCTCTCTCTCTCTCTATCCATCTCTCTCTCCCTGTTTCTCCAACCCCCTCTGTCTCTATCCTTATGTGTCTCATTCTCCCCCATGGTCTCTTTGTCTTTCTCTCTACCCTCTGTCTCTCTTTGTCTCTCTCTCCTCTGTCTCTTTGTCTCTCTCTCCCCCTCTGTCTCTCTGTCTATCTCTCTCTCCCTGTCTCTCCCACCCGTTATTACTACTTTCCTTCATTCTCTTGATATCCTTTGATGAAAATCATATCTAAATATGCTCAGTAGCTGCTGATAGGTGGCTGCACAATAGATACCTCATGTGATTGGCTCACCCATGCACATTGCTATTTCTTCAACAAAGGATATCTAAAGAATGAAGGCATATCCTAGCCAGTGCCTCACCTGCCTCTGACCTCACTGCACGTCACTGGACAGAACATACAATATTAAACAACGTTCCAATTTACTTCTATTATTATTTTTTCTTTCTCTTGTTATCCTTTGTTGAAGGGTTTATCTAGGTAAGCTCAGGAGCAGCAAAGCACCTGGGTGCAAGTTGCTAATAGGTGGCTGCATTTATATGCCTATTGTAATTGGCTTCCCCATGTGTTCAGTTTGAAACCAGTAGTGGATTGCTGCTCCTTCAACAAATGAATGATACCAAGACAAGGAAGAAAATTTGATTAAAGAAGTAAACTGGAAAGTTGTTTAAAATTGTATGTTCTGTCTGAATCATGAAATAAAAATTTGGGGTTTCATGTGCCTTTAATGCTGTTTAAAGCAAATGATCTCTTTACTGCTGTTTCCTTATTAATTGTCTAAAATCATAAAAATGATGTGGTAGTTGCCCTGACAGGGGCAAGCGTAGGACTCCGTGGTGGTGCGGTGCTTAGCTTACCTGCAGGCTGAAGGTTTAAAGTTTGTAAACCATCAGCTGGCGCAGGTTCCTCATGGGGAATGTCCTTCTAGCAGGCTGAATATCAATGTCTGTTTTGGAAATGTTATTTTCCTTGAGAAAGCCATTTCTTTACTGTTGTGGCCTAGTTGTTGACTCCTTGGCACATGTTCATCACTTTACTGTTCAGACTCTCTTTCTTGCATTAAAGAAACATGAAACCCACATTTTTATAATTTTTCGTGAATGGGATGGAGCATACAATTTTAAATCAACTTTCCAATTTACTTCATCTAGAATTCATCTAGCTTTGCAAACTTTATTCTATGTTTTGAAAAGAAGTCATGTCTAAGACCTAGGGTCACCTACAGCTATGGCACATTTCAATGTATGGATGCAAAGCCTAAAAGCATGAAAATAAAATGCCTTTTGGTTTCTCCCCACATTCCTGCAGAAAGCAGCTGTAGACCCCTGGCTAGCTGAATGCCCCAGTCAACTGAAAGTAGAGCATAGCGATCCTGCTGAGTTGCTACTTTTCTTATGTTGCTTAACCTTGCCTAAATGCTATTACTAGCCAGCCAAAGATGTGGTTTTTTTTTATTATTGCAAACTGCATTCCGATCAACATGCTGCCTGTAATAATTGAAGAAATATGAGACAATGCGTAATTGGGGGAATAGGGAAAGCAGTAGTTCAGAAAACCCACAGATAACTCTCTTAATGGGCCCTTATTTTTTAATTGATTATAAAGGGTATCATTTCTTTCATGTTGGAATCAAGCAATGATACTTTGCTGCACAGTGGGAGGCTAACTCTTGCCCTCAAGGGCAGGGAGGAGAGTGTAATCCACGGAAAGATGGCTGATTTTTATCATGCCGGCATTTCTCAAAAGGGCCTTGCAAATGCACCTACATATCAGATTTACCCAGAGCTACCTCTAGCAATGCTAATGTAGCACAGAAAGGCAAAATCAGCAGAGGGCGACTGGTATGCCATCAGTTCCTCTTCTCCTTGAGATCTAATGTACCCTGAATCTGGTCCTTACTTCCCATGCTCCGGGAGTAGCACGGCAGCAGCAGCAGCAGCTTTCAAGAAATCTTTCCAAAGGAAAGTTTCAGATGAAATCATATGGTTTACTTGCTGTCTGAAAGCTACTGCCTTAACATGAACCCATGTCCAGAAAAGCAGTCTGCAAGGGGAAATACAGTACAACTGTGATCCCTGCAACAGTGCAAGGAGAGGCCCTTACTTTATCGTGCCCCAGAACATTTGCTTTTAAGGCTTACAGAGCATCCTAGCTTCCCCGCCCAAAGGCATTTTTCTGGCTGTAGTAAAAACTATCTCATTGACAGGCCCTACACTCCTTGCCTTTGACTTGTGAAGAAAAAAACAGCCACACACATGCACATGAACAAATGCCACATGAGCACTAGAATCTATATCTAACCCACAAAAGGGCAATGTCGGCCCATTCATGTAAGCCTTAGGGTTTCTCTAATTTGAAAAGAAGAAGGGGCCTAAGCCACTAACACTGCTGGAACCCATCAGTATATCAATATAATGCCCTTCCACCTCACTATTTCCCACATTTTACCCAATTGCCTTAACTCTATTGTAAATCAGATCTTGCCTCACAGATCCCTTCCACAACTCTATATCCCAAAGCCTATTGTAGATCTGCCAGGTCCATTCTGATCTCACACTTTACACATTCCTACTACCCCCCTTCCTTATTACAGATCCTCCCTCACAATCATTACAATGCCTACACCCCATTCTAAATATCCCAGAACCCACCACATCTTAATTTGACATAAATTCTTTACACCTCTGACAATAGTGATGTCGCGAACCTAAAAATTTTGGTTCACGAACGGCGGACTCGAACTTCCGGTATTGTTCGCGAACCGCCATTGACTTCCATAGACAGGCGAACTTTAAAACCTACAAGGACTCTTTCTGGCCACAATAGTGATTCAAAAGTTGTTTCAAGGGGACTAACACCGGGACTGTGGCATGCTGGAGGGGGATCACTGGCAAAACTCCCATGGAAAATTACATAGTTTATGCAGAGTCTGCTTTTAACCCATAAAGGGCCTAAATCACCTAACATTCCCAAATTGTTTGCAATAACGTGCTTTAAAACATCTGTTATGATGTCGTATCTATTAGGTAGTGTAAGGGTTACGGCCGCTTCACAGTGACAGAGCAAACTCCAAGTGTAACGTACCACAAACAACCGCAAACAGTCCATTTGCACAACCACGAGATAGATAGATTTGATAGATACATAGATTACATAGCTCAATCGATGCAATATACATATGATCGATACAATTTACATAGATCAATAGATGCAATATACATTTGATAGATACGAATTACATCGATCAATAGATGCAATATACATTAGATAGATACGAATGTTATCGAATCAAAGATGCAATATACATTTTATAGATACGAATGACATCAACCAAAATATGTAATATACATTTTATATATACGAATTACATTGATCAATAGATGCAATCTACATTTGATAGATACGTTTGATAGTTCGATCGATTTGATAGATAAATAAATAGATTTGAAATATATATAATTTACCTGACAGAGTATAACAATAAGACATGCGGTCTGTGACCCATGGTGTGTTAAGTAGTACTATTCTTAGCAGTTTACTACAACCTGTTACTACCCCTATCGGGGGAGGTCTATATGGCCTTCATTTTTGGAACCGGGAGATGGAAGAAGATGATTGGTCTGTCCTCCTACTTCAAATTTGTCAAAAACACAAGTATCTGTCTCAAAACAGTCTGGACAGAAAATAGATAAATAGATAGGATAGATAGATAGATATACATAGATTGATAGTTAGATAGAGTCGATAGAAGAGAAATAGATAGATTTGTTAGATATATAATTACCCTGACAAAGTATAATAATTAAACATGCGGTCTTGGACCCATGGTAACTAGGTTGTGTTAAGTAGTACTATTCTTAGCACTTTCAGCCCTGTAACTCCCCCTATTGGTGGAGGTCTACATGGCGTGTATGATTACCATGACAAAGTATAACAACAAGACACGCGGTCTGGGACCCATGGTAATTCGGTTGTGTTAAGTAAAACTTTGCTTAGCACTTTAATCCCTCTTACCCCCCCTTTCGGTGGAGTTCTATATGGCCTGCATGATTAGCCTGACAAAGTATAACAAGAAAACATCTGGTCTGGGACCCATGGTAACTAGGTTGTGTTAAGTAGTACTATTCTTAGAACTGTAATCCCTGTTACTCCCCCTATCAAGGGAGGTCTATATGGCCTGCATGATTACCCTGACAAAGTATAACAACAAGACACACGGTGTTGGACCCATGGTAACTAGCTTGTGTGAATTAGTACTTTTCTTAGCACTTTAATCCCTGTTACCCCCCCCTATCGGGGGAGGTCTATATGGCCTGCCTGATTACCCTGACAAAATATAATAATAAGACATGCGGTCTGGGACCCATGTTAACTAGGTTGTGCTTTAAGTAGTACTATTCTTAGCACTTTAATCTCTTTAACTCCCCCTATCGGGGGAGGTCTATATGGCCTGCATGATTACCCATACAAAATATAATAATAAGACATCTGCTCTTGGTCTGGGACCCATGGTAAATAGGTTGTGTTAAGTAGTACTGTTCTTAGCATTTTAATACCTTTTACTCACCCTGTCGGAGCATGTCTATATGGCCTGCATGATTACCCTAACAAAATATAATAACAACACATGCGTTCTGGGACCCATGGTAACTATATTGTGTTAAGTAGTACTGTCCTTAGCATTTTAATACCTGTTACTCACCCTATCGGTGGAGGTCTATATGGCCTGCATGATTACCCTTACAAAATATAATAACAAGACATGCGGTCTGGGACCCATAGTAACTAGGTTGTGTTAAGTAGTACTCTTCTTAGCATTTTAATACCTGTTACCCTATCGGGGGAGGTCTATATGGCCTGCATGATTAACCGAACAAAATATAATAATAAGACATATGCTCTGGGACTGAATAGAAAATTAATAGGAACTGGCACAGCCGGTAACTAAAGCGTAGGTAGTTGTAGCTTAGTGGTTATCTGGCCCACCTCACAAGTAACAGGTTGCAAGTTTGCTGTTCTTGTTGCATCCACTTCTAATAACATTGCAAATATAATTCTAACGTTAAAATGTCTTTTACAAATTGTATTCTATTTTATTTACTTAAAGAGACATAAAACACCTCTTGTTTTTTGTGTAAAAATGTATTTGTCCGACTCTGCCTAGATTGGCCAAAAAGCAAAACCTGTAAGCTAGGTTTTTAAAATGCTGCAAATTGACTAAACCAACTATGCGATCGTTTGAAACATTTGCAAGTTACAAAATTTGCTTTATGACATCACCATGGAGAATGGGACAAGCACAATTTGCACACAAAAGAGAGTTTGTTTAATCTTCTTTAAAACAATTAATCTCTTTACTCCAAATTAGCTGCCCAAAGAATTCATGGTCAGCAAAATAATGAGTACCGATCCTGCCAGGTCCAAGCAAGATGTACTCTTGTGGTCTAGTGTGTACCCATGCAAGCAGGCGGTTGAGAGGTCGCATCTGGCTGCTACAGCAGTTTTTTTTATTTATTTTCCATGTCTGCCAATTAACAGACTAGTAGCATCTCAAAAATTGTTTTGCAAATTTTATTCTATTATATTTTCTTCAACAGACATAATACACCTCTTATTTTTATGCAAAAATGGTACTTGTCCCACTCTCCCTAGAGAGGCCAAAAACAAAATTCTGCAACCTAGGTTTTCAAAATGTTGCACATTCCTTAAACCAACTATTTGAACATTTGATTCATTTGCAGGTTACATCATTTGCTTTTTGACCTCTCTATGAAGCATGGGACATGCCCGATTTTTATACAAAAAATAAAAATAAAAAAGGCATTTTATGTTCATTAAAAATACTCAAAAAATCAAAATTTCCTATGATATCTTAGCGGTGAACTTTGATGCTTTGAAAGCTAAATGTCGAGAGTTGAAATCCCACTGTTGCTATGTACTCTGCGTAATGCGTGTCCTACAAATATCCTTTCCTAAATCAGCTTTCTTGTTTTGCAGGCTACTGAATTTGTGTTTTGACCTCTCCATAGAGTTTTGAGACAAGCACAATTTATTAATTTATTTATTTTTAACAAAAGGAAGATGCATTTAAAGGGACAGTAAAGTCAAAATTAGACATTCGCGATTCAGACAAAGCATACAACTTTAAACAACTTTCCAATTTACTTCTATAATTTATTTATTTTCCTTCTCTTGTTATCCTTTGCTGAAGGGTTTACCGAGGAAAGATCAGGAGCAGCAAAGCAAATGTTTTTTATGTCCTTTAAAAATATAAATAACAACAACAAGTCTATAAAAACAGATCCTGCCACATCCAAACACGGTGTCCCATAATGGCTTAGTGGTAAACTATGCTACCTTGAAAGCTGAAGGTCAAGAGTTCAAATCCACCTGTGGCTAAGTGTTCTCTATTATGCAAGTCCTACGAATATCCTTCCCTAAAGCACCATTATTGATTTGAAGGCTACTGAATTTGTGTTTTGACCTCTCCATAGAGTTTTGAGACAAGCACAATTTATGAATTTATTTATTTTTAACAAAAGGAAGATGCATTTAAAGGGACAGTAAAGTCAAAATTAGACATTCGCGATTCAGACAAAGCATACATTTTTAAACAACTTTCCAATTTACTTCTATTATTTATTTATTTTCCTTCTCTTGTTATCCTTTGTTGAAGGGTTTACCGAGGTAAGATCAGGAGCAGCAAAGCAAATGTGTTTTATGTCCTTTAAAAATATAAATAAAATCAACAAGTCTATAACAACAGATCCTGCCATGACCAATCAAGGTGTTCTACAATGGATTAGTGGAAAACTATGCTTCCTCGAAAGCTGAAGGTCTAGAGATCAAATCCTGCTGTGGCTAAGTGCTCTCCATAATGCAAGTCCTACAAATATCATTGCCTAAAGCACCATTATTGATTTGAAGGCTACTGAATTTGTGTTTTGACCTCTCCATAGAGTTTGAGACAAGCACAATATTTTTTTAACAAAATGAAGATACATTTAAAGGGACAGTAAAGTCAAAATTAGACATTCATGATTCAGACAGAACCAGTGACGTGCTGTCATAGGAGGCAGGGGAGGCAGCGCCTCCCCTGTCCTATGTGTGTAATTACACTCACTTTATTTATAATGTTAAAAATAAAAAATATATATATTTTTTATTTTTATATATAAATTTTTTTTAGGTAACCAAGGTATCCCCCTCCCCCCCCCACCTCTGCCGCCTGCCACCCGCCAGCTAGAGAATGTGCCACCCAGTGGCACTTAAGTCTCTGTCTGCAGCCCATACCGTATCTTATAGAGGCTGCTCTCTAAGCAGCTGCCGGAGTGTGATGTCAGAGCTCAGCTCACTGCTCCATGTCTAAGTGCTGCTAGAGACTGCGCCACCCAGTGGCACTTAAGTCTCTTTGCAGCCCATACAGATCCTATTAGAGGCTGCTCTCTAAGCAGCTGCCTGAGTGTGACGTGGGTGTCAGAGGCTCAGAGCTCACTGCTATTGGAGGCTTGCTCCAGTAGGACTGGCGGGAATCAAGGACAAGAAGAGAGAAGAGACCGGAGAAGACAGAAGAGCTGAGTGCTGAGCCTGACAGTGCTGAGATGGACCTGCCCTGGATAACGGTAACTAAAGTATTTTATTGCCCTGTTTGTGAGCCAGGCAGCCTACAGGTCTACAATGACAATCTAGAGAGAGTAAGTTACACTATGGTACTGTACTGGTGCTGGTGTAATTTTATTTTCTCAACTTTTTTTTTTCAACTTTTTTTTTTTTCTTGCGACCCCCCCCTCCCCCCCCCGCGGCCCCCCCTCGCCCCCCGCGGCCCCCCCTCACCCCCCGCGGCCCCCCCTCGACCCCCGCGGCCCCCCCACTGGTACATGACAGTTTTAAATCAGAGCATTGCCTTGGTAACCTGGGACAGCACTCTGATTTCAAACTGTCATTTCCTGCTGAGAGGGAAAGAAGCTGCCTGTGCGTGTGTAATGCAGTTGCCCGGTGCCATAGTGTGAAGTGCTCAGTCAGACAGTGTCACCATGTCTAGCAGAGCTGCAGATTAAAGGTATGTGCACTGCTCAATTTGCTTGGTAATGGTACACCACTGCTGACTTCAGAACCTCCATTTCATCCCCTGTGTCTCCCCCACCCCTCCTCCCCTGTGTCTCCCCCCCACCCCCCCCTCCCCTGGGTCTCCCCTCCACCCCCCCTCCCCTGGGTCTCCCTCCCACCCCCCTCCCCTGTGTCTCTCCTCCCCTCCCCTGTGTCTCTCTCCCCTCCCCTATGTCTCTCCCCCCCTCCCCTATGTCTCCCCCTGTATGTTTCTCTCCCCTCTGTCTCTCTCTCTCCCCTCTGTCTCTCTCTCTCTCCCCTCTGTCTGTCTCTCTCTCTCCCCTCTCTCTCTCTCTCCCCCCTCTCTCTCTCTCCCCTCTGTCTCTCTCTCCCCTCTGTCTCTCTCTCTCTCCCCCCTCTGTCTCTCTCTCTCTCTCCCCTCTCTCTCCCCTCTGTCTCTCTCTCTCTCTCCCCCTCTGTCTCTCTCCCCTCTGTCTCTCTCTCTCCCCTATGTCTCTCTCTCTCCCCCATGTCTCTCTCTCTCCCCTCTGTCTCTCTCTCCCCTCTGTCTCTCTCCCCTCTGTCTCTCTCTCTCCCCTCTGTCTCTCCCTTTCTCCCTCCCCCTCTGTCTCTCCCTTTCTCCCTCCCCCTCTGTCTCTCCCTTCCTCCTTCCCCCTCTGTCTCTCTCCCCTCTGTCTGTCTCTCTCTCCCCTCTGTGTCTCTCTTTCTCTCTCTCCCCCTCTGTCTCTCTCCCCTCTGTCTCTCTCTCCCCACTGTCTCTCTCTTCTCTCTCTCCCCTCTCTCTCCCCTCTGTCTCTCTCTCCCCCTCTGTCTCTCTCTCCCCCTCTGTCTCTCTCTCCCCTTCTGTCTCTCTTTCCCCTCTCTCTTCTCTCTCTCCCCTCTGTCTGTCTCTCTCTCTCCCCCTCTCTTTTGTGCTCTCTCTCCCCCTCTGTCTCTCTCTCTCCCCTCTGTCTCTCTCTCCCCTCTGTGTCTCTCTTTCTCCCTCTACCTCTCTCTTCTCTCTCTCTCCCCTCTGTCTCTCTATCCCTTCCCCTCTGTCTCTCTATCCCTCCCCCTCTGTCTCTCTATCCCTCCCCTCTGTCTCTCTCTCTCACCGCATCTCTCTCTCCCCCTCTGTCTCTCTATCCCTCCTCCTCTGTCTCTCTCTCTCTCTCTCTCTCTCTCTCTCTCTCTCTCTCTCCCTTCTGTCTCTCCCTTTCTCCATCCCCCTCTGTCTCTCTCTCCCCCCTCTCTCTCTCCCTTCTGTCTCTCCCTTTCTCCATCCCCCTCTGTCTCTCTCTCTCTCTCTCCCATCTGTCTCTCTCTCTCCCCTCTCTCTCTCCTCTGTCTCTCTCTCCCCCTCTCTCTCTCTATCCCTCCCCCTCTGTCTCTTTATCCCTCCCCCTCTGTCTCTCTCTCTCTCCTCTTTCTCTCTCTCTCTCTCTCTCTCCCCCCTCTCTCTCTCTCTCTCTCTCTCTCTCTCTCTCTCTCCCCTCTCTCTCTCTATCTCTCCCCTCTCTCTCTCTCCCTTCTGTCTCTCCCTTTCTCCATCCCCCTCTGTCTCTCTCCCCCATCTGTCTCTCTCTCTCCCCTCTCTCTCTCCCTTCTGTCTCTCCCTTTCTCCATCCCCCTCTGTCTCTTTCTCCCATCTGTCTCTCTCTCTTTCTCTCCCTCTGTCTCTCTCTTTCTCCCTCCCCCTGTCTCTCCCTTTCTCCCTCCCCCTGTCTCTCCCTTTCTCCCTCACCCTCCTTCTCTCCCTTTCTCCCTCCCCCTCTTTCTCTCTCTCTCTCCCCTCTGTCTGTCTCTCTCTCTCCCCTCTGTGTCTCTTTTTCTCTCTCTCCCCCTCTGTCTCTCTCTCCCCTCTGTCTCTCTCTTCTCTCTCTCTCTTTCTCCCCTCTGTCTCTCTCTCTCCCCTCTGTCCCTCTCTTCTCCCTCTCCCCCTCTCTCCCCTCTGTCCCTCTCTCTCTCCCCCTGTCTCTCTCTCTCTCTCTCTCTCTCTCCCTTCTCTCTCCCCCCTGTCTCTCTCTCTCTCTCTCTCTCTCTCTCCCTGTCTCTCTCTCTCTCCCCCTGTCTCTCTATCTCTCCCCCTCTGTCTTTCTCTCTCTCTATCTCTCCCCCCCTGTCTCTCTCTCTCCCCTCTGTCTCTCTATCCCTATCCCTCTCTCTCTCTCCCCCTCTCTCTCCTCTCTGTCTCTCTCTCCCCCCTCTGTCTCTCTCTCTCCTCTGTCTCTCTCTCCCCTCTGTCTCTCTCTCTCTCCCCTCTGTCTCTCTCTCCTCTGTCTCTCTCCTCTGTCTCTCTCCTCTGTCTCTCTCTCTCCTCTGTCTCTCTCTCCCTCCCCCTCTGTATCTCCCTTTCTCCCTCCCCCTCTGTCTCTCCCTTTCTCCCTCCCCCTCTGTCTCTCTCTCCTCTGTGTATCTTTCTCTCTCCCCCTCTGTGTCTCTCTCTCTTCTCTCTCTCTTTTTCTGTGTGTCTCTCTCTCTCTCTCTATCCATCTCTCTCTCCCTGTTTCTCCAACCCCCTCTGTCTCTATCCTTATGTGTCTCATTCTCCCCCATGGTCTCTTTGTCTTTCTCTCTACCCTCTGTCTCTCTTTGTCTCTCTCTCCTCTGTCTCTTTGTCTCTCTCTCCCCCTCTGTCTCTCTGTCTATCTCTCTCTCCCTGTCTCTCCCACCCGTTATTACTACTTTCCTTCATTCTCTTGATATCCTTTGATGAAAATCATATCTAAATATGCTCAGTAGCTGCTGATAGGTGGCTGCACAATAGATACCTCATGTGATTGGCTCACCCATGCACATTGCTATTTCTTCAACAAAGGATATCTAAAGAATGAAGGCATATCCTAGCCAGTGCCTCACCTGCCTCTGACCTCACTGCACGTCACTGGACAGAACATACAATATTAAACAACGTTCCAATTTACTTCTATTATTATTTTTTCTTTCTCTTGTTATCCTTTGTTGAAGGGTTTATCTAGGTAAGCTCAGGAGCAGCAAAGCACCTGGGTGCAAGTTGCTAATAGGTGGCTGCATTTATATGCCTATTGTAATTGGCTTCCCCATGTGTTCAGTTTGAAACCAGTAGTGGATTGCTGCTCCTTCAACAAATGAATGATACCAAGACAAGGAAGAAAATTTGATTAAAGAAGTAAACTGGAAAGTTGTTTAAAATTGTATGTTCTGTCTGAATCATGAAATAAAAATTTGGGGTTTCATGTGCCTTTAATGCTGTTTAAAGCAAATGATCTCTTTACTGCTGTTTCCTTATTAATTGTCTAAAATCATAAAAATGATGTGGTAGTTGCCCTGACAGGGGCAAGCGTAGGACTCCGTGGTGGTGCGGTGCTTAGCTTACCTGCAGGCTGAAGGTTTAAAGTTTGTAAACCATCAGCTGGCGCAGGTTCCTCATGGGGAATGTCCTTCTAGCAGGCTGAATATCAATGTCTGTTTTGGAAATGTTATTTTCCTTGAGAAAGCCATTTCTTTACTGTTGTGGCCTAGTTGTTGACTCCTTGGCACATGTTCATCACTTTACTGTTCAGACTCTCTTTCTTGCATTAAAGAAACATGAAACCCACATTTTTATAATTTTTCGTGAATGGGATGGAGCATACAATTTTAAATCAACTTTCCAATTTACTTCATCTAGAATTCATCTAGCTTTGCAAACTTTATTCTATGTTTTGAAAAGAAGTCATGTCTAAGACCTAGGGTCACCTACAGCTATGGCACATTTCAATGGATGGATGCAAAGCCTAAAAGCATGAAAATAAAATGCCTTTTGGTTTCTCCCCACATTCCTGCAGAAAGCAGCTGTAGACCCCTGGCTAGCTGAATGCCCCAGTCAACTGAAAGTAGAGCATAGCGATCCTGCTGAGTTGCTACTTTTCTTATGTTGCTTAACCTTGCCTAAATGCTATTACTAGCCAGCCAAAGATGTGGTTTTTTTTTATTATTGCAAACTGCATTCCGATCAACATGCTGCCTGTAATAATTGAAGAAATATGAGACAATGCGTAATTGGGGGAATAGGGAAAGCAGTAGTTCAGAAAACCCACAGATAACTCTCTTAATGGGCCCTTATTTTTTAATTGATTATAAAGGGTATCATTTCTTTCATGTTGGAATCAAGCAATGATACTTTGCTGCACAGTGGGAGGCTAACTCTTGCCCTCAAGGGCAGGGAGGAGAGTGTAATCCACGGAAAGATGGCTGATTTTTATCATGCCGGCATTTCTCAAAAGGGCCTTGCAAATGCACCTACATATCAGATTTACCCAGAGCTACCTCTAGCAATGCTAATGTAGCACAGAAAGGCAAAATCAGCAGAGGGCGACTGGTATGCCATCAGTTCCTCTTCTCCTTGAGATCTAATGTACCCTGAATCTGGTCCTTACTTCCCATGCTCCGGGAGTAGCACGGCAGCAGCAGCAGCAGCTTTCAAGAAATCTTTCCAAAGGAAAGTTTCAGATGAAATCATATGGTTTACTTGCTGTCTGAAAGCTACTGCCTTAACATGAACCCATGTCCAGAAAAGCAGTCTGCAAGGGGAAATACAGTACAACTGTGATCCCTGCAACAGTGCAAGGAGAGGCCCTTACTTTATCGTGCCCCAGAACATTTGCTTTTAAGGCTTACAGAGCATCCTAGCTTCCCCGCCCAAAGGCATTTTTCTGGCTGTAGTAAAAACTATCTCATTGACAGGCCCTACACTCCTTGCCTTTGACTTGTGAAGAAAAAAACAGCCACACACATGCACATGAACAAATGCCACATGAGCACTAGAATCTATATCTAACCCACAAAAGGGCAATGTCGGCCCATTCATGTAAGCCTTAGGGTTTCTCTAATTTGAAAAGAAGAAGGGGCCTAAGCCACTAACACTGCTGGAACCCATCAGTATATCAATATAATGCCCTTCCACCTCACTATTTCCCACATTTTACCCAATTGCCTTAACTCTATTGTAAATCAGATCTTGCCTCACAGATCCCTTCCACAACTCTATATCCCAAAGCCTATTGTAGATCTGCCAGGTCCATTCTGATCTCACACTTTACACATTACTACTACCCCCCCTTCCTTATTACAGATCCTCCCTCACAATCATTACAATGCCTACACCCCATTCTAAATATCCCAGAACCCACCACATCTTAATTTGACATAAATTCTTTACACCTCTGACAATAGTGATGTCGCGAACCTAAAAATTTTGGTTCACGAACGGCGGACTCGAACTTCCGGTATTGTTCGCGAACCGCCATTGACTTCCATAGACAGGCGAACTTTAAAACCTACAAGGACTCTTTCTGGCCACAATAGTGATTCAAAAGTTGTTTCAAGGGGACTAACACCGGGACTGTGGCATGCTGGAGGGGGATCACTGGCAAAACTCCCATGGAAAATTACATAGTTTATGCAGAGTCTGCTTTTAACCCATAAAGGGCCTAAATCACCTAACATTCCCAAATTGTTTGCAATAACGTGCTTTAAAACATCTGTTATGATGTCGTATCTATTAGGTAGTGTAAGGGTTACGGCCGCTTCACAGTGACAGAGCAAACTCCAAGTGTAACGTACCACAAACAACCGCAAACAGTCCATTTGCACAACCACGAGATAGATAGATTTGATAGATACATAGATTACATAGCTCAATCGATGCAATATACATATGATCGATACAATTTACATAGATCAATAGATGCAATATACATTTGATAGATACGAATTACATCGATCAATAGATGCAATATACATTAGATAGATACGAATGTTATCGAATCAAAGATGCAATATACATTTTATAGATACGAATGACATCAACCAAAATATGTAATATACATTTTATATATACGAATTACATTGATCAATAGATGCAATCTACATTTGATAGATACGTTTGATAGTTCGATCGATTTGATAGATAAATAAATAGATTTGAAATATATATAATTTACCTGACAGAGTATAACAATAAGACATGCGGTCTGTGACCCATGGTGTGTTAAGTAGTACTATTCTTAGCAGTTTACTACAACCTGTTACTACCCCTATCGGGGGAGGTCTATATGGCCTTCATTTTTGGAACCGGGAGATGGAAGAAGATGATTGGTCTGTCCTCCTACTTCAAATTTGTCAAAAACACAAGTATCTGTCTCAAAACAGTCTGGACAGAAAATAGATAAATAGATAGGATAGATAGATAGATATACATAGATTGATAGTTAGATAGAGTCGATAGAAGAGAAATAGATAGATTTGTTAGATATATAATTACCCTGACAAAGTATAATAATTAAACATGCGGTCTTGGACCCATGGTAACTAGGTTGTGTTAAGTAGTACTATTCTTAGCACTTTCAGCCCTGTAACTCCCCCTATTGGTGGAGGTCTACATGGCGTGTATGATTACCATGACAAAGTATAACAACAAGACACGCGGTCTGGGACCCATGGTAATTCGGTTGTGTTAAGTAAAACTTTGCTTAGCACTTTAATCCCTCTTACCCCCCCTTTCGGTGGAGTTCTATATGGCCTGCATGATTAGCCTGACAAAGTATAACAAGAAAACATCTGGTCTGGGACCCATGGTAACTAGGTTGTGTTAAGTAGTACTATTCTTAGAACTGTAATCCCTGTTACTCCCCCTATCAAGGGAGGTCTATATGGCCTGCATGATTACCCTGACAAAGTATAACAACAAGACACACGGTGTTGGACCCATGGTAACTAGCTTGTGTGAATTAGTACTTTTCTTAGCACTTTAATCCCTGTTACCCCCCCTATCGGGGGAGGTCTATATGGCCTGCCTGATTACCCTGACAAAATATAATAATAAGACATGCGGTCTGGGACCCATGTTAACTAGGTTGTGCTTTAAGTAGTACTATTCTTAGCACTTTAATCTCTTTAACTCCCCCTATCGGGGGAGGTCTATATGGCCTGCATGATTACCCATACAAAATATAATAATAAGACATCTGCTCTTGGTCTGGGACCCATGGTAAATAGGTTGTGTTAAGTAGTACTGTTCTTAGCATTTTAATACCTTTTACTCACCCTGTCGGAGCATGTCTATATGGCCTGCATGATTACCCTAACAAAATATAATAACAACACATGCGTTCTGGGACCCATGGTAACTATATTGTGTTAAGTAGTACTGTCCTTAGCATTTTAATACCTGTTACTCACCCTATCGGTGGAGGTCTATATGGCCTGCATGATTACCCTTACAAAATATAATAACAAGACATGCGGTCTGGGACCCATAGTAACTAGGTTGTGTTAAGTAGTACTCTTCTTAGCATTTTAATACCTGTTACCCTATCGGGGGAGGTCTATATGGCCTGCATGATTAACCGAACAAAATATAATAATAAGACATATGCTCTGGGACTGAATAGAAAATTAATAGGAACTGGCACAGCCGGTAACTAAAGCGTAGGTAGTTGTAGCTTAGTGGTTATCTGGCCCACCTCACAAGTAACAGGTTGCAAGTTTGCTGTTCTTGTTGCATCCACTTCTAATAACATTGCAAATATAATTCTAACGTTAAAATGTCTTTTACAAATTGTATTCTATTTTATTTACTTAAAGAGACATAAAACACCTCTTGTTTTTTGTGTAAAAATGTATTTGTCCGACTCTGCCTAGATTGGCCAAAAAGCAAAACCTGTAAGCTAGGTTTTTAAAATGCTGCAAATTGACTAAACCAACTATGCGATCGTTTGAAACATTTGCAAGTTACAAAATTTGCTTTATGACATCACCATGGAGAATGGGACAAGCACAATTTGCACACAAAAGAGAGTTTGTTTAATCTTCTTTAAAACAATTAATCTCTTTACTCCAAATTAGCTGCCCAAAGAATTCATGGTCAGCAAAATAATGAGTACCGATCCTGCCAGGTCCAAGCAAGATGTACTCTTGTGGTCTAGTGTGTACCCATGCAAGCAGGCGGTTGAGAGGTCGCATCTGGCTGCTACAGCAGTTTTTTTTATTTATTTTCCATGTCTGCCAATTAACAGACTAGTAGCATCTCAAAAATTGTTTTGCAAATTTTATTCTATTATATTTTCTTCAACAGACATAATACACCTCTTATTTTTATGCAAAAATGGTACTTGTCCCACTCTCCCTAGAGAGGCCAAAAACAAAATTCTGCAACCTAGGTTTTCAAAATGTTGCACATTCCTTAAACCAACTATTTGAACATTTGATTCATTTGCAGGTTACATCATTTGCTTTTTGACCTCTCTATGAAGCATGGGACATGCCCGATTTTTATACAAAAAATAAAAATAAAAAAGGCATTTTATGTTCATTAAAAATACTCAAAAAATCAAAATTTCCTATGATATCTTAGCGGTGAACTTTGATGCTTTGAAAGCTAAATGTCGAGAGTTGAAATCCCACTGTTGCTATGTACTCTGCGTAATGCGTGTCCTACAAATATCCGTTTCTAAATCAGCTTTATTGTTTTGCAGGCTACTGAATTTGTGTTTTGACCTCTCCATAGAGTTTTGAGACAAGCACAATTTATTAATTAATTTATTTTTAACAAAAGGAAGATGCATTTAAAGGGACAGTAAAGTCAAAATTAGACATTCGCGATTCAGACAAAGCATACAACTTTAAACAACTTTCCAATTTACTTCTATAATTTATTTATTTTCCTTCTCTTGTTATCCTTTGCTGAAGGGTTTACCGAGGAAAGATCAGGAGCAGCAAAGCAAATGTTTTTTATGTCCTTTAAAAATATAAATAACAACAACAAGTCTATAAAAACAGATCCTGCCACATCCAAACACGGTGTCCCATAATGGCTTAGTGGTAAACTATGCTACCTTGAAAGCTGAAGGTCAAGAGTTCAAATCCACCTGTGGCTAAGTGTTCTCTATTATGCAAGTCCTACGAATATCCTTCCCTAAAGCACCATTATTGATTTGAAGGCTACTGAATTTGTGTTTTGACCTCTCCATAGAGTTTTGAGACAAGCACAATTTATGAATTTATTTATTTTTAACAAAAGGAAGATGCATTTAAAGGGACAGTAAAGTCAAAATTAGACATTCGCGATTCAGACAAAGCATACATTTTTAAAAAACTTTCCAATTTACTTCTATTATTTATTTATTTTCCTTCTCTTTTTATCCTTTGTTGAAGGGTTTACCGAGGTAAGATCAGGAGCAGCAAAGCAAATGTGTTTTATGTCCTTTAAAAATATAAATAAAATCAACAAGTCTATAACAACAGATCCTGCCATGACCAATCAAGGTGTTCTACAATGGATTAGTGGAAAACTATGCTTCCTCGAAAGCTGAAGGTCTAGAGATCAAATCCTGCTGTGGCTAAGTGCTCTCCATAATGCAAGTCCTACAAATATCATTGCCTAAAGCACCATTATTGATTTGAAGGCTACTGAATTTGTGTTTTGACCTCTCCATAGAGTTTGAGACAAGCACAATATTTTTTTAACAAAATGAAGATACATTTAAAGGGACAGTAAAGTCAAAATTAGACATTCATGATTCAGACAGAACCAGTGACGTGCTGTCATAGGAGGCAGGGGAGGCAGCGCCTCCCCTGTCCTATGTGTGTAATTACACTCACTTTATTTATAATGTTAAAAATAAAAAATATATATATTTTTTATTTTTATATATAAATTTTTTTTAGGTAACCAAGGTATCCCCCGCCCCCCCCCCACCTCTGCCGCCTGCCACCCGCCAGCTAGAGAATGTGCCACCCAGGGGCACTTAAGTCTCTGTCTGCAGCCCATACCGTATCTTATAGAGGCTGCTCTCTAAGCAGCTGCCGGAGTGTGATGTCAGAGCTCAGCTCACTGCTCCATGTCTAAGTGCTGCTAGAGACTGCGCCACCCAGTGGCACTTAAGTCTCTTTGCAGCCCATACAGATCCTATTAGAGGCTGCTCTCTAAGCAGCTGCCTGAGTGTGACGTGGGTGTCAGAGGCTCAGAGCTCACTGCTATTGGAGGCTTGCTCCAGTAGGACTGGCGGGAATCAAGGACAAGAAGAGAGAAGAGACCGGAGAAGACAGAAGAGCTGAGTGCTGAGCCTGACAGTGCTGAGATGGACCTGCCCTGGATAACGGTAACTAAAGTATTTTATTGCCCTGTTTGTGAGCCAGGCAGCCTACAGGTCTACAATGACAATCTAGAGAGAGTAAGTTACACTATGGTACTGTACTGGTGCTGGTGTAATTTTATTTTCTCAACTTTTTTTTTTCAACTTTTTTTTTTTTCTTGCGACCCCCCCCCCCCCCCCCCCGCGGCCCCCCCTCGCCCCCCGCGGCCCCCCCTCACCCCCCGCGGCCCCCCCTCGACCCCCGCGGCCCCCCCACTGGTACATGACAGTTTTAAATCAGAGCATTGCCTTGGTAACCTGGGACAGCACTCTGATTTCAAACTGTCATTTCCTGCTGAGAGGGAAAGAAGCTGCCTGTGCGTGTGTAATGCAGTTGCCCGGTGCCATAGTGTGAAGTGCTCAGTCAGACAGTGTCACCATGTCTAGCAGAGCTGCAGATTAAAGGTATGTGCACTGCTCAATTTGCTTGGTAATGGTACACCACTGCTGACTTCAGAACCTCCATTTCATCCCCTGTGTCTCCCCCACCCCTCCTCCCCTGTGTCTCCCCCCCACCCCCCCTCCCCTGGGTCTCCCCTCCACCCCCCCTCCCCTGGGTCTCCCTCCCACCCCCCTCCCCTGTGTCTCTCCTCCCCTCCCCTGTGTCTCTCTCCCCTCCCCTATGTCTCTCCCCCCCTCCCCTATGTCTCCCCCTGTATGTTTCTCTCCCCTCTGTCTCTCTCTCTCCCCTCTGTCTCTCTCTCTCTCCCCTCTGTCTGTCTCTCTCTCTCCCCTCTCTCTCTCTCTCCCCCCCTCTCTCTCTCTCCCCTCTGTCTCTCTCTCCCCTCTGTCTCTCTCTCTCTCCCCCCTCTGTCTCTCTCTCTCTCTCCCCTCTCTCTCCCCTCTGTCTCTCTCTCTCTCTCCCCCTCTGTCTCTCTCCCCTCTGTCTCTCTCTCTCCCCTATGTCTCTCTCTCTCCCCCATGTCTCTCTCTCTCCCCTCTGTCTCTCTCTCCCCTCTGTCTCTCTCCCCTCTGTCTCTCTCTCTCCCCTCTGTCTCTCCCTTTCTCCCTCCCCCTCTGTCTCTCCCTTTCTCCCTCCCCCTCTGTCTCTCCCTTCCTCCTTCCCCCTCTGTCTCTCTCCCCTCTGTCTGTCTCTCTCTCCCCTCTGTGTCTCTCTTTCTCTCTCTCCCCCTCTGTCTCTCTCCCCTCTGTCTCTCTCTCCCCACTGTCTCTCTCTTCTCTCTCTCCCCTCTCTCTCCCCTCTGTCTCTCTCTCCCCCTCTGTCTCTCTCTCCCCCTCTGTCTCTCTTTCCCCTCTCTCTTCTCTCTCTCCCCTCTGTCTGTCTCTCTCTCTCCCCCTCTCTTCTCTCTCTCCCCTCTGTCTCTCTCTCTCCCCCCCTCTGTCTGTCTGTCTCTCTCTCCCCTCTGTGTCTCTCTTTCTCCCTCTACCTCTCTCTTCTCTCTCTCTCCCCTCTGTCTCTCTATCCCTTCCCCTCTGTCTCTCTATCCCTCCCCCTCTGTCTCTCTATCCCTCCCCTCTGTCTCTCTCTCTCTCACCGCATCTCTCTCTCCCCCTCTGTCTCTCTATCCCTCCTCCTCTGTCTCTCTCTCCTCTCTCTCTCTCTCTCTCTCTCTCTCTCTCTCTCTCTCTCTCTCTCCCTTCTGTCTCTCCCTTTCTCCATCCCCCTCTGTCTCTCTCTCCCCCCTCTCTCTCTCCCTTCTGTCTCTCCCTTTCTCCATCCCCCTCTGTCTCTCTCTCTCTCTCCCATCTGTCTCTCTCTCTCCCCTCTCTCTCTCCTCTGTCTCTCTCTCCCCCTCTCTCTCTCTATCCCTCCCCCTCTGTCTCTTTATCCCTCCCCCTCTGTCTCTCTCTCTCTCCTCTTTCTCTCTCTCTCTCTCTCCCCCCTCTCTCTCTCTCTCTCTCTCTCCCCTCTCTCTCTCTATCTCTCCCCTCTCTCTCTCTCCCTTCTGTCTCTCCCTTTCTCCATCCCCCTCTGTCTCTCTCCCCCATCTGTCTCTCTCTCTCCCCTCTCTCTCTCCCTTCTGTCTCTCCCTTTCTCCATCCCCCTCTGTCTCTTTCTCCCATCTGTCTCTCTCTCTTTCTCTCCCTCTGTCTCTCTCTTTCTCCCTCCCCCTGTCTCTCCCTTTCTCCCTCCCCCTGTCTCTCCCTTTCTCCCTCACCCTCCTTCTCTCCCTTTCTCCCTCCCCCTCTTTCTCTCTCTCTCTCCCCTCTGTCTGTCTCTCTCTCTCCCCTCTGTGTCTCTTTTTCTCTCTCTCCCCCTCTGTCTCTCTCTCCCCTCTGTCTCTCTCTTCTCTCTCTCTCTTTCTCCCCTCTGTCTCTCTCTCTCCCCTCTGTCCCTCTCTTTCTCCCTCTCCCCCTCTCTCCCCTCTGTCCCTCTCTCTCTCCCCCTGTCTCTCTCTCTCTCTCTCTCTCTCTCCCTTCTCTCTCCCCCCTGTCTCTCTCTCTCTCTCTCTCTCTCTCCCTGTCTCTCTCTCTCTCCCCCTGTCTCTCTATCTCTCCCCCTCTGTCTTTCTCTCTCTCTATCTCTCCCCCCCTGTCTCTCTCTCTCCCCTCTGTCTCTCTATCCCTATCCCTCTCTCTCTCTCCCCCTCTCTCTCCTCTCTGTCTCTCTCTCCCCCCTCTGTCTCTCTCTCTCCTCTGTCTCTCTCTCCCCTCTGTCTCTCTCTCTCTCCCCTCTGTCTCTCTCTCCTCTGTCTCTCTCCTCTGTCTCTCTCCTCTGTCTCTCTCTCTCCTCTGTCTCTCTCTCCCTCCCCCTCTGTATCTCCCTTTCTCCCTCCCCCTCTGTCTCTCCCTTTCTCCCTCCCCCTCTGTCTCTCTCTCCTCTGTGTATCTTTCTCTCTCCCCCTCTGTGTCTCTCTCTCTTCTCTCTCTCTTTTTCTGTGTGTCTCTCTCTCTCTCTCTATCCATCTCTCTCTCCCTGTTTCTCCAACCCCCTCTGTCTCTATCCTTATGTGTCTCATTCTCCCCCATGGTCTCTTTGTCTTTCTCTCTACCCTCTGTCTCTCTTTGTCTCTCTCTCCTCTGTCTCTTTGTCTCTCTCTCCCCCTCTGTCTCTCTGTCTATCTCTCTCTCCCTGTCTCTCCCACCCGTTATTACTACTTTCCTTCATTCTCTTGATATCCTTTGATGAAAATCATATCTAAATATGCTCAGTAGCTGCTGATAGGTGGCTGCACAATAGATACCTCATGTGATTGGCTCACCCATGCACATTGCTATTTCTTCAACAAAGGATATCTAAAGAATGAAGGCATATCCTAGCCAGTGCCTCACCTGCCTCTGACCTCACTGCACGTCACTGGACAGAACATACAATATTAAACAACGTTCCAATTTACTTCTATTATTATTTTTTCTTTCTCTTGTTATCCTTTGTTGAAGGGTTTATCTAGGTAAGCTCAGGAGCAGCAAAGCACCTGGGTGCAAGTTGCTAATAGGTGGCTGCATTTATATGCCTATTGTAATTGGCTTCCCCATGTGTTCAGTTTGAAACCAGTAGTGGATTGCTGCTCCTTCAACAAATGAATGATACCAAGACAAGGAAGAAAATTTGATTAAAGAAGTAAACTGGAAAGTTGTTTAAAATTGTATGTTCTGTCTGAATCATGAAATAAAAATTTGGGGTTTCATGTGCCTTTAATGCTGTTTAAAGCAAATGATCTCTTTACTGCTGTTTCCTTATTAATTGTCTAAAATCATAAAAATGATGTGGTAGTTGCCCTGACAGGGGCAAGCGTAGGACTCCGTGGTGGTGCGGTGCTTAGCTTACCTGCAGGCTGAAGGTTTAAAGTTTGTAAACCATCAGCTGGCGCAGGTTCCTCATGGGGAATGTCCTTCTAGCAGGCTGAATATCAATGTCTGTTTTGGAAATGTTATTTTCCTTGAGAAAGCCATTTCTTTACTGTTGTGGCCTAGTTGTTGACTCCTTGGCACATGTTCATCACTTTACTGTTCAGACTCTCTTTCTTGCATTAAAGAAACATGAAACCCACATTTTTATAATTTTTCGTGAATGGGATGGAGCATACAATTTTAAATCAACTTTCCAATTTACTTCATCTAGAATTCATCTAGCTTTGCAAACTTTATTCTATGTTTTGAAAAGAAGTCATGTCTAAGACCTAGGGTCACCTACAGCTATGGCACATTTCAATGTATGGATGCAAAGCCTAAAAGCATGAAAATAAAATGCCTTTTGGTTTCTCCCCACATTCCTGCAGAAAGCAGCTGTAGACCCCTGGCTAGCTGAATGCCCCAGTCAACTGAAAGTAGAGCATAGCGATCCTGCTGAGTTGCTACTTTTCTTATGTTGCTTAACCTTGCCTAAATGCTATTACTAGCCAGCCAAAGATGTGGTTTTTTTTTATTATTGCAAACTGCATTCCGATCAACATGCTGCCTGTAATAATTGAAGAAATATGAGACAATGCGTAATCGGGGGAATAGGGAAAGCAGTAGTTCAGAAAACCCACAGATAACTCTCTTAATGGGCCCTTATTTTTTAATTGATTATAAAGGGTATCATTTCTTTCATGTTGGAATCAAGCAATGATACTTTGCTGCACAGTGGGAGGCTAACTCTTGCCCTCAAGGGCAGGGAGGAGAGTGTAATCCACGGAAAGATGGCTGATTTTTATCATGCCGGCATTTCTCAAAAGGGCCTTGCAAATGCACCTACATATCAGATTTACCCAGAGCTACCTCTAGCAATGCTAATGTAGCACAGAAAGGCAAAATCAGCAGAGGGCGACTGGTATGCCATCAGTTCCTCTTCTCCTTGAGATCTAATGTACCCTGAATCTGGTCCTTACTTCCCATGCTCCGGGAGTAGCACGGCAGCAGCAGCAGCAGCTTTCAAGAAATCTTTCCAAAGGAAAGTTTCAGATGAAATCATATGGTTTACTTGCTGTCTGAAAGCTACTGCCTTAACATGAACCCATGTCCAGAAAAGCAGTCTGCAAGGGGAAATACAGTACAACTGTGATCCCTGCAACAGTGCAAGGAGAGGCCCTTACTTTATCGTGCCCCAGAACATTTGCTTTTAAGGCTTACAGAGCATCCTAGCTTCCCCGCCCAAAGGCATTTTTCTGGCTGTAGTAAAAACTATCTCATTGACAGGCCCTACACTCCTTGCCTTTGACTTGTGAAGAAAAAAACAGCCACACACATGCACATGAACAAATGCCACATGAGCACTAGAATCTATATCTAACCCACAAAAGGGCAATGTCGGCCCATTCATGTAAGCCTTAGGGTTTCTCTAATTTGAAAAGAAGAAGGGGCCTAAGCCACTAACACTGCTGGAACCCATCAGTATATCAATATAATGCCCTTCCACCTCACTATTTCCCACATTTTACCCAATTGCCTTAACTCTATTGTAAATCAGATCTTGCCTCACAGATCCCTTCCACAACTCTATATCCCAAAGCCTATTGTAGATCTGCCAGGTCCATTCTGATCTCACACTTTACACATTCCTACTACCCCCCTTCCTTATTACAGATCCTCCCTCACAATCATTACAATGCCTACACCCCATTCTAAATATCCCAGAACCCACCACATCTTAATTTGACATAAATTCTTTACACCTCTGACAATAGTGATGTCGCGAACCTAAAAATTTTGGTTCACGAACGGCGGACTCGAACTTCCGGTATTGTTCGCGAACCGCCATTGACTTCCATAGACAGGCGAACTTTAAAACCTACAAGGACTCTTTCTGGCCACAATAGTGATTCAAAAGTTGTTTCAAGGGGACTAACACCGGGACTGTGGCATGCTGGAGGGGGATCACTGGCAAAACTCCCATGGAAAATTACATAGTTTATGCAGAGTCTGCTTTTAACCCATAAAGGGCCTAAATCACCTAACATTCCCAAATTGTTTGCAATAACGTGCTTTAAAACATCTGTTATGATGTCGTATCTATTAGGTAGTGTAAGGGTTACGGCCGCTTCACAGTGACAGAGCAAACTCCAAGTGTAACGTACCACAAACAACCGCAAACAGTCCATTTGCACAACCACGAGATAGATAGATTTGATAGATACATAGATTACATAGCTCAATCGATGCAATATACATATGATCGATACAATTTACATAGATCAATAGATGCAATATACATTTGATAGATACGAATTACATCGATCAATAGATGCAATATACATTAGATAGATACGAATGTTATCGAATCAAAGATGCAATATACATTTTATAGATACGAATGACATCAACCAAAATATGTAATATACATTTTATATATACGAATTACATTGATCAATAGATGCAATCTACATTTGATAGATACGTTTGATAGTTCGATCGATTTGATAGATAAATAAATAGATTTGAAATATATATAATTTACCTGACAGAGTATAACAATAAGACATGCGGTCTGTGACCCATGGTGTGTTAAGTAGTACTATTCTTAGCAGTTTACTACAACCTGTTACTACCCCTATCGGGGGAGGTCTATATGGCCTTCATTTTTGGAACCGGGAGATGGAAGAAGATGATTGGTCTGTCCTCCTACTTCAAATTTGTCAAAAACACAAGTATCTGTCTCAAAACAGTCTGGACAGAAAATAGATAAATAGATAGGATAGATATACATAGATTGATAGTTAGATAGAGTCGATAGAAGAGAAATAGATAGATTTGTTAGATATATAATTACCCTGACAAAGTATAATAATTAAACATGCGGTCTTGGACCCATGGTAACTAGGTTGTGTTAAGTAGTACTATTCTTAGCACTTTCAGCCCTGTAACTCCCCCTATTGGTGGAGGTCTACATGGCGTGTATGATTACCATGACAAAGTATAACAACAAGACACGCGGTCTGGGACCCATGGTAATTCGGTTGTGTTAAGTAAAACTTTGCTTAGCACTTTAATCCCTCTTACCCCCCCTTTCGGTGGAGTTCTATATGGCCTGCATGATTAGCCTGACAAAGTATAACAAGAAAACATCTGGTCTGGGACCCATGGTAACTAGGTTGTGTTAAGTAGTACTATTCTTAGAACTGTAATCCCTGTTACTCCCCCTATCAAGGGAGGTCTATATGGCCTGCATGATTACCCTGACAAAGTATAACAACAAGACACACGGTGTTGGACCCATGGTAACTAGCTTGTGTGAATTAGTACTTTTCTTAGCACTTTAATCCCTGTTACCCCCCCTATCGGGGGAGGTCTATATGGCCTGCCTGATTACCCTGACAAAATATAATAATAAGACATGCGGTCTGGGACCCATGTTAACTAGGTTGTGCTTTAAGTAGTACTATTCTTAGCACTTTAATCTCTTTAACTCCCCCTATCGGGGGAGGTCTATATGGCCTGCATGATTACCCATACAAAATATAATAATAAGACATCTGCTCTTGGTCTGGGACCCATGGTAAATAGGTTGTGTTAAGTAGTACTGTTCTTAGCATTTTAATACCTTTTACTCACCCTGTCGGAGCATGTCTATATGGCCTGCATGATTACCCTAACAAAATATAATAACAACACATGCGTTCTGGGACCCATGGTAACTATATTGTGTTAAGTAGTACTGTCCTTAGCATTTTAATACCTGTTACTCACCCTATCGGTGGAGGTCTATATGGCCTGCATGATTACCCTTACAAAATATAATAACAAGACATGCGGTCTGGGACCCATGGTAACTAGGTTGTGTTAAGTAGTACTCTTCTTAGCATTTTAATACCTGTTACCCTATCGGGGGAGGTCTATATGGCCTGCATGATTAACCGAACAAAATATAATAATAAGACATATGCTCTGGGACCCATGGTAACTTTGTGTTAAGTAGTACTGTTCTTAGCATTTCAATACCTTTTACTCACCCTATTGGGGGAGGTCTATATGGCCTGCATGATTACCCTTACAAAATATAATAATAAAACATTTGCTCTGGGACCCATGGTAACTAGGTTGTGTTAAGTAGTACTCTTCTTAGCATTTTAATACCTGTTACCCTATCGGGGGAGGTCTATATGGCCTGCATGATTAACCGAACAAAATATAATAATAAGACATATGCTCTGGGACCCATGGTAACTTTGTGTTAAGTAGTACTGTTCTTAGCATTTCAATACCTGTTACTGACCCTATTGGGGGAGGTCTATATGGCCTGCATGATTACCCTTACAAAATATAATAATAAAACATTTGCTCTGGGACCCATGGTAACTAGGTTGTGCTAAGTAGTACTGTTCTTAGCAGTTTAATACCTGTTACAACACCGAATGGTGGCAGTTCTATATGGCCTTCATGATTAGCCTCACCCAAACCCAAAAAAAAGCCAAGCGGTCTTGGACTAACACCCATGGCTAACTCGGTTGTTTCAAGTAGTACTATTCTTAGCACTTTCATCCCTGTTACTTCCAGGCCTCTCGGGGGTGGTCTACATGGCCATCATGATTAGCCTAACAAAATACTACAATCCAACCTTGGCTCAGTCTTGATAGGCCGTTAATTGGCTGTATTTTGGTAGTACTGTTCTTATTAGTTTAATACCTGATACAACACCGAATAGTGGCAGCTCTATATGGCCTGCATGATTAGCCGCACCCAAGCCCAAAAAAAAGCCAAGCGGTCTTGGACTAACACCCATGGCTAACTCGGTTGTTTCAAGTAGTACTATTCTTAGCACTGTCATCCCTGTTACTTCCAGGCCTCTCGGGGGTGGTCTACATGGCCATCATGATTAGCCTAACAAAATACTACAATCCAACCTTGGCTCAGTCTTGATAGGCCGTTAATTGGCTGTATTTTGGTAGTACTGTTCTTATTAGTTTAATACCTGAAACAACACCGAATGGTGGCAGGTCTATATATGGCCTGCATGATTAGCCGCACCCAAACCCAAAAAAAAGCCAAGCGGTCTTGGACTAACACCCATGGCTAACTCGGTTGTTTCAAGTACTACCATTCTTAGCACTTTCATCCCTGTTACTTCCAGGCCTCTCGGGGGTGGTCTACATGGCCATCATGATTGCCCTCAACAAAATATAACAACAAGACGTGCGTTCAGGGAACCATGGTAAGGTTACTTCCTTTCGCAAAATCGAGTATAACAGTTGCAGGCAGAGGTTCTGACCCTGCATTATGGCTGCACCTCTCCCTAAAAGAGGCATGCGTTACAGAGTCTGTGGGCATGTATGCAAAGAGCTGGCCTGCCTAAAAGGAGCAGCAAGGCAGTACAGGTCGTTCTCTTTCAGCCGTTTTATACAATTTTATATAATTACTATAATTTTTTCTATACTGTTACAAGAAATATGATTGGTGGCACTAATTGGCTAGTTGGGCCTGGCACACAGGCTGAAAGGCAGGAGGAAAGTGCAATTCAATGGCATGAGCAAACTGATGATTCACAATCTAACAATTTGTAATTGTAAAGATTAACAATACTGTTACAACAACTATGATTTGTGTAACTAGTTGGCAAGTCGGCCTGGCACACAGGCTGGCAGGCAGGAAGAAAGTGCAAATCAATGGCACGACTAAAACTGATGATTCACAATCGAACAATTTTAAATTTTAAATATTAACAATACTGTTACAAAAACTGTGATTGGTGTAACTAGTTGGAAAGTGGGCCTGGCACACAGGCTAGCACTAGTGGTGGCAGGCTGGCCTGTGAAGTAATATTAAATAACACTCGAAGAGTGATGTAAAACTTTTTTTAAAAAACATTTAATGTTATGTTAAAACAGATAGGAGTGGTGGACTGGCACTGAGGATGGAAGTAGGCACAGTATATGCTGGCAGCCTGACACACAGGCTGGCACTAATGGCAGCCTGGCTACTAAAATTTAATAACACTAGAAGAGGACTGATGTTAAAAAAATGTTTTCATAAAATTGACTCTAATGTTGTTACACCAGATATAAGTGGTGGAAAAAATAAAAAATAAACTGTGTAACACTATATGATGTGGGCCAGAAACACACAGGCCTGAGGGGAAAAGAAATTAAATTACACTAGCAAAATGATTTAATTTTTTTTTTTTAATTTTAAATAATGTAAAGCAGATATGAGTAGTGGCTGGTAGGTACACAGGCCTGATAGAAAATTAAGTTAGATTACACTAGCAAAATAATTTAAAAGTTTATATTTTAATATTAAAATAATGTTAAGCAGTGCACATATGAGTGATGGCACTGGCTGGCTGCTACGTAGGGCAGCAATTAACAACAGTATGCTCTGTAAGTCAGATAGACAGTTAGACACAGGCCTGATAGAAAATAAAATTAGATTACACTAGCATAATGATTTAAAGATTTTTTGGGGGGAATTTAAAGAAAAAGGTTAAGCACATATGACTCGTGGCTGATAGCCTTGGAAGGGCAGCAATTAAAAACAGTAGGCTCTGTAAGTCAGATACACACACGCCTGATAGAAAATACAATTAGATTACACTAGCAAAATGATTTAAATTTTTTGGGGGGGAATTTCAAAAAAGGTTAAATACATATGAGTCGTGGCTCATAGACTAGGGAGGGCAGCAATTAAACACAGTATGATCTGTAAGTCAGCAAAACACACAGGCCTGATAGAAAATTATATTAGATTACACTAACAAAAAAATTTAAAAGTTTTTTTTTTTTTTAATTTAAAATAAGGTGAAGCAGATATGAGTGGTGGCTGCCTGGCACAGAGCAATTAACCAAAAGACTGAATAGAAAATGAAATTAGATTACACTAACAAAATGATTTAAAAGTTTTTTTTTAATTTAAAATAATGTTATAAGCGGATATGACCACTGGTGGCTGGCACAGAGCAATGAACCAGAGTATATGCTGTGTGACACAGGCTTGATAGAAAATGAAAATAAATTACACTAGCAAATTTTTGTTGGTTAAATTTAAACTAATGTTGTTAGGCAGATATCAGTGGTGGCAGTAATCACAGCATATGCTGTGAGCCTTACACACAGGCTGAAAGCCAGGCAAATGCTAATAAAAATACGAAGAAAAAAAAAACGGCTCGAGTTATAGCCCTAAAAAGGGCTTTTTGGGGTGCTGTCCTTGCAGCAGAGATGAGATGAGTCCTTCAGGACTGTAGTGGACACTAAATACACTAGCCTAGCTATCTATTTCCCTATAATGTCAGCAGCAGCAAAACAAAACGTCCTCTCACTAAGAAAGCAAGGTCGTTATGAGTCTAAATGGCTGCTGCCAAGAAGCTGGGAGGGTCTGTAAGGGAGTGTCTGATGCTGATTGGCTCTAATGTTTCAGAAGGCTGTGACATACAGGGTCAAAGTTTCCTCAATGATGACACATAGGGGGCGGATCGAACATCGCATGTGTTCGCCCGCAGCGGTAAACGCGAGCAAGCTAAGTTCGCCGTGAACCGATCGCGGGCGAACAGTTCGGGATTTTTTCCATCCAGCCCTTCCAGATTTTCCCTATTAAATCTCCTCCCATTTTCCCCATCCAGTCTCCTCCCCTTCCTATGGTTTTTCCTCATCCAGTCTCCTCCCCCTTACAGTTTTCCCAGCCCAACCACATCTATAGTTCTTCCCTATCCTGTCTCCTCCCCTTCCTATGTTTTTCCCTATCCAGGCCACTCCCATTTTTCCCATCCAATCTCCTCCCCCTCCTAATTTTCCCAGCCCATCCGCATTTATACTTTTTCCCCTTCCAGTTCCCTCCCATTTTTCCCTCTTGTCTTCTGCCCTCCTACTTTTCCCAGCCTTCCCGATACAATCTTTTCCCCTCTAGGTTCTGTCTCCTCCTCCTCTCAATATCCCATATTTTACTATTATATGTTTCTCCTATTATATATTCATATTCCCTTCCATATGTATTTTATTTATGCCCTTCCATAGAATATTATGGAATCTGTCATAGCCATTAAAGGGACACTGAACCCAAATTTTTTCTTTTGTGATTCTTATAGAGCAAGCAATTTTAAGCAACTTTCTAATTTACTCCTATTATCAATTTTTCTTCGTTCTCTTGCTTTCTTTATTTGAAAATTAAGACATCTAAGCTAAGGAGCCAGCCTATTTGTTGTTCAGAACCATGGACAGTACTTGTTTATTGGTGCTGTCCAATCAGCAAGGACAACCCAGGTTGTTCACCAAAAATGGGCCGGCATCTAAACTTAAATTCTTGCTTTTCAAATATAGATACCAAGAGAATAAAGACAATTTGACAATAGGAGTAAATTAAAAAGATGCTTAAAATTGCATGCTCTATCTGAATCATGAAAGAAAAAATGTGGGTACAGTGTCCCTTTAAATCAGACAGAGAGTGGAACCGAACCACTGGCCCCGTGCTTGCTAGCCCATGACCTTACCTCTGCTCCACCAGAGCAGCTTCGTGCTTATACCTTGTCTACTGGCTGGCTTGCCTGACTGAATAGAAAATTAATAGGAACTGGCCAAGCCGGTCACTAAAGAGTAGGCAGTTGTAGCTTAGTGGTTATCTGGCCCACCTCCCATGTAACAGGTTGCAAGTTTGAAACTAGGCTGATTGCTGTTCTTGTTGCATCCCCTTCTAATAACATTGCAAATAGAATTCTAATGTTAAAATGTCTTTTACAGGGGGGGCGGAGCCAGCAACGCATTAGAGTGGACGCACATTTCTACAGCTCCAGCTACTATCGCTTACAAATTGATTTAAAAAGCTTTTCACAGTAACCTACTTCCTCTAATTATCGGAGAACAGATAATAAGACTTCTGCTTACTATTTGGTGAAGGGCCTGATATGGCATTGATACAGCTGATCCCAGTTAGGACCGGAGGCCTACTCTGGGGCTGAGCGGATGGCGGCCATTTTCTTATCCACATGGTGAGGAAGATATCCTTTACAGATTAACCTATATTTTCCTAGGTGACATGAGACATTTCTTACTATTACCCCAATCTTCTGCATATGAGATGGTGGACGCTCATTGGATCCTAGCCGAGCTAAGCAAGCTTCTAGAGTCCTATAGACCTACTTTTACCACAGTCCCGGTCGGAGTCTCTGTTTCTGTGAATACCGGTGAAGTACAGGAGGAAGTTTGCCTATGCCTGACCGGTTGTGAAAGTGCAAGTGTGAGCGGGGATGCTTTGGGGCCCCAGCATCTACCGCATACCCCAGAACCTCTAACGAAGCTGCCTGAGTCCTTAAAAGCTGCTGCTTTTGAGAGCTGCTCACCCGATCAGCTCATGTCCTGTCAAACAGGAGTTGAACTCAGCGCTCTCTCTACATACCTGCCTTGGCCAGCGAACAGAGCTCCTGCGTGTGAGCTGCTTTGCTTTTCCCATGCTCAAGCATCTGGACTGTGCTTGGCTCCTTATGGAGGTCTCAGACGAGTAGACGCGATGCTGGTTAGGTTTGTGCCGGCTCCTCTTACCGTTGGAGGTCTTGATGTGCAGAGATGGCATGGCGGTGGACTCCTGCTTTCCCACTGTTTGATGCATTACTTCTCCGCATCACCTTTCAGACAGACATATCCCAGGAGTGGTATGGGTTAAATAAATGTTGGGACTGGACTGTTAATAATAATTGCACTTATTATTTGAAGGACCCCATCACACTTTCCCTGGTATAAGCGTCATATACCATATTGTGGACACACACCTTTTATATGTTTATAGTTTATCACTGATGTTAAGTTAAGATGCATATCCTACTGTTTGTCTCTCCTGCTTTGATACTAATTGTGCTTTGCAAATAAGGAGGGACAAATATGCTAACACTGATATTATTGTTTCATATTAAGTGCTGAACATTTCCAGGATCTTTCAATGTACTGTTGGACTTTCATCTATCATTGTGGGTCACATATGTTTGTTTTAAAGCTCATGCTACCTTATTAGAGTTCATTGTTGCAGGGTATCCTTTTCCATAGTTCTTTGGTTATTGTCCATTTCTATTTAGAGTTTTAGGGCGCAAACTCGCGGATTTGCTGATATGGCTACTACTGATGAGGGGTAGTATGTAGTGATGCAGCCAGATTTTTGTTAAAGTTACTAGAGTGGGCTGGACCCACATTGATAATACTATTTTGGACCTCCCTGCATTTTACATACATTAGCCCTATGCATGTAGTCCTTCTCTCCGTTTACAATTACTGCTTACTGTATTATGTCCCCCTGTACACCTCTTACACATATTACTGAGCCTAAGTGATTTTAAATATCTTCTCATGGAACAGTCATCCTGGCACACATAATACACCATTTGGATTGCCCGCACTTTCTGGCCAGACTTTATTTTACCAGCCCTGATACCTACCCATGGTCTTTGTAGAGCCCCTATGTTTATTTATGTGTGTTGACCCTGATAGGTTCCAAATGTGTTGTCAATGTACCACCCTTTGTAGCTTTACACAACCTCTCAGGGTTGATAACTGTGGGTTTTAACCCCTCACCTTTTTTCACTTATTATGAGATATATGGGGGTTTAATGTACACGAATAAGCCTGGTCTTAAATTGATGTTTTCATAGTAACTACCGAATGTTTTAACCATCAATATAAGCAATTTACTTGTTATATTTCGCCTCACATGTACCAGCTCTACATTTATAGTTTACTGACTGCTAAACTGGTTCCTTATGTTTGAGATATGCTTTATCTTCCTCAAGCTAGTTCACCATGGTTTGACAGTTTCACAAGTAATATACTGTAGTTCGAATAAGTCTGGTCTTAAATTGATGTTTTCATAGTAACTACCGAATGTTTTAACCATCAATATAAGCAATTTACTTGTTATATTTCGCCTCACATGTACCAGCTCTACATTTATAGTTTACTGACTGCTAAACTGGTTCCTTATGTTTGAGATATGCTTTATCTTCCTCAAGCTAGTTCACCATGGTTTGACAGTTTCACAAGTAATATACTGTAGTTATTGTATTTAATTTACCACCTCCCCCCCCCCACCCCTTCATAATATACCTCCTACCCTTGGAGGGTTAACTATGTGGCTTCTCTTGCCTATGCCGCAACCAAATTGTTGTTTCTACATATTTTACCATACTATTTACACAGTGGAGTAATACTCCAATAATATCCCTTTTGTTTCTATATACCATGTTAATTGCTAACTTACTTTAAGCTTACCAACCCAGAAGTGACCATTCACACTATTCATTTTAATTTATAAAAAGAGGTTCCAATCTTTTCTATAAGATTATACATATTAAAAATTGCACTCTTCTACTTATATAGAAATTATCAAACTGTAATGTACTATTTCTACTTGTTTTTATGTTGTGTTGTTTCATATATGTTGTAACACTTTTGCACAACCTCAATAAAAAAAAAAAAAAAAAAAAAAAAAAATGTCTTTTACAAATTGTATTCTATTTTATTTACTTAAAGAGACATAAAACACCTCTTGTTTTTGTGTAAAAATGTATTTGTCCGACTCTGCCTAGATTGGCCAAAAAGCAAAACCTGTAAGCTAGGTTTTTAAAATGTTGCAAATTGACTCAACCAACTATGCGATCGTTTGAAACATTTGCAAGTTACAAAATTTGCTTTATGACCTGACTGGGTGGGGTGAAGGACTGGGTGGGGTGAAGGGCAGGGTGGGAGGGTAACTATCTTCCTGTAACTACCTGATGCAGAGATCAGTGTCAGTTGCAAATGTGGGTCTGTGAATGTTCCTTAGACTTGTTGTGAGTATACTTTAAGTCAGCTGGGGGAAAGATAAATTAGTGTTATATAACTTTTTTTGCAGACCAATATAACACTAATTTATCTTTCCCCCAGCTGACTTAAAGTATACTCACAACAAGTCTAAGGAACATTCACAGACCCACATTTGCAACTGACACTGCTCTCTGCATCAGGTAGTTACAGGAAGATAGTTACCCTCCCACCCTGCCCCTCACCCCACCCACCCCAGGTTCATTCCCCCTCACCCCACCCACCCCAGGTTCATTCCCCCATTTATAGATAGTCTCCCACACACCTTTCATTCTCCCAAACTGACAGCTGCAAACACTAATCAGCTCATCCTTCCATTCACTTAACCCTTTAGAATACATACCCTCTCTCCCTACAAATAGCTATATATCCCACACCAATAGTGTGTGAATATATATGTGTATGTGTGTGTATGTATGTATACATATATATATTTCTTTTTTATATTGTACTATTCTTTATTTATTTTCACCTACACATCTCATAGCACTAACATGTATCAAAATATGACCATACTGATATTCGTGACAACTGTTTTCTCACTCCAATTTTGTTCACTTCATTACCGCCATAATCACCCACCTCAAACTGGAAAACAAATTATCATACACCATGGCCTGCTCTGTTGCTGTAACTTATCTGCTGAGTGCTGGTGGAGAGTTATAAAAAATAGCCCTCCTACCCCCACCACACAAAATTATAAAGTATGCCATTCACTATATAGCCAAACAAAAACTATGTCCAAATTCCTATTCCTTATGCTACTTGCCCTTGCAAATGATGTAGAGTCTAACCCTGGTCCCCCAGCAAATTCCATTCCTAGCCTTCCAGCTAAAAAAGGCCTCTCCTTTGTGCACTGTAATATACGCAGCTTATTTCCAAAAATCGATGCACTGCAAGCTTGGTGTTTACAATACAAGCCAAAAATCATTGTTATCTCTGAATCATGGCTAACTGCAAAAATACCTGACTCTGCCATTGCAATACCTGGGTATTCATGCCATAGAATTGACAGAGCAAAGAGAGGAGGCGGCATTGTAATTTATGTTGACAACTCCACAAAGTTCACCCCCATACAAAAATCTAGCTCTCCTGCCACCTTTGATTTCCTTTCTGGCAAAATTGAGATCCCGTGCAGTAAATCAATCATTGTTGCAGGAATCTACCGCCCACCAAGCTCCCCTGTGCATTCCATTTCGGACATAGCACAGCTCCTTAGTGAATCCATAACTCAAAACCCAAAAAGTGAAATTTTGGTTTTTGGAGATTTTAACATTGATTGGCTGAATCCAAAAAATAACAGTTGTCGCTCGCTGTTTAAATCTTTGCAGCTAACGCAATTAATCTCCTCCCCAACTCGCATAAACATCAAAAGCCATAATCATACCCTGCTCGACTGGATTCTCTCCACTTCTCCCGACCGAATCCAGGAGGCAGGTGTTCTCCCTAACAATTTCAGTGACCACTGCTTAGTGTACTGCGTGCGCAAAATAAAGGCAACTAAATCCTCTCCCAAGGTTAAAATCACCAGGTCCTTCAAAAAATTTAATCTTCAATCATTTCTAAATGACATCAAGAACCTCCCCTGGCACAGATTAAACCTAATCCCAGATCTAGACTCTGCAGTTTAATTCTTTCAGTCTGAACTCCTACAAGTTTGGAATTTACATGCACCGCTGTGTAAGGTGAGAGTAAAAGGAGCACACTTGAATTGGATCACAGCTGACCTCATTCAAATGTACCAATTTCGGGATTCATTGTGGTCAAAGTTCAAGCATACTGGCTCTATGAATGATCACTGTGTATATAGAAATTGGCGAAATATATGTACTAAACAAATAAAATTGGCTAAGGCGCAATATTTCTGTGAAAATCTGAACAATAATATATGTAACCCTAGAAAGTTTTGGAAACTCATAAATAACTTACAAAATCCACCAATCCACTCCCAACCCTCCACTGTCAATGTGGATAACCAAAACCTGCAACTCCCCTTAGAAGTAGCAAATGCCTTTAACAATTATTTTGTAGGATACTCCACCACCCTGATTGACAAACTAATAAATGGCACGCATCCTGAAGCTACAAATGTGGATCAGGCCCCACTAAAACAGCAAAGACCCAATATAGAAAAGTTAAATTTTAGACCTGTACCCTTCAATGTCATTAAGAAACACCTCGATAATCTAAAAATGAAAAACCAGTCAGGACCTGATCAAATCCCAGCAATGCTGTTGAAGCTCAGTGCGCCGGCAATTGCTAAGCCTGTTGCAACCCTAATTAACGAATCCTTGGTGTCTGGATACATACCCAAACTCTGGAAAACTGCAAGAGTAGTGCATATTCATAAAAGTGGGGAGTTAACCTTGGTTTCTAACTATCGTCCTATATCACTTCTCCCTGTATTGTCAAAAATCCTAGAAAAATGCATCCATACACAATTATGCGAGTATTATCAACTTTCTAACTATCTGACCCCTGATCAATCAGGTTTCAGACCGAATCACTCCACTACAACTGCCCTCCTAAAAGTTTGCAACGACATCCAAACTGCCATGGAACAAGGAGACCTAACTGGAGCTATTTTCCTTGATTTTGCAAAGGCTTTTGACACAGTGGACCATGACCTACTACTTCTCAAACTAAAAAACTCTGGTATTGCTGATCACCCGTTAACCTGGTTTAAATCATATGTATCGGATCGATCACAATATGTCTCTGTCTCTAACAGTGACTCCCTACCTCTCCCAGTCACATGTGGTGTTCCCCAAGGTTCCATTCTCGGCCCCTACTATTCACATTATTTATAAATGATTTGCCTAATGTCTGCAAATCCTCAACTGTACACATGTACGCAGACGACATGGTAATCTATGCAAACAAATCTGATCTGCTGCAGCTTGAAACAGTGCTCCAAGACCAGTTCACAGAGGTAGAAAAGTGGATCTCGAAAAACAAACTCTTCCTAAACACTGACAAAACGGTCACAATGATCTTTGGAACGGGACCTAAAATACATAAATTACAAAATTCCCATCTTCGCATCAAAACAAAATCCAATTGCACGCTGACCGCAGTCCACTCTTTTAAATACTTGTTAGACCCCAATCTATCTTTTGGACTCCACATAGAAAAAATTGCCTCTAAACTTTATCCAAAACTAGGTGCCCTGTACAGAAACAAATCTTGCCTCAGCCCTACAGTAAAGGAAAAGATTGTACAGCAAATGCTGATGCCTATCTTGGATTATGGGGACATAGTATATGCACCTGCTCCGCAAACTCACCTTAATAAACTAAATACGTTATATAACTCGCTCTGCCGCTTTGTGCTACAATGTAACTACAGGACCCACTATTGTGACATGCTAAAAGAACTAAACTGGCTGTCGCTGGAATCCAGACGCACCCTCCATCTTTCCTGCCTTGTCTTTAAGAGCCTTTCTGGGAAGCTCCCACCCTACCTGAGCAGAATGCTCTCCCCTGCTATTCCCACCTCCTATAACCTCCGATCCAATAACAGCACATTATTTAGCTTGCCTCAATACAAAAAAAAAGCAGCTCGATCCTCCTTTTCCTACAGAGCGCCACAATTATGGAATGACCTCCCTCACACTTTAAAAACTTCCACAAGCCTAAAATCCGTTAAGAGATCCCTCTATACATATCTCAAAACAGAATGCTCCTGTCATGGTTGGTTAAATATTTCATACCTGCTCTATGTTAAATGTTTGCATATAATGTGTATTTTTATTATTGTTTTTGTATTTTATTGTACCCTATTGTATCAATGCAATGTTTTGTGATCCCAGGACATACTTGAAAACGAGAGAAATCTCAATGTATCTTTCCTGGTAAAATATTTTATAAATAAAAAAAATAAAAAAACTATGGAGAATGGGACAAGCACAATTTGCAGACAAAAGGGAGTGTGTTTAATCTTCTTTAAAACAATTAATCTCTTTACTCCAAATAAACTGCCCAAAGAATTTGTGGTCAGCAAAATAATGAGTACCGATCCTGCCAGGTCCAAGCAAGGTGTAATCTTGTGGTCTAGTGTGTACCCATGCAAGCAGGCGGTTGAGAGGTCGCCTCTGGCTGCTACTGCAGTTTTTTTTATTTATTTTCCATGTCTGCCAATTAACAGACTAGTAGCATCTCAAAAATTGTTTTGAAAATGTTATTCTATTATATTTTCTTAAACAGACATAATACACCTCTTATTTTTATGCAAAATGGTACTTGTCCCATTCTCCCTAGAGAGGCCAAAAACAAAATTCTGCAACCTAGGTTTTCAAAATGTTGCACATTCCTTAAACCAACTATTTGAACATTTGATTCATTTGCAGGTTACATCATTTGCTTTTTGACCTCTCTATGAAGCATGGGACATGCCCGATTTTTATACAAAAGATCAAAATAAAAAAGGAATTTTATGTCCATTAAAAATACAAATACCAATAAAGTTTCCTTTGATGGCTTAGTGGTGAACTTTGCTGCTTTGGAAGCTAAATGTCAAGAGTTCAAATCCAGCTGTTGCTATGTACTCTTTGTAATGCATGTCCTTCAAATATCCTTTCCTAAATCAGCCTTGTTTTGCAGGCTACTGAATTTGTGTTTTGACCTCTCCATAGAGTTTTGAGACAAGCACAATTTATGAATTAATTTATTTTAAACAAAAGGAAGATGCATTTAAAGGGACAGTAAAGTCAAAATTAGACATTCGCTATTCAGACAAAGCATACAACTTTAAACAACTTTGCAATTTACTTCTATTATTTATTTATTTTCCTTCTCTTGTTATCCTTTGCTGAAGGGTTTACCGAGGTAAGATCAGAAGCAACAAAGCAAATGTTTTTTATGTCCTTTAAAAATATACATAACAACAACAAGTCTATAACAACAGATCCTGCCACTACCAAACATGGTGTCCCACAATGGCTTAGTGGTAAACTATGCTACTTAGAAAGCAGAAGGTCAAGAGTTCAAATCCATCTGTGGCTAAGTGCTCTCTATTATGCAAGTCCTACGAATATCCTTCCCTAAAGCACCATTATTGATTTGAAGGCTACTGAATTTGTGTTTTGACCTCTCCATAGAGTTTTGAGACAAGCACAATTTATGAATTTATTTATTTTTAACAAAAGGAAGATGCATTCAAAGCAGTGAGGTGCAGTCACTAGAGGCAGGTGAGGCAGTGCTTCACCTCTCATATGGGCAAAAATAATATATTTTTTTTATTGGCTTTAAAAAATATTAAAAAATTGCTATTTTTTCCCCCCCAGCATTTTTTTTTCACAGCTACATGTTGTGCAATGGAGAGGCACAAGCAGGTCTGCCCACCTTTACACAACATGCTGCGCCATCTACTGGATTAAAGTGGTTAAGCTCATTGCATGGCCCATTATCTGCTTATTTGAGGCAGTCCCATTTGGGCTGACCCAATCCAGTGAGAGGCATTAGTAAGTGGAATTTAGGGTTGGGGCTGGATGTTAAATCATATAAAACAAAACAAAAACGGAAAAAAAAACTTTCATTTATTTTGTTGCTGTCCTGTGAAGCTGACAGCTTTGCTAAAGTGAAAAAGAGAGTTCTGTTCTTCCCCTCTAAGTGCAGTGGAATGTTCCACTGTGACTTCCTGAATCCTTACAGAGCAGGAAAGGGAGAGAGGCAGAGAGAGCAGTGTTTCACCCACATTTTATTTTAGTAAGTGCTGCAGCTGTAGATTTTACTGAAATTGATTCTGTTAGTGAAAATGATAATTTAATGAATGTGGTTTAGTGTTTTTGTTGAATTGTGTTCAGATGCAGCTCATTAACAGGGGGACAGTAAGTGAGCATAACCCAATACTTACAGGAAGTCAAAGGGTCAATTCAAATTTAAATCCATAATTTAAAACCCAGAGTTTGAAGTTAAGTGTGCAGTGTCCACATTATTTAAATTAAAGTTTTTGACATTGAATATTGCTAAGCCTCCATTTTTCATGGTTATTTGATTTAATTAGGTACAAACTCCATATATGTTATGTCTGTTCAGTCAGAGGATGCAGTATCTATTTTTATTTTTCGCTGTGTCTCCATTTATTTAAAGACTGCTGTTAACTTGTAATTCACAAATCAATTGAAAGCTGTTGCATTGTGTTTTTAATATGTGCTGCTTTTATACAAGTTTATATTAATAAAAAGGAGATAATGAGTCATTTAAAAAATATATGTAATTATTGCAGTTAAATGTTTTTAGAAATAATGCCACTGTAAAGTAACTGGTTAAACACATAGTCAAAGGGAGACATTTAAAATTAAACTTTCATGATTGAAGTAGAGCATGCTATTTTAATAGACTTTTCTAGTTATTTATATTTTGAGAATTAGCATCAATTGTTACTGGCCCCATGTCAGATTAGTTTTTGTAAGGAACATGAAAGTCATAATTACATTTCCATCATTCAGATAGAAATTGCACACAAAAAATAAATGAATAAACTTTCTATTTTACTTTTATTATGTACTTCATTCTTTTGGTATCCTTTGGTGTCCTTTGTTGAAGAGCATACCTAAGTGGGATGTGCATGTGCATATGAACACCATATTGCAGCAGCTGTGTTGGCAGTATTGATAACTTTGTGTAAAACTTGTATGGTAAATTATTTCTATTTTTACAATACAGTAGTGAGTAGAGAAGAGATTGTGTATCATTCTAATTGCTTAGTAACTGGCACTGTGCCACAGAATTGTGCGAGTGTGTATGTGAGCAGAGTGTGTGTGGGTGTCAGTGAGCAGAGTATGTGTGCTTTATTATCTAGCTAATCAATACATTTCCGATGAGCTGGTGCTTTAGTGCAGTGTTTCTCAACAATGGTCCTCAAGTACCCCCAACAGGCCAGGTTTTCATTATAGCCAAATCAGTGCACAGGTGAAGTAATCAGCTGATCAGTAACTCAGTGGTTACTAACTTGCTCTCACCCATCGCCTGATTATGTCACCTGTGCACTGGTTCAGCTATCATTTAAACCTGCCCTGTTGGGGGTACTTGCGGCCCTCTGTACATGTGTTTCTCCGGCGTATCATATCTAGTGCCTCACCAGCCTCTGAACTCACTGCACATCACTGATTTAAAGGGACAGTAAAGTCAAAATTAGACATTTGCAATTCAGACAAAGCATACATTTTTAAAAAAAATTCCAATTTACTTCTATTATTTATTTATTTTCCTTCTCTTTTTATCCTTTGTTGAAGGGTTTACTGAGGTAAGATCAGGCGCAGCAAAGCAAATGTGTTTTATGTCCTTTAAAAATATAAATAAAATCAACAAGTCTATAACAACAGATCCTGCCATGACCAATTGAGGTGTTCTACAAAGGCTTAGTGATAAACTATGCTTCCTTGAAAACTGAAGGTCTAGAGTTCAAATCCCGCAGTGGCTAAGTGCTCTCCATAATGCAAATCCTACAAATATCCTGGCCTAAAGCGCCGTTATTGATTTGAAGGCTACTGAATTTGTGTTTTGACCTCTCCATAGAGTTTGAGACAAGCACAATTTTTTTTTAACAAAATGAAGATACATTTAAAGAGACAGTAAAGTCAAAATTAGACATTCATGATTCAGACAGAACATACAATATTAAACAACGTTCCAATTTACTTCTATTATTATTTTTTCTTTCTCTTGTTATCCTTTGTTGAAGGGTTTACCTAGGTAAGCTCAGGAGCAGCAAAGGACCTGGGTGCAAGTTGTTGATTGGTGGCTGCATTTATATGCCTATTGTCATTGGCTTCCTCATGTGTTCAGTTTGAAACCAGTAGTGGATTGCTGCTCCTTCAACAAATGAATGATACCAAGAGAAGGAAGCAAATTTGAAAAAAGAAGTAAACTGGAAAGTTGTTTAAAATTGTATGTTCTGTCTGAATCATGAAAGAAAAATGTGGGGTTTCATGTGCCTTTAATGCTGTTTAAAGCAAATGATCTCTTTACTGCTGTTTCCTTATTAATTGTCTAAAATCATAAAAAATATGTGGTAGTTGCCCTGACAGGGGCAAGCGTAGGACTCCGTGGTGGTCCGGTGCTTAGCTTACCTGCAAGTTGAAGGTTTAAAGTTTGTAAACCATCAGCTGGCGCAGGTTCCTCATGGGGAATGTCCTTCTAGCAGGCTGAATATCAATGTCTGTTTTGGAAATGTTATTTTCTATTCTATTTTATTTTCCTTGAAAAAGCCATCTCTTTACTGATGTGGCCTAGTTGTTGACTCCTTGGCACATGTTCATCACTTTACTGTTCAGACACTCTTTCTTGCATTAAAGAAACATGAAAGACACATTTTTATATTTTTTCATGAATGGGATGGAGCATACCATTTTAAATCAACTTTCCACTTTACTTCTATTATTAAATTTGTCTCTATTCTCTTGGTATCCTTTGTTGAAGTAGTAGCAGCAACACACTTCTGGAAGCTAGCTGAACATATTAAATGAGTCAATAAGAAGAGGCATGTGGTGTACCCCCTTGCAACTAGCATGTTGAGTTCTGCATGTTGTGTACCCCCTTGCTACTAGTATGTTGTGTTCTGCATGTTGTGTACCCCCTTGCAACTAGCAATCCAAAGGCGAATCTTGGTTGGCAAAGTTATTCTCTTTCATTTCTTTACAGCAAGCCATCTCTCTACTGTGTACACACAGTATCTGAGGTCAATGGTCTGAAATCAGAAAAATAATGGGTAGTGGCCCTGCGGGTTTGGGTGGAGTGGGTCATTGTGGCTCTGTGGTTTGCTTAGCAGTGGTGCACAGCAGCAGCTGAAGCTTGGAATCCAGCTGTGGCATCAAAGCTTTTACGGTGGTGTATCCAGCTAGTGAAACATTACAAATAGCAACCCAAGAATTCATCTAGCTTTGCAAACTTTATTCTATGTTTTGAAAAGAAGTCATGTCTAAGACCTAGGGTCACCTACAGCTATGGCATATTTCAATGGATGGATGCAAAGCCTAAAAGCATGAAAATAAAATGCCTTTTGGTTTCTCCCCACATTCCTGCAGAAAGCAGCTGTAGACCCCTGGCTAGCTGAATGCCCCAGTCAACTCAAAGTAGAGCATAGCGATCCTGCTGAGTTGCTACTTTTTCTTATGTTGCTTAATCTCGCCTAAATGCTATTACTAGCCAGCCAAAGATGTGTGTTTTTTTTTATTATTGCAAACTGCATTCCGATCAACATGTGGCCTGTAATAATTGAAGAAATATGAGACAATGCGTAATCGGGGGAATAGGGAAAGCAGTAGTTCAGAAAACCCACAGATAACTCTCTTAATGGGCCCTTATTTTTGAATTGATTATAAAGGGTATCATTTCTTTCATGTTGGAATCAAGCAATGATACTTTGCTGCACAGTGGGAGGCTAACTCTTGCCCTCAAGTGCAGGGAGGAGAGTGTAATCCACGAAAAAAGATTGCTGATTTTTATCATGCCGGCTTATGTATATTGCTAACCCCAGAAGATAAGCATTTCTCAAAAGGGCCTTGCAAATGCACCTACATATCAGATTTACCCAGAGCTACCTCTAGCAAAGCTAATGTAGCACAGAAAGGCAAAATCAGCAGAGGGCGACTGGTATGCCATCAGTTCCTCTTCTCCTTGAGATCTAATGTACCCTGAATCTGTTCCTTCCTTCCCATGCTCCGGGAGTAGCACGGCAGCAGCTTTCAAGAAATCTTTCCAAAGGAAAGTTTCAGATGAAATCATATAGTTTACTTGCTGTCTGAAAGCTACTGCCTTAACATGAACCCATGTCCAGAAAATCAGTCTGCAAGGGGAAATACAGTACAACTGTGATCCCTGCAACAGTGCAAGGAGAGGCCCTTACTTTATCGTGCCCCAGAACATTTGCTTTTAAGGCTTACAGAGCATCCTAGCTTCCCCGCCCAAAGGCATTCTTCTGGCTGTAGTAAAAACTATCTCATTGACAGGCCCTACACTCCTTGCCTTTGACTTGTGGAGAAAAAAACAGCCTCACATATGCACATGAACAAATGACTTATGGGCACTACAATCTTTATCCTGTTTTTTAATAGAAGATAGATTTGACACCATCATCTAAATATTGTAGGTATCAATTGACACTGTCAAATAATTTTGTATAAATTATATATCCTTAACCAGATTCCCTAGCTGTTTTATGCAAACTGTGTGCAGATGAAATCTGGTTAATAAAACTTCATCACATCAAGTATTTTCTAAAATGATTGATATGGTGACATGATAAACATGTATTTCTAGCTTTTAAATTATATATTTAAGTGCACAGAAGATATATTCTTTGTGATTAGAATATGAATTTTTTTATATTAAATATTGCAGCTAATCTATAAAGGGTTAAATACAGGTGAGTCCCACTTGGAAGTCAAATTTCCAAACGTTCTACACAAAAACAATGGTAGTAAGTAGCTAAACAGACAAAAGTATTAGGGATGTCATCATCAGACCTAAGCCCATTCCCCACTACCTACATCTTCTGTCAGTTATATAACTATATCAGACCTCAGATCAGACCTAGAGGCTTGTGGCTGAACACACACACACACACTTATATATGATAAATGTGATTATTTAGGGCTACATTCTCCTGCTTATTTACAATACTATTTAACTGATGTATTTGCTTTATTCTCTTCTATAGGATATTTGTTGTAACTCTAAACAACAAAGAACAATGAAAGTAACTCTTTAGACACAGCCCCATCTATTGGTTGTTTGACAAACCTGTTCAGAGTTTTTTTTTAAATATTTTCTTACAGGAACCTTATAAAACAAAGGATGCAATTCTGAATATTTAACCCCCACAGTGGGCATGATGAATGTGGTCATCTTCTGCATTATGGTCTCAGTATAGAGAGTCATCATTCTGTATCTAGGACAGGAGGCTACCATCAAATTGGATCTAAAACTAGAAGTCAATGTCTGTGACATCTCAGCCACTTAAAGGGACATTCAACTTTTACTGGGCTCTGGGCTTGAAAAACACCCCAAAATAAGCAAAACTGTGGAACATGTGACCTTTCTTTTGAAAGAGTCACAGACTAAAGTGACTATCTCCTGATCACCATCACAATTGATTTTATAACAGATACATCTCCATAAAGGACAATATTAGGGTAAGGTATAGAATAAGTTATCCTCCCCAATATACAAATAAACTTTAGACCCCTACTTCAAAGTTTCAATGCACTCTCAGACAAGTGGTCCTGTTGTTGCCATGTAATTATCATAACAATAACAAATACCTCAGCATATTAGTTCTATGTTGGGGGTTCTGGAGATTATTTTCTTACCTTTGAAATGTTTTGTAAGATCCTTCATTTAAAGATCCTAGCATTCAAAAAAGGGGGATTGATGTTCTTTTAACTGACAAGTGGCTGTCATAGTAATGCTCACCTGGCAGCACCCCCTAGCCTCATTTATTCATCTCTTGATGTTAGGGGTGTCTATCGGCATCAGAACGAGGCTCCCATTGAATCGCAAGGCTTCGGGGCATTGCAAACGCTAGGTCGTGTTCACATTGTGCTGCACTTATAATACCAGCGCACAATTACATGCGCTGTTATTACTGAGTGGAGCGTAAATATCGAGCTTCCATAAGCACTATATTGCGGTCCACTCATAATCTTGCCTTAGTGTTTTATTTTTAGTTTGTTTATATGATGTGATTGTTGAGTGTGTTTAGAGAAGCATAGCAGTATGCAGACATTGTCATCTTTCTGGGATATCATAATTGTGTGCAGTTTTAAAATTATTTAACATTTTCAAAGTGAGGGAAACTTTTGGTTATTTGTCTGAGGAATTTTTTTGTGGTTGAAACCTGACCAGAGAGACAGAGCTATATCACATGGGCAGACTGGGTGCGTTATGGGCAGAGTATGGGCAGGCAGAGCAGGCGCTCCTTGACTTTGCTCTTCATACAGGGACATTTGCCCTAAAGGGGATGATGTAGGCAGGAAAGCAGGGGCCAAGGCACTCTGATAATCCTGACATATACAGGACAGTTGGGAGCTCTGAATTTGTATGGTTAGATATTTTTTACCTAGATAGTGTAAGACTGGAAAAAAGATATTAGATTTTAACTTCTGATTTTTAATGAGTTATTTGTATTGAGAAAGATATGTGTAAAATCCTACATTTTGGTGTACTGAACTGATGCCAAATGTGGTACTGAAATGTTTTAAATATTTAAGAAATAATTACTCCTCTGATGCTATTTACCAAGTAGAAAATGACACCTAAACATGTATTTATTTATATTTTCCAATCAATATTATTTGCTTTAGAAACACTCGATCTGCTGTAAAAAAATAAAAAAAATAAAAAAAATAGAATCAGATCTAGGACTTGAGGATGTAATAGCTCAGAAATAGCTCAGAAATTAAGGGGTTAAGCTGCAAGGAACTGGACTGGTATCTATTTCTTCCAATATCTGAAAAATAAAAACAGTCCTTTTAAGGAGTTATAATTTTATAATGTAAATAACTATATCTACATATATTATGTATAGATTCATTGTTTTAAGCAAGCAATAGATGGCACTATATTATGTGCTAGGGTGTAAGCAGTTATGTGAATAACCAATAGATGGCACTATATTGTGTGCTATGGTGTATGTAGTTATGTGAATAACCAATAGATGGCACTATATTGTGTGCTAGGGTGTAAGTAGTTATGTGAATAACCAATAGATGGCACTATATTGTGTGTTTGGATGTAAACAGTTACGTGAATAACCAATAGATGGCACTATATTGTGTGCTAGGATGTAAGCAGTTATGTGAATAGCCAATAGATGGCACTATATTGTGTGCTAGGGTATAAGCAGTTATCGAATTACCAATAGATGGCACTATATTGTGTGCTAGGGTGTAAGCAGTTATCGAATTACCAATAGATGGCACTATATTGTGTACTCGGGTGTAAGCAGTTATGTGAATAACCAATAGATGGCACTACATTGTGTGCTAGGGTGAAAGCAGTTATATGAATTACCAATAGATGGCACTATATTGTGTACTAGGGTGTAAGCAGTTATGTGAATAACCAATTGATGGGACTATATTGTGTGCTAGGGTGTAAGCAGTTATGTGAATAACCACTAGGTGGCACTATATTGTGTGCTAGGGTGTAAGCAGTTATGTGAATAACCAATAAATGGCACTATATTGTGTGCTAGGATATAAGCAGTTATGTGAATAACCAATAAATGGCACTATATTGTGTGCTAGGATGTAAGCAGTTACGTGAATAACCAATAGATGGCACTATATTGTGTGCTAGGATGTAAGCAGTTACGTGAATAACCAATAGATGGCACTATATTGTGTGCTAGGATGTAAGCAGTTATGTGAATAACCAATAAATGGCACTAAATTGTGTGCTAGGATGTAAGCAGTTACGTGAATAACCAATAGATGGCACTATATTGTGTGCTAGGGTGTAAGCAGTTATGTGAATAACCAATAGATGGCACTATATTGTGTGCTAGGATGTAAGCAGTTATGTGAATAACCAATAGATAGCACAATATTGTGTGCTAGGATGTAAGTAGTTATGTGAATAACCAATAGATGGCACTATATTGTGTGCTAGGATGTAAGCAGTTATGTGAATAACCAATAGATGGCACTAAATTGTGTGCTAGGATGTAAGTAGTTATGTGAATAACCAATAGATGGCACTATATTGTGTGCTAGGATGTAAGCAGTTATGTGAATAACCAATAGATGGCACTATATTGTGTGCTAGGATGTAAGCAGTTATGTGAATAACCAATAGATAGCACAATATTGTGTGCTAGGATGTAAGTAGTTATGTGAATAACCAATAGATGGCACTATATTGTGTGCTAGGATATAAGCAGTTATGTGAATAACCAATAGATGGCACTATATTGTGTGCTAGGATGTAAGCAGTTATGTGAATAACCAATAGATGGCACTATATTGTGTGCTAGGGTGTAAGTAGTTATGTGAATAACCAATAGATGGCACTATATTGTGTGCTAGGATGTAAGCAGTTACGTGAATAACCAATAGATGGCACTATATTGTGTGCTAGGATGTAAGCAGTTATGTGAATAACCAATAGATAGCACTATATTGTGTGCTAGGATGTAAGTAGTTATGTGAATAACCAATAGATGGCACTATATTGTGTGCTAGGATGTAAGCAGTTACGTGAATAACCAATAGATGGCACTATATTGTGTGCTAGGATGTAAGTAGTTATGTGAATAACCAATAGATGGCACTATATTGTGTGCTAGGATGTAAGTAGTTATGTGAATAACCAATAGATAGCACTATATTGTGTGCTAGGATGTAAGCAGTTATGTGAATAACCAATAGATGGCACTATATTGTGTGCTAGGATGTAAGCAGTTATGTGAATAACCAACAGACTTTTTAATAAGCTGACATTTTGCTTAATTATTTATAATTTAATAGTTTTGCTAATGTTTATAAGAATGCTTTTTGATAACATTTGATTAGACATGATAAAGGATCTGAAACACCATATGCTATGACCTTTCCACATGTAATAGTCACTTGATAAATCTGTAGTGAATTGTGCTGCACTATAGTTTAAATTTGAAAAAATGTCTGTTTAAATTAAAATTTTCAAAATTCCCTAACTTTCAATGGCAAGATGGAATTATGCTCAAATGTGGCATTTTTGTAGCTATTACTTGTGACTACAAAGATGGCAAATGTTACATTTAAAAGTTATTTCATTTAATAAAGATTGCTGGTTTCCAGAAAAAAACTATTGCCTTATAATTGGGATTTATGACAAGGTCTACAGATATGAGGTGAATGTGTATTTCTGAAACAGCATGCAGATAGCTTTTGACTTTATCAAAGACCCCTTTTCAGTCTAAACATTATGCATTTTATTATTAAGTGTACAGACACATGCCATGGAGTGCCATGCACAATGTGGCAGAAGTTCTTGCGCCAGTTGACAGAGTGAGCTGTGCACAGACTTTGCTTGTGAAGGTTACACCAGCGGGGAGTGTGGTGGAGGAAAAACATACTTGTGCAGATCTTCTGAAAGTGAGATCAACCTACTGTAGAGAAAGTATTTGCTCTTAACTACTGCGTCACATTAGTATGTGGGGGCCTCCGGGGACATTGGGTGACAGTACCTGGTCTGTTTGACCACTTCTGTATTGAACACCATTTATGTTGCGTGTGAGGGAACAGAAACTATCCTAAGTTCTGGGGAAGAGAGGCCTTTAGCACAAGAAACTAAGTACTATTGGTGTCCAAAAACAGGCTAAGCACATAAACAATGGAGTCCTAGTCCCCTGTGCATTCTATTTTATAGCCTATTCACTTCACAGTTAAATCAGCTAGTGCAATGCAGCTCAACAACAGCAGTTGCAATAGCATTTAAAGGGCTGGCGAAAACATTGTTTTGGTCCCAAACCCTTACTTCACCAGAACATGGAGAGAAGACACAGAGACATGGCAAAAAGCAGAAATACCGTGGAATCTGCCATCCACTGTCTACCCTTCAGATGACCCAAACCTGCATCAAACTGCATTGGGAACATATACAGTGTTACTCCTTCGGCCAAGTCACCTTGTTCAGAAAGCCAAAATTAAGAGAATACACATAGGGGCATATTTATCAAGCTCTGTATGGAGCTTGATGCCCCGTGTTTCTGGCAAGCGTGCAGGCTCGCCAGAAACAGCAGTTATGAAGCAGCTGTCACAAAGACCGCTGCTCCATAACCTGTCCGCCTGCTCTGAGCAGGCGGACAGACATCGCCGGAAATCAACCCGATCGAGTACGATCGGGTTGATTGACACCCTCCTGCTGGCGGCCCATTGGCCGCGAGTCTGCAGGGGGCGGCGTTGCAGTGCAGTGCTGAATACGGCGAGCGTATTGCTCACCGTATTCAGCGAGGTCTGGCGGATCTGATCCGCACTGTCAGATCAGGTCCGCCAGACCTTGATAAATAGGGGCCATAATATTCTAACAAGGCTGAAGCTTCTTATTCAGCCAACATCTTATGCAGCAACTGATTTCAATCTGCAAAATAAAGCTGTAAAACAAAATATTTATCATTATTTTTATTTTAAATTAAATAATACACTTTCCTAAAATCTAAACAAACTTACAATTTCTAAAAAATTATGTTATATTTCACTAAACGGATGGCAAACATGGCACAATTTTAGTTATGGTTTGAATAAGTAACTTGTATATTAAAAGGATTAAATTACATTGGGCCACTGATTTCTGTGTGGATATATATATAGTGCACAAGCCCCTTCATAGAATCCACAAGTTCTCAACCTAGCTCAATGCTTTTTATAGCAAACAAACTGGTGTTTTGAAAAGGTTAAAATACTTTGGGCCACTGATTTCTGTAGGGATATTTAGGACGTGAACCCCTCCATATGACAGATATGTTGTAAGCCTTGCCCAGCACTTTTTATGGCAAACAAACCGGTGCAAACATTGCCACCTCATACATTTTACCTTTTCTGAATAAGTAACTGGTACTTTGAACTTGTTAAAATCCTTTGGTCCACTCATTTGTGTGTGGATATATAAAGGATGTGAGCTTCTTCATAAAATCCAAATGTTTTACTCTGGCCCAACGATTTCTATGGTATTCAAACTGGTTCCAACCTTACCAACTCATATATTTTACCTTTTGTGACGAAGTAACTAGTATTTTGAAAGGGTAAACCTTTGGACCACTGAATTCTGTGTGGATATATACAGGGTGTGAATCCCTTTATAAGATAGACATATTTTCAGACAGGCCCAACAGGTTCTTTGACAAACAAACTGGTGTGAACCTTGCCACCTGATATATTTCACCTTTTCTAAATAAGTAACTGGCATTTGAAAGTGTTAAAGTCCTTTGGACCACTCATTTCTGTGAGGATATATACAGGGTGGGAACCCCTTCATATGATATACATGTTCTTAGCTTGGCCCAATGATTTCTATGGCAAACAAACTAGTGCCAACCCTGTTGCCTCAAATATTTTCCTTGCTTAATAAGTTACTTGTATTTTGAAAGGGTTAAAAACCTTTGGGCCACTGATTTCTGAGTGAATTTATACAGGTTTTGAGCCCCTTCATACAATCAACATGTTTTTAGACTGGCCCAACAGTTTCTATGGCAAACAAACTGGTGCCAACATTGTCACTTCATTCATTTTAACTTTTCTGAAAAAGTAAAAGGTATTCTAAAAGGGTTTAAAATCCTTTTGGCTAGTAATTTTTGAGGGGATATTTACAGGGCATAAACCTGGCCAAATGCTTTATATAGCAAACAAGCTGGTGTCAACCTTGGCATATTATATATTTTACATTTTCTTAATAGGTAACTGGTATTTTGAAAGGGTTAAAATACTTTAAGTCACTGATTTCTGTATGCATATGTGACAGTTCCACTGAAAACTATCAAATGGATTTATTGTACAAAATTAAAAAAGATTAAAAGTTCATAAAACTCATGAGACACCTTACTCATAGACACTAATGTCCCAAGTAATGATCCACACCTTTAGAAGCTGAACTCCATTCTGATTTGTTAATTTAGTCTTATGATAATTAATCAATCCGTGGGCATATCCTCAAATATGGGTGAAATTATTAATTGCCTATTGTCCATCATTGCATAAACTTCCAGTTTGTAGTCACAATTTAATTAAACAAAATAATGCTTGATAATATTTCATTATTAGCATCATATTGGTATTATACCAATGAGTTATATAGTTTCAGCCACTGGATGTCCCCATTACTCCCAAGCAGCACAATGCTCATTTTAAGAATATTGACTAACTGAAATTGATGCCTGGTAATAGCATCCTTAAAAGGAATTTGATTGCTCTAATCATACTACTGTAAAAGGACAAGAGACAATGAGAGGGGCCCTATTATCAAACATTGATAACATCTATATCTGTCATGTTTCTTGTGTGGGTATTTAGCAGTAGGAATAAGCACTACTTGATAGTAGGTACACAGAGCAGGTCTTTATTCAGCTAAGAGGTAAGCAACAACACTAACTGAACTAACAGAGAAAAACTAACATAAAGAAGATGGCTGCTGATCATAGAGTTCCCTCCCAGCTCCAGAGTGTCTTTTCTTAAAGTAACTGTATACCACATCTCCCCAACTACTTTCAAATCCCCTCAACATTTAACACATCTTAACAACAAAGAAACAATAAAAATGTGCTCCAATAGCTCAATATACTTTATCCTACAACATAATCTTTTAGTCTCTCTGGAGGGTGTATTGCCCTTCCAGCTCGTGATATTTGGTGTCCAGCTTCTGCAGACTGTATAGAGACAAATTCTCCTTGATTTGCATCTGAACCTGGCACTTCAGTCTCTGAGTCAGTATTGTGAGTAATTGATGACTCTTCTCCTTTTTCAGGTACAAGTACCTGTGGCTCTGAGTGATCTTGTTCATATGTGTAATCCATCCGGAGATGACGCCGGTTTCTCCTGTACTGTCTGCTATCAGGTATTTTAATTACATATGATCTTGGCTCAGGACCAACAGATGATATCTGTGCAGGCTGCCAACCCGCTGATGTCTCCATACGCACTGCATCCCCTTTTTGGAAGGCTTGTAGTGGCTTAGCACCATGATCATAATATACTTTCTGCCTATGCTGCAGCTATCTCAATTTTTGGTGTGCATTCTTAGGGATCTGGGGCTTTAATGCATGAGCTGCAACCGGTAACTTGGTTCTCAGTGTCCGACCCATTAAAAGTTGTGCTGGGGAATAGGCCATTCCAGTGATTGGAGTATTGCTCAATTCTAGAAGCGCAATATGAGGCTCTACCCCCGATTCCCATGTTTTTTGGAGCATGAGTTTAATTGTTTTTACAGTTCTTTCTGCCAGTCCATTTGATTGGGGGTAACCAGGACTAGAATGAGTAAACTTAATACCCCATTGTGCAGCAAATGCCTTTATCTCAGCACTGGCAAAGGGTACATGGTCACTGATAACTTCTATTGGGATGCCATGTCTACTAAATGTTGCTTTCAGCTTTGCAATTACTGTTGTTGCAGTTTTATCAGACAACTTTAGTACTTCAAGATACTTACGGCTAGATTTAGAGTTTTGTCGGTAAGGACCCGCGTAGCTAACGCCGGCTTTTTTCTGGCCGCACCATAAAAATAACTCTGGTATTGAGAGTCCACATAAAGGCTGCGTTAGGCTCCAAAAAAGGAGCGTAGAGCATATTTAACGCAGCTTCAACTCTCGATACCAGAGTTGCTTACGGACGCGGCCAGCCTCAAAAACGTGCTCGTGCACGATTCCCCCATAGGAAACAATGGGGCTGTTTGAGCTGAAATAAAACCTAACACCTGCAAAAAAGCCGCGTTCAGCTCCTAACGCAGCCCCATTGTTTGCTATGGGGAAACACTTCCTATGTCTGCACCTAACACTCTAACATGTACCCCGAGTCTAAACACCCCTAACCTTACACTTATTAACCCCTAATCTGCCGCCCCCGCTATCGCTGACCCCTGCATATTATTTTTAACCCCTAATCTGCCGCTCCGTAAACCGCTGCTACTTACATTATCCTTATGTACCCCTAATCTGCTGCCCCTAACACCGCCGACCCCTATATTATATTTATTAACCCCTAATCTGCCCCCCACAACGTCGCCTCCACCTGCCTACACTTATTAACCCCTAATCTGCCGACCGGACCGCAACGCTATCATAATAAAGTTATTAACCCCTAATCCGCCTCACTAACCCTATAATAAATAGTATTAACTCCTAATCTGCCCTCCCTAACATCGCCGACACCTAACTTCAATTATTAACCCCTAATCTGCCGACTGGAGCTCACCGCTATTCTAATAAATGTATTAACCCCTAAATCTAAGTCTAACCCTAACACTAACACCCCCCTAAATTAAATATAATTTTAATCTAACGAAATTAATTAACTCTTATTAAATAAATTATTCCTATTTAAAGCTAAATACTTACCTGTAAAATAAATCCTAATATAGCTACAATATAAATTATAATTATATTATAGCTATTTTAGAATTAATATTTATTTTACAGGTAACTTTGTATTTATTTTAACCAGGTACAATAGCTATTAAATAGTTAAGAACTATTTAATAGCTAAAATAGTTAAAATAATGACAAAATTACCTGTAAAATAAATCCTAACCTAAGTTACAATTAAACCTAACACTACACTATCAATAAATTAATTAAATAAAATACCTATAATTATCTACAATTAAACCTAACACTACACTATCAATAAATTAATTAAATAAAATATCTACAATTACACCTAACACTACACTATCAATAAATAAATTAAATACAATACCTACATATAACTACAATGAAATAAACTATCTAAAGTACAAAAAATAAAAAAGAACTAAGTTACAAAAAATAAAAAAATATTTACAAACATAAGAAAAATATTACAACAATTTTAAACTAATTACACCTACTCTAAGCCCCCTAATAAAATAACAAAGCCCCCCAAAATAAAAAAAATGCCCTACCCTATTCTAAATTACTAAAGTTCAAAGCTCTTTTACCTTACCAGCCCTGAAAAGGGCCCTTTGCGGGGCATGCCCCAAGAAGTTCAGCTCTTTTGCCTGTAAAAAAAACCATACAATACCCCCCCCAACATTACAACCCACCACCCACATACCCCTAATCTAACCCAAACCCCCCTTAAATAAACCTAACACTAAGCCCCTGAAGATCTTCCTACCTTGTCTTCACCTCACCGGGTATCACCGATCGGTCCAGAAGAGCTCCTCCGATGTCCTGATCCAAGCCCAAGCGGGGGGCTGAAGAGGTCCATGATCCGGCTGAAGTCATCATCCAAGCGGGAGCTGAAGAGGTCCATGATCCGGCTGAAGTCTTCATCCAAGCGGGGCAGAAGAGGTCTTCCATCCGATTGAAGTCTTCATCCAAGCGGGATCTTCTATCGTCATCCATCCGGAGTGGAGCGGCAGGATCCTGAAGACCTCCGACGCGGAACATCCATCCTGGCCGACGACTGAATGACGAATGACGGTTCCTTTAAATGACGTCATCCAAGATGGCGTCCCTCGAATTCCGATTGGCTGATAGGATTCTATCAGCCAATCGGACTTAAGGTAGGAATATTCTGATTGGCTGATGGAATCAGCCAATCAGAATCAAGTTCAATCCGATTGGCTGATCCAATGAAGACTTCAATCGGATGGAAGACCTCTTCTGCCCCGCTTGGATGAAGACTTCTACCGGATGGAGGACCTTTTCTTGCTCTGCTTGGATGAAGAATTTGGCTCGGCTGGGTGAAGACGACTCAAGGTAGGGAGATCTTCAGGGGCTTAGTGTTAGGTTTATTTAAGGGGGGTTTGGGTTAGTTTAGGGGTATGTGGGTGGTGGGTTGTAATGTTGGGGGGGTATTGTATGTTTTTTTTTACAGGCAAAAGAGCTGAACTTCTTGGGGCATGCCCCGCAAAGGGCCCTGTTCAGGGCTGGTAAGGTAAAAGAGCTTTGAACTTTAGTAATCTAGAATAGGGTAGGGCATTTTTTTATTTTGGGGGGCTTTGTTATTTTATTAGGGGGCTTAGAGTAGGTGTAATTAGTTTAAAATTGTTGTAATATTTTTCTTATGTTTGTAAATATTTTTTTATTTTTTGTAACTTAGTTCTTTTTTATTTTTTTTACTTTAGATAGTTTATTTAATTGTAGTTATTTGTAGGTATTGTATTTAATTTATTTATTGATAGTGTAGTGTTAGGTTTAATTGTAGATAATTATAGGTATTTTATTTAATTAATTTATTGATAGTGTAGTGTTAGGTTTAATTGTAACTTAGGTTAGGATTTATTTTACAGGTAAATTTGTAATTATTTTAACTATTTTAGCTATTAAATAGTTCTTAACTATTTAATAGCTATTGTACCTGGTTAAAATAAATACAAAGTTACCTGTAGAATAAATATTAATCCTAAAATAGCTATAATATAATTATAATTTATATTGTAGCTATATTAGGATTTATTTTACAGGTAAGTATTTAGCTTTAAATAGGAATAATTTATTTAATAAGAGTTAATTAATTTCGTTAGATTAAAATTATATTTAATTTAGGGGGTGTTAGTGTTAGGGTTAGACTTAGCTTTAGGGGTTAATACATTTATTAGAATAGCGGTGAGCTCCAGTCGGCAGATTAGGGGTTAATGTTTGAAGTTAGGTGTCGGCGATGTTAGGGAGGGCAGATTAGGGGTTAATACTATTTATTATAGGGTTAGTGAGGCGGATTAGGGGTTAATAACTTTATAATAATAGCGGTGCGGTCCGCTCGGCAGATTAGGGGTTAATAAGTGTAGGCAGGTGGAGGCGACGCTGAGGGGGGCAGATTAAGGGTTAATAAATATAATATAGGGGTCGGCGTGTTAGGGGCAGCAGATTAGGGGTACATAAGTATAACGTAGGTGGCGGCGCTTTGCGGTCGGCAGATTAGGGGTTAATTATTGTAGGTAGCTGGCTGCGACGTTGTGGGGGGCAGGTTAGGGGTTAATAAATATAATATAGGGGTCGGCAGTGTTAGGGGCAGCAGATTAGGGGTACATAAGTATAACGTAGGTGGCGGTCGGCAGATTAGGGGTTAAAAAAATTTAATTGAGTGGCGGCGATGTGGGGGGACCTCGGTTGAGGGGTACATAGGTAGTTTATGGGTGTTAGTGTACTTTAGAGTACAGTAGTTAAGAGCTTTATGAACCGGCGTTAGCCCAGAAAGCTATTAACTACTGACTTTTTTCTGCGGCTGGAGTTTTGTCGTTAGAATTCTAACGCTCACTTCAGACACGACTCTAAATACCGGAGTTAGAAAAATCCCATTGAAAAGATAGGATACGCAATTTACGTAAGGGGATCTGCGGTATGGAAAAGTCGCGGCTGAAAAGTGAGCGTTAGACCCTTTTTTTAATGACTCCAAATACCGGAGGTAGCCTAAAACCAGCGTTAGGAGCCTCTAACGCTGGTTTTCACGGCTACCGCCCAACTCTAAATCTAGGCCTTAGAAAATAGTCTACTATTACAAGAAATGACGATCCCTTCCACTCAAAAATGTCCACTGCCAGTTTTTGCCAAGGCAGGTGAGGAATTTTGTGTGAGAGTAATGGTTCCTTTTGATTCGCTGGTAGGTGACTAGCACAAATCTTGCAGGTCTCTACCATCTGTTGTATGTCCTTGGACATGCTGGGCCAGAACAGGATCATCCGAGCCCGCATTTTGGTTCTCTGTATACCTTGATGGCACTCATGCAGACTTTCTAGAATTTTCCTGCGAGCATTCCGAGGAACTACAATCTTTTCACCCAGCAATAGGAGACCATCTTCCATGCGCAGCAAGTGCTTAAATTGCCAATATGACTGCAGACTTGGATGGAGTTGCTTTTTTCTTTGTGGCTAACCTTCAGACAGTTGTTTAAGTTTGTTTAAGTCTGCATCTTCTGCTGTGGAAGTTTATAAATAAGATAACATCTCAGTCCCAATAGATTCTGATGATGACAGTGTATAGACGACCCTTTCTTCTGATAAACTGTCCTCTTCTTATCCTGGTGGATCAACAGGGGCCCTGGAAAGAGTATCAGAAATAAAAATATCATGCCCAGGAGTATAAATAATGTTTAGGTTGTATCGTTGCAGTTGTAAGAGCATTCTTTGGAGTCTTGCTGGTGCTTTGCTCAGTGGTTTAGTAAGTATTGATTCAAGAGGCTTGTGGTCAGAATGCACTGTAACTGCTCTGCCGAATATAAACTGGTGAAACTTTTGTGTAGCATATACAATAGCCAATAGTTCTTTCTCAATCTGGGCATAATTTTGCTCTGTGGCAGTCATTGCTCTCGATGCATATGCTATAGGGCAATTGTCTTGAAGTAAGCAAGCTCCAAGGCCTGATTTAGATGCATCTGCCTGAATCACTACTGCTTTTGCTGGGTCAAAAAATCTTAATACTGGAGCCTCAATCAGTGCCTGCTTTAAAGACTGTACTGCGTTAGTATGCTCTGGACCCCACTGCCAAACAATATCCTTGAAAAGTAACTTCCTCAAAGGAGCAGTAATCTCTGCCTCCCCTGGTATATATTGTACCAGATACTGGACCAGGCCCAAAAATCTTTGCAGCCCTTTTTTGTCCTCTGGGTCAGGCATTTTGCTAATTGCTTGGACTTTCTCTATATCAGGTTGAACTCCTGCAGGGGTGATGACATGTCCCATATACCGGACTTCTGATACTTTGAATTGGAGTTTATCTGGATTGAACTTAATGTTCTGTTCTAATGCCCTGTTCATCACCTGTCTCAGGATCTGATCATGTTCTTCATCTGATGATGCAGCAATAATCATATCATCAGCTATGATATGCACACCTGGGATGTCCCCAAAAATCTCCATATTTTTCTGCTGAAATACTTCACTGGCTGATTTTATCCCAAATGGCATCCTGCAAAATCTAAAGCGCCCCCATGGGGAGTTGAAAGTGCATAGTTCTGAGGACTAATTTAACTTGCCAGTAACCATCCTTTTCATCAAGGATGGTGAATATGGTTTTCCCGGCCAGTTGACGCTGTACATCCTCTGCAGTAGGGATATTGAAGTGATGATGCTTTATAGCCTTGTTAAGATCACGGGGGTCCAAACATACCCTCAGAGTACCATTTTTCTGTTACTACAAGGCTATTCACCCAATCAGTGGGAGTGTGTACTTTAGTAATGATCTGATCCTTTTCTAACTGCAGTAGAGTCTCTTTAAGCTTGCCCAGTATTGCAAATGGGATTTTCCTGCAACCATGTATGACTGGAGCAACACTTGGGTCCAAATAGATGTGGTAAGTTCCTTTAAATTGCCCAATTCCTTGAAATGCATCAGGGTAACGTTTTACCAGATCATCTTTTGTATAAAGTTTTCGTGTAGATACTGTGTGAACTTTGCGAAGTAAATCCAGTTCCTGGCATGCTGCTTTTCCTAATAATGGAATTGAGGAGCATCGCGTAACAAAGAATTCCAGCTCTGCTGTATGTGTGGGGTGGCTGCAGTGAGATGCACCATACCTTCTTGACGGATTTTGGAACCCCCATAAGCAATTAACATACTGTCAGTATTTCTGATGCAGAACTGTGCAGGGATCTTTTTTAAGAGAGTGATAGGTAGCACATTGTCTCAGCACCAGTATCCAGTTTAAAGTTAATGGGTGCACCATTGATTTGCACTTCAGAGAACCATGCAGAATGTTTTAGTTCTTGTTTTACATCTTTCAATATTGCTCCTATAAATAAAGTCTCAACTGTTTTTACTCTATCACACTCCTGGCCCTGTAATTTACAGTATTTTGCAAAATGATTCCTTTTGTGACAAGTGTAACAAACACACCCAAATGCAGGGCATCTTTGAGGTGGATGTACCCTGTCACACCTAGGGCACACATTCCTTTTTTGCTCAGTCTTTGCACTAGAGTGAGGTTTGTTCTTACAGCCTCTATTAGACTCTGCTTGGCTAGTGAGTGTGAGTTTGTACTGTAAAGCATGAATAGCCTGGTAGGAACTTGCTGGTGTGTTTGCAGCCATAACCTGAACCTGGGATTTGGTAGCTTCAGCAGCCTGACATATCTCCACTGCCTTTTGTAGTGTAAAGTCAGCCTCTCTGAGCAAACGTTCTTTAAGTCTGGTATCTGTAACACTGAATAATAATTTGTCTCTTAACATGTCCTCAAGTATTGCACCAAACTCACAATCTCTGGCTTTTAGTCTGAGTTCTGTCATATACCTTTCAATGCCCTGCCCCTCATAATATGAATATGACCAAAACTGATGTTGCTCAAACACAACATTTTTCTTTGGAGTACAATGCTCCCTGAACAAAGTCAGCACTGAGTCTAAGGTTCTTTCAGCAGGCAGGGCTGGCTCCAATGTGTTGTAAATCTCTTGGCCTTCCCCACCCAAAACATGCAGGGCTATGGCAATCTGAGTTTTCTGCTCTTTTTTATAAAGTTCAACTGCCTCAGCATAAATTAAAAATCTTTGCTCAGGTGGAAGCGAGGGTGTCTGACGTGGAGGATATAGTAAACAAACACGAGGCAACTATATCGACTCAGGGTAAGACCATCTCCCATTTGCAAGCTCGTTTGGAGGATCTTGAAGAAAGGTCAAGGCGGAATAACCTGCGGGTTGTTGGCCTCCCGGAGTCGGTTGAGTTTCAAGATTTAATACTCTTCGCATCAGTTACTCTACCTCAGGCACTCTTGGTTCCTCTTCCCCCTGTTCAGTTTCTGATTGAGAGAGCTCATAGAATAGGCATTACTAGAGAGAATAACTCACTAAATAAACCAAGACCGGTCATTTTTAAGTTTGTGAATTACCAGGATAAAATGCTATATTTAAAACATTACAGGAAACTAAGTGCCTTAAATATTCATTCACATAAAATAATGATTTTTCAGGATTTTTCGGCTGAGACTTCAGCTAAAAGAAGAGAAATGTCCCCCTTCTTTGATAGATTCTTGAAAGCAGAATACAATGTTCGATTGGTATACCCAGCAAAATTGTTAGTGAGTATGGCGGATACCGCCTATACATTAAACAACAGCGATGAGGCTAGATCCTTGTGTAAAGAGTTGGGCATCTGATGAGGTTGTAATAGCATAGATTATGATACTAAGAGCTACATTGATTTTTATCAGAAGTATGTTCGCTTGTTTTATCTGTATATATTTGTTGTGTTTTTTTCCACAGGAGGGTGTAATGTTTTTATTTGATGGAGTAGATAATAAATTTCCTCCCCTTTCTGATGTTTTTTTTTTTTTTTTTCCCCCTTTGTTCTGTGCTGGTTCATTTTATGCTGGCGGTGTATGTCCCTCTGGTCTCTGGTACCCAGCACCTCCCTTATCACCTCTCTGTGTGTCGACTGGGCGTTGGTGGCTCCTCTTAGGTTAACATCTTGGAATGTTGGGGGAATAACGTCCCCAATAAAGAGAAAAACAATAATTAAACATTTAGCGAACCAGAAAGCTGATATTGCTTTTTTACAAGAGCTACATCTAAAAGTAGCCGAGGTCCTGAAACTGCGCTCCAAATGGGTTGGAGAAGTTATAGCGGCACCATACAATGATCGCAAGAGAGGTGTGGCAATTCTCTTTAACAAGACTCTTGAATATAAAATAGAATCTACACATGCAGACCAAGAAGGTCGGTTTCTAATTGTAGAATTGACGCATAATAAAACTCGTTATGTTTTGGCCCAATGTAGTTGATAGAGAGTTTTGGGACAGGATGATACAATATCTACATAAATACACAGGACAGAATCTAATAGTAGCCGGGGATTTCAATTTGATAGCCGATGCGATTTTAGACAGAGATAGTAAAGCCCCCAGATGTACGCGTGAGAGGAAAACTTATATTTTGCAGAAAGTCTGCGCGCAATTAGGTTTGATAGACATTTGGCGTCTGCAGCATCCAGATTTGAAAGCTTTTACGTGTCTATCAAAGGGTCATCAGTCTCTTTCTCGGATAGATTTTTTCTTGATCCCAGTTTCTTTGAGTGGGCGCAACTGGACGACGGAGATAGGGGATATAGTGATCTCTGATCACGCAGTGATTTCTTTGACATTAAACTCACCTAGCTTAGATAGGAGTGTCAACCAATCTATTTTTTTCCCTAAATACTTGGCTAATGATGAGCATTTCCATAACTGGCTTTGTAATCAATGGAAAGAGTACTATAGATTTAATAGTGCATATGTAGATAAACCTGAATACTTCTGGGAAGCAGCCAAAGCTGTCCTACATGGGGAAATCAAGCACTATATGTGTAAGCAAAAAAAAAAAGCTAAGCAATTGGAATTACAACTATCTAACCGGGTCAAGAACACATACAGAGTATATTTAGAAGGACGCTCTTCTGTCAATTGGCAGAAATATATAGATGCCAAATTGGCCTATGATGCACACATTAATCAAAAATCTGTGCTAGAGATACAAAGACAGAAGATCATTTACGGTGGGTTTGCTGGGAGATCAGCTAAATTCCTGGCAAGACTAACTAAGGCTGTTAATAGGAATAATATTACGGCTATCAGGAGTAATCTCAGAAGAGTAACCAATAATACAGAGATTGTTAAAGTATTTTTTGATTATTTTACCAAGTTATATAAAGCTGAAGAACATGAGATAGACAGTAGGAAAGCTTTCTGGGACAAAATTAAGACGCCAAAAATTACAACTGAAACACTGGCAGAAATCAATAAACCGATCTCAGAAGAGGAAATTAGTGCGGCTATTAAGGCTGCTAAAGCTAATAAAGCAGCTGGACCAGATTGTCTACCTATAGAATTTTATAGGATTCTCCAACCACAGATTGTATCTTCATTGGCAGAGTTATTTAACCTCTATTTTTTCAAGAATAGTAAGTGTTCTCCGTATTTTGCTGCAGCGGTTGTATCTTTGATTCCCAAAAAAAATAAAGATCCAGAACTTCCTGAGTCCTATAGACCCATTTCTGTATTAAATACGGATTATAAACTGTTGGTATCGATTTTGGCAAAGAGACTGAGCCCGCATCTGGGGTTATTAATCCATGAGAATCAGGCGGGGTTTATGATTAAGAGGAATCCAGCTAAAAATATAAGAAAGATTATGACTCTTCTAGATTATTTCTGGAATAAATTCAGAAACTCTGGACACAGAGAGATGGTTGACTTAGCTCTATTGACAGTTGATGCCGAAAAGGCATTTGACCGAATCTCTTGGTCGCATCTATTTTTCTCTCTGGAACAGTTTGGGTTGACTGGGCAGATATACGAATTTATCCGTATAATCTACTCCGCACCCAACTCATCTCTGCTTGTTAATGGGGAATTGTCACAGCGTTTAGTCTTACAAAGGGGTACGCGGCAGGGATGCCCATTATCCCCACTGCTTTTTAATATCTCACTCGAGCCATTAGCAATTTGGTTCCGTCAACAATTGGACGGATTTCGGATAGGGGACCAGAAACTGAAAATATTAATGTATGCAGACGACATACTTTTGTGTCTGAATAATACTAGGAAGACGCTTCCCCTCGTCTTAGACATGTTTGAAACTTTTGGGGCAATTTCGGGTTACAAAATTAACGTTTCAAAATCCGAACTTCTATGGATAAATAAAAGAGAACAAAATATTAAGTATCCTTTTAGAGAAACATCTCAGATATCTTATTTAGGTATTAAACTTAGTGCCAACCCAGAGGAGTGGTATAGCTTGAATTTTTCCAACTGTTTTTTAGAGTTTAGAAAAAAAATGGAAGGTTGGTTAAATTTGCCCATCTCGTTAACAGCTAGAGTAACGCTTATAAAAACTATTATTTTTCCAAAATTGTTTTATCTTATTCAGAATATCCCCATACCGTTACATAAAGCAGATATAAGTAAATATAATAAAGCATGCACGCAGTTCATATGGAAAGGCACAAAGGCGCGTATCTCAGTCTCCAGATTAATGAATAACAAAGATGCCGCAGGCCTCAATCTTCCTAATATACAGTTTTATAGCTTAGCATCACGTGTAAAGATTGCTGTTGATTGGCTAACAGCCCAATCACTTCTTTACCCTCAACGATTTTTTCATTAATTACATTTAGACATATAATTGCAGCATGGCAAAAATTATGCGGGATATTGGATTGTTCCCCATATGTCTCTGGATACTTACCAATTACTGGCAACCCGACTTTCCCACCAGGGTTGACAGATAGAGTCTTCAGAGACTGGGCTGCGAAGGGGTTAATATATGTCAGTCAAATAATAGATAAAGACCTTATTCCGGTTTTGTTTTGCGATGTAAGTACCCAATTTGGGCTTGTGAACAAAGACTTCTATGCCTTTTTACAGGTAAGACATCTGATAGCTGAGTTAAGGCAAAAATATGGTTCTGATTGGGCTCTCCGTCAGATTCAAACTAGGATTAATCTGTTCAGAATAGGGTTTTATTCAATTGGTCCATTCTATGCACTTTTTAATCAAAAGCCCTCAGAAATGCAGGTAGAATACATTGCCCGAAAATGGAATAAAATATTTCCAGAGATAGAAGGCTCAGTGATAACGAACGCCTTTAAAGCAATACAGAAAAGCTGGATCTTAACTTCATGGAGGGAATCACAGATCAAACTATCGTTAATGACCTATTTAACACCAGATAGATTATCTAGATGGTATAAGACTGGAAATCTATGTACGCGGTGTAGTGCCTCCAACGCGGATCTATTTCATTGTTTCTGGTCCTGTCCAAAGATTGCTCAGTTCTGGGCAAAAACTTTCTATTGGATGAAAGTAACTCTTAGGATAGACTATGTGATTCAGCCGTTGGAGATATTCTTTCTGGCACAAAACGCTCAGCAAGGAGTTAAATTAATTAATGTGATTATATTGTTGGGTCGCATTTTAATATTAAGATCTTGGAAGGCCAAAACTGCTCCCACCCTGCAAGAGTTAAAAAAAGCATTAATCACTCAAGTTATTTCAGAACAGTATAACTTACAAAATATAACTGATGATCGTCTTGCAATGTTTTTTAGACACTGGAAGATATTTATTTTATCATGTCCACTTCTGATACAAATAATGCTAGTTAAACAATTTAGGAACACTCCATATTTCCAATTACAAGTACTTGCGGGTCATTTCCCAGGGGCCTGGCTCAGGGAGGTGGCTGGGGACAGTGAGGGGGGGGGGTGAGGCCAGAGGAGACCTCCTCTCCCAGTTATATCCCAGTGATTTTTTTTTTATTTTTTTATTTTATTATTAGTGTTTTTGTTTTTGTCTTTTGGATTCGTTATAAGGAATCAACCTTGTACGATAGGGCAATAATGTTTTGTAATTTATTCTAAAAAGAGAAGAAAGGGGGATTATCTGAACATGTGGCGGGTTTAGTGTGTTTCATGGTTGTGATGTGTTTAGGAACAATTGCAAATTGGTTATTTACATGAGTATTATCATGTCGAGTATGATTTATTTATTTACATCGCTCTTCTATACAATTGGAATACTAAGTTTCATGTATGTATTAAGTTTGTTGAAAAATTGAAAAATAAATATATAAAAAAAAATAAAAAAAAAATTTTTGCTTACATCTTCTCCAGTTTTCACTTACATGTCCTGTGAATTGCAGAGTGTCTGGTGCTCTGAACATCTCCATGCTGATGCTAGAGAAACTGTGAATAAAGTCCTTGTTACAATCTCTTTACTCAGACAAGTAACTTTTTCAGCACTTCTGACACCATGTCATGTTTCTTGTGTGGGTATTTAGCAGTAGGAATAAGCACTACTTGATGGTAGGTACACAGAGCAGGTCTTTATTCAGCTCAGAGGTAAGCAACAACACTAACTGAACTAACAGAGAAAAACTAACATAAAGAAGATGGCTGCTGATCATAGAGTTCCCTCCCAGCTCCAGAGTGTCTTTTCTTAAAGTAACAGTATACCACAATATCAAAAGTCAACCCTCATGGTTGTCCAGAAAGCCTTTCTCTTATACATCTTTCCTAGTTCTTTCTCCACCTCTTGGTTTTTTATTGATTGCCATCTATTTAAAACCATCTACATGCTGGTCATGTTTAGTAATAAAGTGCTTAGCTGCCCTTGTTGCCTTGTTTCCATGCTCTATGTCATTAAAGTGCTTACATATGCGAACACGCACCTCTCTTGTTGTGCATCCCATGTATTGGTGATTACACAGTGAGCACCCAATGATATATATAACAAACTGAATTGCAATTAGCACATGAATTATTTCCAATCAAATCATTCAGGTCATCATCTGCCAATTATGGGCTAGATTACAAGTGAAGCATTAATTAATGCTCCCGCCTGAGCATTAAATTCACTATAAGTAAGCGTTTCGCACACGTCAGCGTGTAAAAAGCCGAACTTTAAATATTGCGCCATGCTGTAACAAAGTCCGCCATAGAAGTCAATGGAGCAAAATAAGTGAAAAACCCCTAACACCCAACTTGCACACAAACCCAATTGCATAATCTCAAGTGCACTAATCCGACATGAAAATATGAATATTTCAAATTGAAATGTTCTTCACATAGCAGAATATGCTCTATTTATTTCTAAATACATATATCTGATGTGTTTTTTTTTCTTTTTTAAAATATATATTTAAACATGATTATATATAGATATAGATATATACAGATATATATATATTGGAATATCTATTTATATATACATTGAACATATTCTGCTATGCACAGAACATTGGAATGTGAAATATTTAGAGTAAATACACACTATAGCACCAGGGTGTTTTGCCAGAACTGGTTACTGTTACTAACAAGCTTTAAGTTAGAAGTCTTTTTTATTACCTTAAAAGTTAAAAATCTTAAATCTGCACCTTCGAACAGAAAGAGGAGAACACACACAGAGCCATGTGGATCGATAACCAACCGGAAATAATAGACCTCCGGTTTGCAAAAATAGAAGACATACTGCAAACCATACTGGACAGGATGCCCTCAGAGCAGGATTTACAAAATCTCATTAAAAAATGACCATCTACAAAAACTGAGGAATCAGTCCCACAGCACCACATTAATTTCGGATCTAACCCGACAATATGGCTAGGAGAAGAAGACCAAACTGCCAAGCTGAGAGACAGAGAACCTATATCACTAGAATGGAAACATCACAATATTATCCCTAAAATGGCGCCTCCAATAGTACAAAGGAAATCACAGGCGAAAAATATACACACAACCTCAGCGGATCTTGCTGCCTGTATTTGGGAAGCGTCATATGTCACCTTACCGACTCTGGACTTTACCGGACTAAACCCAAAGTATATACAACCCTGTCAACTCAAAAAATCGTTGGAGCTTCATATAACTTTAAGCATAGGGAAGGAGTCCGACACTGCCTGCACTCTTGAGTGAGCTTGGGGGGGGGGTTCTCTGAGTGTAACGGGCACTGGAGAGACATACTTTCCATCACTCCTCATATCTCCAGGAGATGTTAAAAATTATATCACTGGGCAATCTGAAACACGCTGTACACGGAAAGCTTACAATCCTCCTGGGAATCCAATAAGGGCATCCGAATTGGAACCTACACCTCGGTCTGTTGCTCAACTTCAGCAGAGATACCATAACCGAACACTTAAACCAACACCATACAAGGAAACAAAACCTTATGGTTGAACTAACATGTACCACAATATCACTGCAAAGTTGCTGGTAAACGTTAAAGACATAGTTCTAATGTTATAATGTTGGGCTATCTATTCTTCTTTGTTCCTTAATCACCAAGCACTTAGATAACATGCATTTTTTCTATTTTTCTTAATGTATTTCTGCAAGTGGTTATATAATAGTGACCCACTATATCATTTATAACCAGTATGTCTATATCCTCTTATTTAGTTAACTTTACCAATATAATGTAGGTATTGTATACACTCTAGAGTCACAATGCTTATTATGATATTTGCATATAATTTGATATGAGAACCGGTGTTAGGGTGTCACTATTGTATGCTGTGTTGGGTTATCACGGGCCTTTCCTCTGGGGAGATAAAAGATAGTAATATGGTAATGATGCTTATCAACTCTTGCTGAATTGAGATTTTCACATATAACATTTTGATGCCAATAATAGTATACCAAAACAAATGAAAAAAGACCTGAACATACCTACATACCTACACATAAGACCTGAAGTTATATCCATATTAAGCTAACCACCACTGCTCAAGACCACCAGATCAGTATATATATTACTGCGTGGTACAATAGCAAATATGATTTGAGAGACATAGAAACCTGCAAGAAAATATTTATTTCTCCTTTGATCGTTGTGATTATATTAGATAAACCACTAGTTATTTTTATAGTTAAATAGCATTGTTATATAGCTCACACGTGGTGCCAGTTCTGGCTAATGTATCCTTATTTAAAAATGGTTTTAGTTATCTAGAACTATTTTGTTTTAGGATACACTTGTTTGTTTATGTTTATAGAAATAATATTAACCCCTGTTTATAAGGAATCCACAATACTAAGGTCCAAGAGCGAAAACCATGAGGAAAGATAATAATGAGGGAAGAATTTTTCTATGTATACTTATGCATTGTGACAGACCCCTCTGTCAGTACTGGAAGGGTTAACTAACTAACTTTGTTCAGTTTTGAGAAACTATTTTCTAAAGACAGGTTTCCTGGCATCAGCTATTGTTTACTGTAATTAAGTTTAAGTGATAAGCGTTCACATTGTTTAATCACCTCCAGAGTCAGACTGCCAGGTGTGAAGAAGGACTCCATTGTTTTCTTGTGTTTAATTGTTTATTTGGTTAAGTAATGCAATTCTATTGTATCCTGTTAAAGGGCGTCTTCCCTCTATCTAATGTACTATCTTCTTCCAATCCCCCATCTGGTCTCCTAGGGAGTGTCAACCGGGTGGGAGACTTGCATAAATACTGGGCATATAGCCCTCAATAAAACACATTCTGTTTTACCCTCAAGATGGAGCTTGGTCTCATGTTTGGGGGGAATTAACTGGGTCCGTGTGTTGCTGATCCCGTATTCAGGGCATCTTTCATCAGTTATTAACCCTTGATATCTGGGTTATACCATAACATGCATGTCAAATATGATGTTAATATTTGAAGCCTTGATTGTTGAACATGATGCATATATATGTGACCTTATATGACCCTCATTCATTTCTTTATGCATGTATAGCTTATTATCCTCAATAAAAATTGACAGAAAAAAATATCTATATAGATACAGCAGCACAATTCACTACAGACTTAGCAATTGACAATTTCAGTATATGTGGAAAAGACATACAAACGTGGCAGTAAAATTTCATAACTAACAAGAGCATAATAAAAAGAAAATGCAAAAAGTCTGACAAAACCTATGTGTTTTCCACATACAATCAACCAATCACAGACTAGTATGCACTGTAAACTTGTGCACATGCTCAGTAGGAGCTGGTGTCTCAGAAATAGGGTTGTCACCATTTGGCCAGACGATTCCTGCACACTTTTAAAATGGGAGCAGTGGAGGTATGGTCAGGGCTTGAAGGGGCGTGGCTTGTGTGCTTGTCTTCACACAATCTCACTAAACTATCAAATTTTTCATATTTGGTCTGCAAGTGGCATGGCAGAGAGCTCTAGCAGTAGTGGGCAGGGGGTTGGCGTAGCTTTGGCTGGCACAATACAGACACTGACTGCTAATTATTATGGCAGCGGCCCTACTAAGTGACTTAGTCTGTCCTGGCAGGGATGGTGTGAGGATTGGTGTCTGGTGGATAAACTCATGCTGGTGTTGTCTGACTGAATGTGCCCAGCATGGTAGACATTGTGTAGGTCAGGTGGCCCTACTAGTGTTTGGCAGTTTATATATAATGCAGCAATAAATAGCAGTGACTTCAAAGTAGTCTAGATAATAAATATATATTTTAAATGAATACAGGTCTGGCTCAATCAGCTCAGTGACTCAGCTCGGCTGGCCTGGCAGTTGCACACAATCTTTCACGCTGCCCACTGTGCACTCTGTCTCTCTCCCACTGGGTCTGAGCTTTACAAAACAACTGGTCACATGTTATAGGATCACGTCATCTGCACCCTCTATTACTACCACCACCTAGCTCCAGCCTGCAGCCACTCCCACAGTTTCCCCACCTTTGCTTACCCTTACCTGGCCAAGCCTATAACATAAATTATGCTTACCTGATAATTTTCTTTTCTTCTGATGGAAAGAGTCCACAGCAGCATTCATTACTTTTGGAAAATAACAGCCTGGCAACCAAAAGGAAGCAAATACACCCCAACCAAAGGCTTAAATACTCCTCCCACCCCCCTCATCCCCCAGCCATTCAGCCAAGGAACAAGGACCAGTAGAAGAAATATCAGCTTAAAAGGTGCCAGAAGATAACAGAAGGACGCCCCACAAAAAAATGATGGGCGGGGAACTGTGGACTCTTTCCATCAGAATAAAAGAAAATTATCAGGTAATCATAATTTATGTTTTTCTTCTTAAATGGAAAGAGTCCACAGCTGCATTCATTACTTTTGGGAAAACAATACCCAAGCTATAGAGGACACTGAATGCCAAGACGGGAGGGTACAATAGGCGGCCCATTCTGAGGGCACTAGGTCTGAAACCACTACCCAACAAAAACCCTGCTTCGTCTGAAGCCGAGAAACTTTGAAAGGAAAGGTCCCAAGGACACTGACCACAGATAGTCCAGAAGCCTAGCTAGAGACCAGAAAATCAGACTCAACTGAGCCAACAGTCCTCCAGGAGACACTGTCACCCAATAGTCGGTCCCTCACCACTCACCCATCACTAATGAAGGGAACACCAGCCTAAACTCCCAAAGAGATACGGCAAAGAAGAACTGAAGGGAAACCGAAAGGTCACCACAGAAACCATAAGGAAAAATCCCCAATAACGAGTCCAGCTCACAAGACCCAAATTGGTCCTGATGAACAAGGGGAGACTACGCCCAGACCAAGCAGAAACCATAGGTTTAGGACCGGGCATGGAAACAGAGAAACCCTTCTCTCAACATCATGCAAAGCACCGAAAGGCAACGGAAGACGAAGTCCTCACAGCGTCCGAACTTGGAATACAAAGTATTTAACCACAAAAAAATGTGTAACAGACCCAGACAAAAAAACCGAGTCGGGAAAACAGAGCCCACAACAGGGCGACACAGAGGATACTTGCTAATAAGAAGAAGCGGCCAACAGGAGAACAGACTGCAAAAAATAACCCCCAGACAGAGGACACTCTCTAGGCAATCGAAGCCGCCAGACCTACACACAGGTCTCCAAAAGGGGAACACAAAACCTCATTTGAGGCCCCCCTGAAAGGAGAGGATACACCCAGAGCCTGAAGGAGGTGTAAACCTGAACCCTCTGCCTGTAAGCTTAGGGAGCTAGCAACTACGCCCACCTAGTTCCTGAAAATGACAACGTCTATCCGAACCCACGCCCAGCCGGACCAGCCCAGCATCAGTGGATCCAAAACAGGGATAATGGAAGAACCCCAAGCCTACTCACGAATTAGCGGAAGAATGGCCACAGCCATCCTCACAGATTACGGGTACAACCCGAATCCTAGAACAGACGACAAGGCCGTAGACTCAAAGGATCTAGCAAAAAGATCCAACAAAGTGTTGACACGGAGCTAGCAAGACACCAGATGGAACATAACACCCCAGAGAGACACCCCTCTCTGCTAAGTTACACAGTTCCAACCTCCTGATCCGAGAAGCCCCAAGAAATGGACCACATCACCATAAGAGTGAGAATAAACCCCTTAAGAAAAGGAAGGAGCAAGAAGGTAACTCCTCTAGGTACGAAGCTACAGGCTAAGGAGAAATCAACCCCCAACACAGATGCCCTTGGAAAGGACTCCCCTAAAAAGCAGCTCCCCAATCACATCCCCTGTGTGATAGATGCAGCAGAGACACTGCAAACCCATTCGCTTGCAGAGCAGTGAATCCAAGGGTTACCATAGCAAGCTGACCCAGGGAAGCCAACTCCAGGGCGCACCAAGACCAATGAGCAACAGACACTCAGAAAACCTGGCCAACTATAACCAGGTCAAGTAAACCGAGTAAGAGACATAGCTCAAGAACCCCAAACCAGCCCCTAGGCCTAAGAGTCTGGTAACAACCCACAACTGGGTCCACAAGGGAAAACGCTGAGCGAAGCCTGAGCATCCGGAAGCCTCAGGGAGAAAACAGGTCCGGGCAAGAACTTAACACCCCATCTGATAAAAAAAACAGACCCAAGGGATATTAATGCAATATCCAGAAAAATCAGGATAACCAGAAGAACTCGTAAGTTTAAACCGAAGGAAGAAACCACTCCTTGCTAAAGGACTACGCTCCATGGAGCAAGGTGATAACAGTCGAATAACGACTCTAGAGCCCCTAGACTTCCAACACGACCTCGGGACAACAAGCAAGGAAAACCTTGAGGCCAAAACACCTCAAGCAGGACTAGTGTCCACATCACCTCCCTATCAACAGAGGGCTACAGAGAGAAAAAGGCACAAAGTCCCAAACAGGGATCAACCATCTCCCGGAGGGAAACTCAGGTCCCTAAAAGGAGACTTAACCCACTCGGAGACAACGGGGGACGACCAAGAAGGTCTCATAGTCAGCTAGACAGTACACAGATAATGAACAATAGCTGCAGCTGGTTACATTAAACAGCCTGTGAGCACACCTTCAAGGTGCAAGGAGCTGCAGCAGAATCAAACTGCAAACCTTCCGCATGCTAGGCAGCTATTCAACTACTAGCTGTAGATGGACCAAGTCCAAAACGGACAAATCCAGAGCCTCAAAAGAAGGCCAAATCACTCAAACGGTGGTAAGAGGGTGCTCAGCCCTCCATCCCTCCACTACGTGGGGGAGGAACTCTATAGTCCGATAATACCAGACGTAAGAGAGAGTGATGCAGCGGAAACTCTGCTAACCCAAGCATCCAGATGAAGGCTATAAGAACTGAAACAATCCTTCCCACCTCATGGGCCCACAGGCCTCTTGATGCGTAGTTGAAACATGTAAAACAAATAATAACATGGGCACTCATTGCCTCGAACAGCGCCATGTGTCTGAACAGCCACAAGAACGAACCGAACCCAACAGGACCAGCCTGCACCCAGGGTCCTAACCGGCAGGCTGCATAAATCCTCCCTCAGAGGGGAAGAAGGGAAAACAGACATTTTAACTTAGGACTAACCTGTCCAAAACAAAGTAACAAAGAGTATCGATCCCAGAGAGTTCCCGAAGTAAACAATAAACAAAACAAAAAACATCCCATCGGATAAAATAAAATATAAGTCAACCCAGAGGTTAATGCCCAAGAACAAACAGGCCTACCCGCAGGACCAGCCAAATGGAGCCCAGATCTTCCAGAAACTTGGAACAATCTCGGAAAATGAACAATCAGGAGATTACATCATCCCCATATGTCTAATGAGGTGCACCATTCGAATTAGCAGGCTGAAAACTCCCGTATCCAATAAGGATAGGGTTATTTAATAACTGAAAAACATGTTTGAGCAATACGTGAAGGCGCGCAATTCTGTAACAAAAGGCGCAACACTCAGGAACAGTTACACCCGCAAGAAACTGTAGAGGTCAGGAGACCTGGGACAATAGGGCACAAGCACAATTGCAAATAAATGTCTGGACTCTGCAGATGAATAATCGCCAAAAATATGCGGAAGCGAAAATGTGCTGCAATCTCCGGGGGGAACACGCCCCCCTGCATGAAGGAATAATCATAAACTGGGTTATCCGCATGTATAGAAGTATGGAGCGGTAGGGAAATCGCCTCTCGGAGGATGGGACCCCCAGAGGCGGATGGCTCAGCTGTCCCTTGATCCCTGAGCCCGAGAAACAAGGTGCTCTCAAATGGCATACAGAACAGAACTGGTTGACATGTGTCAACAAGGCCAATCCGGATTCTTCACCGGACGCAGAATCTGAGTCTAAAATTAAATTAGTCTCAGTATCAGAATCCTCCATAACTGAATCTGAAATTTGAACAGTCTCAGCATCAGAATCCTCCATAAGTGGGTGCAGGATATGCAAATATGGACTAAAAAAGTAAAACAAAAACAGCACCTGACACCCATAATGGCTGGGGCACTACCCACCTCCTATGACCAGACATCTGCGGACTCAAATTTTTCCTTTGCCACAAGGTCGGGAATGCGGAAATAGAAGACGGAACGTAACCACGCCTGACCACAAGGTGAACCACACAGTCCAAAAAAGCGCGCCCAACCATAAGGTTGCGTCACTTCTGAAGGCCTCAATGTTCCAACCACGAGCCCAGTAAACATCACACATAAGCCAGTTGAATCACATAACAAACATGATTATAAATCCCCCTGTTCAATAACCCCCCTCAGGAGATATTAAACCTTGATTCCAAGATACTAAAGGAAACTGACTGAGACCCTTATGTTAAGTTAGACCCGCAAGGTGGTAGCCTCTTGGGAAAACATTTGTATTACAGTACATTCATGAAGAAAGTAAAATGAAACGATCTTACCAGAATCTATGCCGTGGAACAGGAATATGGCCCTTCAAGTGTATTACGGATAGTAGCATCACCTTCGCCATGGACTTGAGAGAAGAAAGCAGGAGCTGTTAACATGAGTCTGGGTTGGTTTCGCAGAAAGACTCTCCCTGCATCTCCGGACTCTAACTTTCATCCAACCCTCACTGAGAAACTGACAGGATTACTTAAAACTTCTGCCCCATGCTGAAGAGTACTACCCTCCATAAGAGACAAAATAAATTCTGACACCTCTCTGCCAACCTCCTGGGATGAAAGGCAAAGAATGACTGGGGGATAAGGGGAGTGGGAGGAGTATTTAAGCCTTTGGCTGGGGTGTCTTTGCCTCCTCCTGGTGGCCAGATTCTTATTTCCCAAAAGTAATGAATGCAGCTGTGGACTCTTTCCATTTAAGAAGAAAATTAAGTTTAATGCTTGCTGTGAAAGGGAGTATAGAGAGTGGGGAGGAGGAGTCTGGGACATGGGTGGTTAACACTGGGACATGGGACATACCACTTTATTCTGGGTTTTCCACAGCCATTTTAGAACAGGTGGCAACCCTACTCAGAAATTGTGCATATCAATAGGCTGTGTAAAATTTGATAATGGAAGTAAATTAGAAATTCTCTTAAAACATGCTCTTTCTAAATCATGAAAGTTTAATTTTAAATTTAGCATTCCCTTTAAACATTGCAAACAATTGCAAATTAATAAATCATTAACTCTATCAAGACTACAAAAATGCAGCTTGTTAAAAAGTGTCATCTATTGGATATTCACTGTTTACATTGTAGCACATTTCATAGTGCCATCTATTGGTTGCTTAACCTCTTAAAGACATATGACGGAATTTTTCCGTCATAAAACAATTGAGCAAACTGAAAGCTGTGTCCTTAAAGGGTTAATAATTACAATTAATTAATCTATTCTTATAAAATATAGCATGTAAACATGATACACAGTTATTTACTTTTCGCCAAAACAATAACCACTCCTTACTTTTACAGGAGCGTCTGCATTTACGCATTCATTTATTTTTTCTCACCAGATAAATCTTTTTTTAGTAAATAACACGGGTATGCACAATATGAAATAAAAAATAAATTCAGTACACCAATATTTAGGATTGTACACATATGTTACTCAGTAAAAAAATAATAGTTAAAAATCAGAAGTTAAAATGTATAGTGTTAGGTATAAAATATTTAACCATAAAAATACTGAACTCCCAACTGTTCTGTACTGCTGTCCCTCCTAAAGCTTACCCTTCAGCGCAAATGTCCCTTTTTACAGAGCAACACTAGAAAGACTCAAGGAAATGTATGAAAATGTTAGATATTTTTTTTTTTTAATTACAAAAAATTTTGATTTCTCAGGGGAATAACTTCAGACAATTTTGACAATGTATGCATACTGCTACACCTGTTATTATTACCTTGACGACCACTTGACAGTTTAAAGAACAGAAATATCCTTCCTTGACCGGCAAGACCTCATTTTTATTTTATTTAGATGAATTTCTAAGGTAAGAAAAATCTAAATAGTCACCAGGAACCCCAAGATAGAACCAATGCACTGAGGTATTTTTATTGTTATGACATTTACATGACAGCATCAGGACCTCTTGTCTGAGAACGCTTTCCTGCTTTGAAGTAGAGGTATCAAGTTTCTGGATGTATTGTTGAGGGCAACATATTGTATGCCCTACCTTGATATTTTCCCATGTGGTTATGTATCTCAGCGGTCAAGTCCTAAAAATAAAATTGTGGGAACTCACCAAGACTTCCAACCTCTCACAATTCATATTGGTTTATACACACACTTACATACATACACACACTGTATTTATATGTATATAATCTATACACTTTGGTTAATGAAAGCAAATTAAAACCAATGAAGTGTTGAATGGTTGCCTTTGGGTCTGAGATTCCTCCTCTGTCACAGAGTCTTACCCACTTAAGGTGCAATAGTTCTATTTCTGCTGAGGGGGCTAAATAACCAGAGCAAGTTATACAGAAATGTAAACACCATGTGTTCCACACAGTGCGGGGTGATCACACAGCTGGACCGCAGACAGGTTTGCATTTAGTGTATTGTAGAAAGTGTTACTGCCCATTACTAGAGGATAGAATCAAAATAATGGAAAACAGCACACCAATTTTCCTCTTTTAGTGGGGCACGGAGTAACAGACTTGCCAAGTCTCACCAAAGTCCATAAATTTCAAGAAACTCCAGCCACCAGTTTCTTTTAAAAGACCTTTATTCTTTTGTCATGGGTCCCATTGATATACAACGTTTCAAGCCAGCATTAGGCTCTTAGTCATGTACACTTTAGCTATACAGGTTTCTGTTACTTATACCTGCACCTGTTAATCACTCACCTGATGTTAATTAACCCATTCCATAAGGAACACAACCATTGCTATTGCAACAGTGACATCTTGTGGATGAAAAATATAGTACACCACTGTTTTTATTCTGAATTTTTCAGTGTTCCTTCATGGAATAGATGAACACCATCACATATTCTTAAAACCACATAAAACCTATATACAATTTAAAAAGAGGAGTATAAAATCCCAATATCTATAGAGCCACAGTAATAGGGATCAATGTACATAATACATTCTCATTATCATAAATTTCAGACAAAAAGATAATCATACAGATAAATTTAAAGAGATATACCTTCCCAAAAGCGCCTGTTTTTTCAAAAAAATATCTCAAATCCTATTTGCCAGTATTTGACCAGTTATTATTATCCTTAGATATTAATGTCTGTACCCATAATATATTTATTAGTTGACTTATCCATATGCTACATAATTGATTAGAAGTCAACAAAACAGACTCCAATCAAAGTCTTTATTTAGACCCCTAGGGGTCAGGCAATCTAATTTATGGATCCAGAACATCTCCCTCATTTTGAGGAGATGTTCCCTGTCACCACCCCTCCTTGGTTTCATTACCTGATCTATGATAAGGAATCTAAGTTGACTAATATTATGACCTGCAGAGAGGAAGTGAGAGGACACAGGAGCCTCCATGTTTTTACATCTTATGTTTGATTTATGTTCTGTTATCCTCTCCCTTACCTCTCTGCAGGTCTCGCCTATATAGATAAGTCCACATGGACACTTGATCATATAAATAGCAAAGGTAGTTCTGCATGTAAAATATTTATTTATTGTGAATTTACGTCCGCTAGTTGGATGATAGAAGTTTTTTCCTTTTATCATAGAACTGCAATGACTGCAGTTCAAGCACGGATAATAACCATTATTTTTACTACCAATAGTTGATTGGATATTTCTTTTAGCAGAACCTATGTCAGTGTGTACAATCAAATCCTTGATACTTTTATTTTTCTTATATGCTACCATGGGCACCTGTTTGAATTCTTCTACTTGTGGATTACATTCCCTTATTATATGCCAGTGTCTTTTCAAGACACTGGTTATTTTTTGACTGAACCTATTATGTGGCTCTATGTGGCTCTATAGATATTGGGATTTTATACTCCTCTTTTTAAATTGTATATAGGTTTTATGTGGTTTTAAGAATATGTGATGGTGTTCATCCATTCCATGAAGGAACACTGAAAAATTCAGAATAAAAACAGTGGTGTACTATATTTTTCATCCACAAGATGTCACTGTTGCAATAGCAATGGTTGTGTTCCTTATGGAATGGGTTAATTAACATCAGGTGAGTGATTAACAGGTGCAGGTATAAGTAACAGAAACCTGTATAGCTAAAGTGTACATGACTAAGAGCCTAATGCTGGCTTGAAACGTTGTATATCAATGGGACCCATGACAAAAGAATAAAGGTCTTTTAAAAGAAATTGGTGGCTGGAGTTTCTTGAAATTCATTACTAGAGGATCTCACAATCCCTCTAACAAGACTTTACTTCAGCTCATCTCACCAGCAGAAACAGTGTTTACTGAAGCATTATTGTTCTCTGTCCAGGGGGAACTAAGTTCCTTCTACAAAAATAGTGCAGGAACTCAGTTCCAATGCGTTCCGGCTTAACTTGAACCCTGATGTATCTGTTATAAAAACACTGTTGTAATAGTAATCAGAAGATAGTTACCTTCTTATGTGACTCTTTCAAATAATAGTCACTTATCCCATTTGTGCTTATTTTTGGATTATTTTAAAAGCCAAGAGTTCAGGAAGTGTCATTCCCTTTAAGTGATTTAGGGGTTGAGTTGTGGACTTTAAAAACTTACCACTCCATATCTTTAGTAATAAGGAAGTTTCTGTTTTACAGTGCAGTCCCTTGTTCCCTCTAATGTTCCTGCTAATGTCACAGGTACTTCCAACTAGTGGTCTTAGTTGATGGTGACCTCTTTTCCTAGCTACAAAATGATGGCAAATGGCTGTTGTCCATACTGAGAACCTAATGCAAAAGATGACCACATTCATCATGCACATTGTAATGGTGACATATCCAGAATATCTCCCTTTGCTTTAAAAGGATCCTTGAAAAAAATAAAAAAATTAATCCTTTTCTGGAGTGTTGTTTTGCAGAAATATAAAAATCTCTTTATTAAATGTGTATGAAGGTGCATAGAAATCAACCAATAGATGGCACTGTGTAGAAAGTAAAATATAATTTTCTTTTGCTGTTGAGGGGTAAACCATGCAATGATCCTGCTAATTAGAATAAATAACGTTTATCATATAGAAATTACCACAAATTATTTAAACAACGTTTGCAGCTCTGAAGTAGGGTTACAAGAATATATATATATATATATATATATATATATATATATATATATATATATATATATATATATGCTGGATACATAACTAATAAAGTATGATCTGAGATCTGATTTTGGTATATGGCTAATTAGTCTGAGGACCTTCACTGAGGTCTGATGTAGGCGTACAATGGACAGGGAATACAGGTAGCAGGGCAAGATCTCATGTCAGTTCTAGTATTATTGTGTAGTACTCTTAAAAATCCAACTCCCAGGTGGAACCCACCTGTGTTTAACCCCTTTATAAATAAGTAAATAAAAAAATGCATTTTCTAATCACTAATATCATATATTTTTTGTTCTTAAATAATCATTTTATAAGATAAAAATAAACATATTTACCATAGAGCCATATCAAGAATTTAAGACAATACTTAATATAGTAGATTTTTAATATGATAATATATTGAAGTTGCTAATACATAACAAAAAGAAAATTACGGCTTTAACCAAATCTGAGTTTATAAAAGATTTTTAAAATTATTTTTCAACACAATCCAACAAAACAATTTTTTTTAAACAACTGACAGGAAATCTCTGTAGGCAAGTGAAATGTATGCAAATAGAATTTACAGTGTCAATTTATCACTAATAAATTATAATATAAAATCTGCATTTCTAGTCAAGGCGGGATACAGCTTCAGTGCCCATGTGGCATTTGTTCATGCTGTTTCCTTCTCCATAAGTCAAAGGCAAGGAGTGTAGGGCCTGTCAATGAGATAGTTTTTACTACAGCCAGAAGAATGCCTTTGGGCGGGGAAGCTAGGATGCTCTGTAAGCCTTAAAAGCAAATGTTCTGGGGCACGATAAAGTAAGGGCCTCTCCTTGCACTGTTGCAGGGATCACAGTTGTACTGTATTTCCCCTTGCAGACTGCTTTTCTGGACATGGGTTCATGTTAAGGCAGTAGCTTTCAGACAGCAAGTAAACTATATGATTTCATCTGAAACTTTCCTTTGGAAAGATTTCTTGAAAGCTGCTGCCGTGCTACTCCCGGAGCATGGAAAGGAAGGAACAGATTCAGGGTACATTAGATCTCAAGGAGAAGAGGAACTGATGGCATACCAGTCGCCCTCTGCTGATTTTGCCTTTCTGTACTACATTAGCATTGCTAGAGGTAGCTCTGGGTAAATCTGATATGTAGGTGCATTTGCAAGGCCCTTTTGAGAAATGCTTATCTTCTGGGGATAGCAATATACATAAGCCGGCATGATAAAAATCAGCCATCTTTCCGTGGATTACGGTCTCCTCCCTGCCCTTGAGGGCAAGAGTTAACCTCCAACTGTGCAGCAAAGTATCATTGCTTGATTCCAACATGAAAGAAATGATACCCTTTATAATCAATTCAAAAATAAGGGCCCATTAAGAGAGTTATCTGTGGGTTTTCTGAACTACTGCTTTCCTTATTCTCCCGATTACGCATTGTCTCATATTTCTTTAATTATTACAGGCAGCATGTTGATCGGAATGCAGTTTGCAATAATAAAAAAAACACGTCTTTGGCTGGCTAGTAATAGCATTTAGGCGAGGTTAAGCAACATAAGAAAAATTAGCAGGATCGCTATGCTCTACTTTCAGTTGACTGGGGCATTCAGCTAGCCAGGGGTCTACAGCTGCTTTCTGCAGGAATGTGGGGAGAAACCAAAAGGCATTTTATTTTCATGCTTTTAGGCTTTGCATCCATCCATTGAAATGTGCCATAGCTGTAGGTGACCCTAGGTCTTAGACATGACTTCTTTTCAAAACATAGAATAAAGTTTGCAAAGCTAGATAAATTCTTGGGTTGCTTTTTGTAATGTTTCACTAGCTGGATACACCACCGTAAAAGCTTTGATGCCACAGCTGAATTCCAAGCTTCAGCTGCTGCTGTGCACCACTGCTAAGCAAACCACAGAGCCACAATGACCCACACCACCCAAACCCGCAGGGCCACTACCCATTATTTTGCTGATTTCAGACCATTGACCTCAGAAACTGTGTGTACACAGTAGAGAGATGGCTTGCTTTAACATGGCTTTCATGTTTCTTTAATGCCAGAAAGAGTGTCTGAACAGTATAGTGATGATCATGTGCCAAGGAGTCAACAACTATGCCACAACAGTAAAGAGATGGCTTTCTCAAGGAAAATAAAATAGAATAGAAAATGACATTTCCAAAACAGACATTGATATTCAGACTGCTAGAAGGACATTCCCCATGAGGAACCTGTGCCAGCTGATGGTTTACAAACTTTAAACCTTCAACTTGCAGGTAAGCTAAGCACCGCACCACCACGGATTCCTACGCTTGCCCCTGTCAGGGCAACTACCACATTTTTTTATGATTTTAGACAATTATTAAAGGCACATAAAACCCCAAATTTTTCTTTCATGATTCAGACAGAACATACTATTTTAAACAACTTTCCAGTTTACTTATTTTATCAAATTTGATTCCTGCTCTTGGTATCATTCATTTGTTGAAGGAGCAGCAATCCACTACTGGTTTAAAACTGAACACATGGGGAAGCCAATGACAATAGGCATATATATGCAGCCATCAATCATCAACTTGCACCCAGGTGCTTTGCTGCTCCTGATCTTACCTCGGTAAACCCTTCAACAAAAGATAACAAGAGTAGGAAAATAAATAAATAATAGAAGTAAATTGGAAAGTTGTTTAAAAATGTATGCTTTGTCTGAATCGCGAATGTCTAATTTTGACTTTACTGTCCCTTTAAATGCATCTTCCTTTGGTTAAAAATAAATACATTAATAAATTGTGCTTGTCTCAAAACTCTATGGAGAGGTCAAAACACAAATTCAGTAGCCTGCAAATCAATAAAGCTGATTTAGGAAAGGATATTTGTAGGACTTGCATTACAAAGAGTACATAGCAAAAGCTGGATTTGAACTCTTGACTTTTAGCTTCCAAATCAACAAAGATCACCACTAAGCCACCATAGGACACCATGTTTTGCATGGCATGGCAGGACCAGTTGTTGTAGAATTTTTGTTTTTAATTATATTTTTAATGGACATAAAACATCTTTTTTATTTTTACTTTTTGTATAAAAATCGGGCATGTCCCATGCTTCATAGAGAGGTCAGAACGCAAATGATGTAACCTGCAAATGAATCAAATGTTCAAATAGTTGGTTTAAGGAATGTGCAACATTTTGAAAACCTAGGTTGCAGAATTTTGTTTTTGGCCTCTCTAGGGAGAGTGGGACAAGTACCATTTTTGCATAAAAATAAGAGGTGTATTATGTCTGTTAAAGAAAATATAATAGAATAAAATTTGCAAAACAATTTTTTTCTTTGGATCTGGTGTTTGTGTGTGTGTGTGAGTGTGTTGGGAGGGTCTGGTAGAGAAGGAATGGGATAAGGGTCTAGAGGGGTATCTGGTGTGAAAAAAGTGGAGGGAGAGGAGGGAGATTAAAATTGGGATGGAATGGACTTCCGGTGGGCGGGCCGTGGGTACAGTCGCACTGAAAAGAGCTCCTTGATCGCTCTAATATTGGGAGCAAACAAACTACACAGCCCGCTCCAAAAAGCTACCTTGAGCGGTATAAGTAGTTACCAGCCAGGCAGAGACCGAGGAGGGAGCTGCGAGACCTGCTCCACCACCGGGAGGCAAATTTGTAATAGTGCGATTAAGGCGCATTAGGGCCTACACGCAGAGCGTCTAAATTGGCCAGTGACAGCGGACACAAGAAGGTAGAAGGGAGGACAGCACCCTGTGATGATGAACGACGACACATATCTAAGGAAGGTTGAGCGAAATATCTAAGGCAGCCATTGCCACGTGGAGCACGCACCAGTAAACATATTAGACAGCGTACAAGGGGTCAAAAAAATTTCACTGTGGTAGATCACAGAAAATGCCGGTATATAGGACCTAAAGAGGAACAACAGATAATGGTGGAACATTGAAAAGCTAGATCCCTCACCTATGAGTTAATAATGGCCTAATCCACAGGGAAAGTCACTTGTGGGCTGCTTGGATACTGTTTTCAGTGACTGTTATACATGAGAGATAAAGAAGTTTGCCCCCAAAAATAAAAGCAAATAAACACACAAAAGGTGGGCGTTAAGTTCAGTAAACAACTTATGGTTTAAGGACAAGAATATTTCTACATATTAGAAAAAGGGAGCTGTAGCATATTGAGCTCTAGACATCAGGGCACATTACAGGAAGACTGCAGTTCAGGCAGAAAGTGCAGACCTAGTTAGCTCTGCTGAGGTAACCACTGTATGCAGAAATATTACAGCAGCTTCCAGAAGGCTACAAGCACAATGGCAGCCAGAAATAAGCAAGCGGATAAAAAGGCCAAACAGCATACAGAACACCCTGCAACAACAGACAGCAGAGATGCTGACTTGGATACCTCAAATCAAGACCCACACCCTATTGTAACACAGCTTTCGGCCCTATTTCTTCCAAAGATAGAGCAGTTGCAGACGGGCATGGATGCAGTGGCGACAGACCTTAAGCAGATCTCTAATAGAATCACAAGAGCTGAACACCGTGTATCAGAAGTTCAAGTTTTGCAGAGATCCCAGTCCACGAGTATTACAGCCCTCCAAAAACCTAATGCAGTTCTGTCAGAAAAAATAGATGATCTGGAAAACAGATCACGCCGCAATAATCTTCGTATAGTGGGGCTGCCGGAATCAATCTCCAGCTCAAATCTCATAGATTTTACAGAAAGAACATTGCCTGAACTTTTAAAGCTGCCAGATAATTCACTTCCTTACCAGTTGGAGAGAGCGCATAGAGTGGGAGTTGCAGGCGGCAATAAAGATCAGACAAAGTTTCCAAGACAAGTCATGGTCAAATACCTAAATTTCAAAAACAAGATTGCCATCCTCAGGGCATATAGGCAGAATGGTCCCATACTGTTTGAAGGGAAAAAGATTCTACTGTTTTAGGACTATTCAATTGAAGTCACCAGGAGAAGATGGGAGTTCGCTCCTTACTGCAAGTCTCTTATAGATCAGAGAAGACAAGTTTCACTACTGTACCCAGCGAAATTGAGGATTCACACACCAACGGGATATAAACTGTTTAAATCTATAAGACAATTACAAAGATTCCTGGAGGAAGAAAAGAAGGATCAAGCTGCAGATGAAATTGTTCCTGGTTGATTGTTGAATAATGAGAGTCCTAGATTCATGCTGACAGTCTTTGAGGAATGACAGTTTTGTAAGAAACACGCTAAGTATTAAATATAGGCCTATGTTGTTGTTATTGATTTCATACATAATATCATCTCATAGGTGAGGGAAGCATAGTTTGTTTTCCTTTTGGGGTTTTGGAATGTTAAGAAGAATATTAGCCTTGTAAGGGATTAAATGCCTATCAGTTGTTACCAGGAGAGAGGACTTAACTTAAATTAACATTTCTATATATAACTTAACATAATAAATAAAAGACACAGAAACTGAGTGTGGGTAAAATTTTTGACCGTCACGGGTCGAAATATTTATTTAACTGAAACATCAGAAAAACTGAACCGACAGGCAAGATGGCGGCAAGCACTATCCCTAAAAACATAACCCAGCACTGCTGGAGGTAAACTGCCCAAACGGAAACTGCAGCAGTGAGGCTCTCTGCTCAAGGAAATGCTACTGAGGGGTGTCGAGCTCTTGTGACCCACCCGCAAGGGGAAGGAGGGGCACCCCACGTGCACTTGGGGACGTCCGCCCCTCCCATTTTTAGACTGGTCATCGCTCACCCCTTTTTGCCATTTCCTACGCAACAGGGCCGCTACCTCCCGCCACAAGATAGCATAAAGAATGCTACCCTTGCCGCCACCCTAACAAACCACAACCTGCTTATAGGCGGGTTACTATAGAGCTTCTAATATCCTCAATAAAGATATCTAGGGCTACATTCTGCAGGTGAACCCTATCCCTCCTATAGTAGTGCTGCTTATTGGCCGTGATGGAGTCATGTTTAATCACGAAGCCTCCCACCCCCGTGACGGTCTTGCCTATTGAGGCATTTATCTTTTTTCGCACCCTATAGGCTGCGCTATGACTGGCCATGTGCCGCCTTTCCAGTCTGGGAATAATATTGGACCAATCAATGATAATATTCGGGATTCTAGTCCTAATCCATGCAATCCCGGCTTGCATGATTTTGATCAAGTCCAACACTGGAATGGCGCCCATATCGTTACCCCCAAGGTGAATGATCAATATGTGACCCCAGCGTACCAGGGCCTCAGATATAAGGGGGGCTAACCTAGGCCAACAAATGTCCCTCTCCCCTAACCATCTAATGGATGTCTTATGGGAAGGGAACCCCAGTGATTGACCCCCGGGGAGGGATAAACAGCGGATGCAAGCCCAATGCACATTCGAGTGACCCAGTTTGGCTGGTCTCATTTCCCAGAATTGGGTAAGGGCTGATACTGGGCAGCACGACCCCGATGTTTTGGGCATATAAATCCAAACCCCTTTTCCCTGCTGATCTGTTTTCGACCGTGGCAAATACAACAACAGAGTATCTGTTGCAAATCTTAAATGATCAGCCAACAGGCCTTTGTCCACCTGTGTATTGGAGGGGGATACTAATTCGCTTACCCTAAGGGCTGTGGAATAAGCAAGGACAAAGGCTGCACGGAACAACAAAAACTTGTATTGCGTAGTGCAAACTTGCCCTAAAGCCTCAACCAGCCGCTCAAGCCGAGCGAGGGTAATGGGCTCTCTAGGGTCTTTATGCTGGGGTTGCAATCTTCCCCACCCTTTAACAACTTGCTGCACAAAGAAAGCGCTAGTCGGGTCAGGCATGCCCATGGTGCGAAAGAAGAATGACAATGCCGCTAGCCTAGAGTGTATACCCCCATGCCGAACCCCCGACTGCCTGAGACTCACCAGCCAGTCACACAGTGTAGCCTGAGATGCCTCCACAGCTTCCAAGACCCGATGCTGACAGAATTGTTCCCATTCGTCCCACAAGCTCATATACGAGCGCCAAGTGGATTGGGCTAGTGATGCCCGTACTAAAGGGAGCAGGGATATCCATGACTTGGAAGCTGCCAAAGAAAACCAGGACAGGGTAAACCTTCTGGAGCAGCATTAGGTGCAAGACGTCTAAAAGTCGCCCAATTGAATCTCGATAGAGCATCAGCAAGGACATTATTGACACCAGGGACATGTTGAGCTTGAAATTGAACATTAAGCTCCAAACAGTGCAACACCAGGCGTCTCAGCAAACAAACCACCCCAGCCGAAGTTGCTGATAGGTTGTTTACTGCATGAAAAACACTGAGGTTGTTCGTCCAAAAGACCACCATCTTATTTGCAAAGCATGTTACCCATAACTCAACTGCTAGCACTATCGGGAACAGTTCTAATAATGTAAGGTTTCGCGTGAGCCCTCTCTCTTTCCAGTCTGAAGGCCAAGGGCCTGCAGACCATTGACCTTGAAAATAAGGCCCATATTCCTTAGACCCCGCTGCGTCTGTAAACAAATGCAACAATTGGCTAGAAGTAGGGGGAGAGAGCCAAAGACAAATGACATTAAAATTTGTTAAAAAGTCTTCCCACACCCGCAAATCGGCTCTCATGCCATCAGTGACTCTAATTCTTTTTGACGGTATGGGGGACCCTTTTAACTTACTTTCCAACCTTCTGTTGAAAACCATCCCCATGGGGATTACTCTACCCACAAAATTAAGAAGACCCAGCAAGGATTGGAGTTGGTGAAGTGAAACATCACGACTGGCTGCAGTCAACTGTACTGTTAGTAACATGGCTTGAACCTTGTCAGGAGGTAACCTACACAGCTGCATCTCCGTGTCAATTTGGATACCTAAAAAAGTGAGGCAAGTACATGGACCCTCAGACTTGTCCTCGGCCAGGGGAACCCCAAATTGTGACATGAGATGTCTCATGGTCTGCATAAGTAGCTGGCAATCCCGCAAATCCTTTCTTCCAACCAGGAGAAAGTCATCGAGGTAATGCGCTATGAAATCCCCGCCTATCCGCTAGCTGACTGCCCAATGGAGGAACATACTAAATGTCTCAAAAAGGCAACTGTTTACATAGTAGCCGCCCTCAAACTTAATTCCCATGAGATGAAAAGTAGTGATGTCGCGAAACTAAAAATTTGGGTTTGCGAACTGCGAACGCAAACTCCCGCAAAAGTTTGTGAACCGGCGAACCGGGCGAACCGCTATTGACTTCAATGGGCAGGCGAATTTTAAAACCCACAGAGACTCTTTCTGGCCACAATAGTGATGGGAAAGTTGTTTCAAGGGTACTAACAAGTGGACTGTGGACTGTGGCATGCCGGAGGGGGATCCATGGCAAAACTCCCACGGAAAATTACATAGTTGATGCAGAGTCTGGTTTTAATCCATAAAGGGCATAAATCACCTAACATTCCTAAATTGTTTGGAATAACGTGCTTTAAAACATCAGGTATGATGTTGTATCGATCAGGTAGTGTAAGGGTTACGCCCGCTTCACAGTGACAGACCAAACTCCTGCAGCGGGTACAACATCATCATCATCACACCGTACGTCCATGTGTGGAATGCTGCCTGACTGAGACATATCCCTGTTATCTACATCCTCTGGCAATAATGGTTGCCCATCACTCATTTCTTCCAACTGATGTGTAAATAACTCCTCTGACAGATCAAGTGAAGCGGCTGTGGTGCTAGTGTTGGTGGTGGCGGCAGGCGGGCAAGTGGTAACTTGAGAGGTGCTGCCCGAAGATAAGCTGGAGGAGGATGGTGCGTCAAGGTTCGGAGCGGAAGCTATAGAAGATTGGGTGTCCTGTGTTAAAAAGTCAACTATGTCCTCAGAACTTTTCGAGTTCATGGTACGTGGCCTCTGAACACTGGGCCATATTCTAGGGCCAAAGGGAATCACAGCACCACGACCATGACAGCACTTGCGGGTGGCCTGCCTCTGCCTGTCATTTTTTTTTAAATGTACACTTACACTACTATTAAACAAGATATGAGTGGTGCCACTGGGCAAGTGGGCACAGTATACGCTGTGAGCCTGACACAAAAAAAGCAGACTGATGTTTCACAGTCCAAAAAGTTTTTATTTTTTTAAATGTACACTTACACTACTATTAAACAAGATATGAGTGGTGGCACTGGGCAAGTGGGCACAGTATACGCTGTGAGCCTGACACAAAAAAGCAGACTGATGTTTCACAGTCCAAAAAGTTTTTTTTTTTAAATGTACACTTGCACTACTATTAAACAAGATATGAGTGGTGGCACTGGGCAAGTGGGCACAGTATACGCTGTTAGCCTGACACAAAAAGTAGACTGATGTTTCACAGTCCAAAATTTTTTTATTTTTTTAAATGTACACTTACACTACTATTAAACAAGATATGAGTGGTGGCACTGGGCAAGTGGGCACAGTATACGCTGTGAGCCTGCCACAAAAAAGCAGACTGATGTTTCACAGTCCAAAAAGTTTTTATTTTTTTAAATGTACACTTACACTACTATTAAACAAGATATGAGTGGTGGCACTGGGCAAGTGGGCACAGTATACGCTGTGAGCCTGACACAAAAAAGCAGACTGATGTTTCACAGTCCAAAAAGTTTTTATTTTTTTAAATGTACACTTACACTACTATTAATCAAGATATGAGTGGTGGCACTGGGCAAGTGGGCACAGTATACGCTGTGAGACTGACACAAAAAAGCAGACTGATGTTTCACAGTCCTAAAAGTTTTTTTTTTTTTTAAATGTACACTTACACTACTATTAAACAAGATATGAGTGGTGGCACTGGGCAAGTGGGCACAGTATATGCTGTGAGCCTGACACAAAAAAGCAGACTGATGTTTCACAGTCCAAAAAGTTTTTATATTTTTAAATGTACACTTACACTACTATTAAACAAGATATGAGTGGTGGCACTGGGCAAGTGGGCACAGTATACGCTGTGAGCCTGGCACACATGCTGACAGGCAGGCAACTGCAATTAGATTACACAAGCAGACTGATGTTTCACAGCCCAAAAAGTTTTTTTTTTTTTAAATTTACACTACTGTTACACCAGATATGAGTGGTGGCACTGGGCAAGTGGGCACAGTATACGCTGTGAGCCTGGCACACACGCTGGCAGGCAGGCAACTGCAATTAGATTACACTAGCAGACTGATGTTTTACAGTCAAAAAAGTTTTTTTTTTATTTACACTACTGTTACACCAGATATGAGTGATGGCACTGGGCAAATGGGCACAGTATACGCTGTGAGCCTGGCACACACGCTGGCAGGCAGGCAACTGCAATTAGATTACACTAGCAGACTGATGTTTCACAGTCAAAAAAGTTTTTTTTTTTTAAATTTAAACTACTGTTACACCAGATATGAGTGGTTGCACTGGACAAGTGGGCCTGGCACACACGCTGGCAGGCAGGCAACTGCAATTAGATTACACTAGCAGACTGATGTTTCACAGTCAAAAAAGTTTTAGTTTTTTTAAATTTACACTACTGTTACACCAGATATGAGTGGTAGCACTGGGCAAGTGGCTTGGCAGGCAGGCAACTGCAATTAGATTACACAGAAAAAAAAAAACAGACTGATGTTCTAGCCCTAAAAAGGGCTTTTTGGGGTGCTGTCCTTACAGCAGAGATCAGATGAGTCCTTCAGGACTGTAGTGGACACTGAATACACTAGCCTAGCTATCAATTTCCCTATTAAATCAGCAGCAGCTACACTGTCCCTCCTCTCACTAAGAATGCAGTTTCCAAATGAATCTAAAATGGATGCTGTCCAGGAGGTAGGAGGGTCTGGGAGGGAGTGTATGATGCTGATTGGCTGGAATGTGTCTTCTGACTGTGACATAGAGGGTCAAAGTATAACTCAATGATGACGAATAGGGGGCGGATTGAACATCGCATATGTTCGCCCGCCGCAGCGAACGCGAACATACCATGTTCGCCGTAAACTATTCGCCGGCGAACTATTCGCGACATCATTAATGAAAAGCTGCTGGATTCAATGGCAACAAACGAAAGGCAGCTTCTATATCTAATTTTGCGAGTAAGGCCCCTCTACCCGCCGACCGCACCAACTCCAGGGCCCTGTCAAACGATTGATATTTTACTGAGCTCAGATCTGGGTCAATGGCATTGTTATTATTGAACAGAAGTGCCTTTGGGGTGAGAAATATGTTGAATTAAACCAAATCCTGGAGGGGGATGGAAGGAAAAGGGTCGACAATCCTACCCAATTTAATTTCTTTGGTCAATTTTGACCTAACAACCTGTGGAAACTGATAAGCAGACTTCAAATTTCTAGTGCAAGAGGCCCCTTTTGCACTCCGAATTAAAGGTATATGAAACCCATAAGAAAAACTGTCAAGCAACAATATTGCGGCGTGACGGTCTGGGTAATGATGTAGCCAGGGCTCAAGGGCGTGAACCCTCACTGGGGTTGGAGCCCTTTGTAACAGTCGCAAATCTGTTGGTGCCTCTAGTTGTTTGAAGTTCTTTTCTCATGGAGCATTCCATGCCGGGGTGAGAACCCCTGCAGAACTTACATGTGTGACGAAAGGTGCAGGAGCTACCTTTATCACATTTGCCATCTTGGTACGCCCAACAGGCACCACCTTTACGTTTACCTTTTGGTGAACGAAAGGACTGTCCCGTAACCCCCATGGATCTGGAGGAGGGAGGATGAGAGCCTAGACACTGCCAGAGGTGGGTATCAGTGGTGTCAAACGTGAGCACCCCATTCCCTGCCATCTTTTGCCTAAACTCTGAGTCGTAATCTCTCCACGCTCCATCTCCATACCTCCTCTGTATCCAGTGTATGTTATCAGTATATTTCAAAATAGCATGACACTGGCTGGGGTACTTTTCTAAATAGCATGAAGAGTACACTCTGAAACAAATGAGCCATTCATCAAAAGTTTCCGGGCGCTTGAACCGTTTAGGACCAGTGCCATCAAGACTCTTCTCTTTCTGTCTATAAGCTTCTGCCGAAAGCTCAAAGACATTAACGTATTTACCCTGCTGAATTTTCTTAACCGTTTTAGGTTTCAAGTGTCCATGTAAGGAAGGGGTGTAAGAGGGCAAAGAATCACCATGTAAGGCGACCTTTCGCTCTGAGCTAAGGCTAGGTAAAGGGCGCTCAATTATCTGGCCTGACGTGTCATGGGGATGCTCCATCAAAGCTAATTGCTACTGCTGCTTACCTGCTCTTTTAAAATTACCCCCTTGAAATTCCTGCCACATCTTTTCACCATTGAGAACATGCGTTTCTGGCCCTTAGTGTTTAGCCCCAATGAAGTGTCACTGTCAGATTCTGACTCAGTTAGTGATAAGTCATCTATGTCAGGTCGGTCGTGTATAAATGCCCCAGTCTTACCCTCTGCAGAGGATGCCACTGCTTGAGCTGTGGCAACCGGAAGGGCATCTCTCCTTGTTTCAGGAACCGCTGACTGCTGGGCAGGTGCCGCTAGCACTAGATCCTGTTGTGCTCCAGCTGAGTTAGCTGCCCAAGGAGTGATGTTAAATGGACCAGATACTGTTGACAGAACAGGACCCACTTGAGCCGTTCCCTGCAAGATAGATAAAATTTGGCGAGCACAGCGAACACCAGTGTTGGAAGGATTAGCAGTTTCTATCCCTACAGTCTCACTCCCCATTGTACTGCACCCTGCCACACCTTGCAAGTTAGTATTAGGCCTAACTGTATTCCCATTGGGAAATGAAAGAGGGTCCCTAACAGGAAAAAGAGCCTTCTGGACACTCATACCCGCACTAACGTTAGCACCAGTTCAATGCATTCACATTATCCTGATCATTCACACTGGCAGTTAAGGTGTTAAAAGGAACAGAACCTCTCTCATTTGCATTTGTAATGCCCTATCATTTGCATGCATATCACTCACACCTATTAGATTAACAGGGTTAATAATGCCTCCCGAAGTATTACTGCGTTCATTTAACCCTTCAAGCGCTGCAGCGCTGCTGTGAATGTTACCCCTATTATGGGCATAATCTTGCTTCCTACCCTTATATATCTGGGTATGCGTGCCGCGGCTACCTCTAGCAAACACTCGTTTTTGTGCATTAGCCCGGCTGCCCCTCTCATTCCTCATGATATGTTCTTTCCGGAAACCTCACTTATGCCCAACATTTCCAATTGTGGCCCCGCCCCCACGTGTCGCAGCACCAAGGTTACCCCTTCTCTGAACCCTTTTTCCTCCTCTATTGGCCCCCACGGAGACTGGCAATCGTTCCCCTACCGGTGTCCTCTCACGGTACTCACCTGTGGCGTGTACTAGAGGACCCGGTCGATTGCCTCCATCTCTGTCGGTGTCCAAGTGTGTGTGAGCGGAAATGACGTTGCACAGTAGTGGCGGTCGGATTATTATCTATATAGGGGAAGGGGGGGGTGAACCCGAGCAGACCCTCTACCAATAATATTAGGCCTTTTCTTAGCCACTGAGGTCATCATGTCAGGCCTGTCACTAAACAGCACAGGCGATTCCACTATTTGTCCCACCACTTGCATTCCCTGATCTACCCCTGCAACATTAACTTGGCTCCCTTGTGCACTCAAGGCCTCAATGCTAGGAGGCCTGACCAGTGCTTCAGTGGCATAGGCCGATCCAGTGCAGCTAACTTCATGAACCTCAGCAACTGTTGTAAATTATCTATGTATATTACTGTGTGCTGTATCAGCTAAGCTAGAATATTGTGTGTCTGGGACAAAATCATCTAACTAACTCCTCCAAATTATCCATGTCACTTATCTGCTTTTCCTTTCCAGGTCTTGCAAATGTCAGAGCATGGAATCGTTGTGGAGGAAGTCTGGTTCTTCTGGGACGCTGCATGAAGAAGTTTTGAATCACAGCAAACACTGCAAAAATGTCTTGGCTCAGGATCCAGGAAGAAGAGGGCCAAGACGCTGTGTTGCACACTTTTAAGGTAAGAGGCGGAGCTCCTCCCTACACTAGCGACATTGTTGCATCTAACCCCATACTGCCCTCTTCTCCTATCTCACTACTTCCAGCATTAACCCTTAGCTTGTTTCAGTCCCATGCTGGTCAATCCACTGTCTTTAGCTCTGTTAGATATAGTAGTGGTTAATTGTGTTGTTTTAGAATTTGTCTTTGATAGTTTTACACATACAGCCTCAATTAATAATATAATAACAATATGCAGATACCCTAGACTGAAATATAGAAAACTGTATTTATGTAATGTTGCCTGTGAGTCTAATTATATGCTTAATATTTTAGAAAGTAGAAGGGATTGGTGGAATAGGCTGAAAAAATAGCTGCTTTAACACTGTTATGACCTGCCTGACCGGTACGAATGACGGTAAGAAACCTGGGACAGGAAAATATAACCATGGTAATGTACTCTCTTCCTCACATACTTGCCACAAACATGAGTAAAAACATACCTCACCTAAACTTAGTTGCATGGAATGTGGGGGGCATAACGTCCCCCATTAAACGTAAGGCAATACTGAAACACCTTAAAAACATAAAAGCGGATATCACTGTCTTAGAGGAAACACATCTGTCCCAGGTGGAACATCTGAAATTGAAACAGGGTTGGGTGGCGGAGATGATTTACACACCATTCGAATCTCGTAGAGCAAGGGGTGTAGCCCCTTTAAAAAAAATCTTCCATATGCTGTCACTAAAAAAGAAATAGATGAAGAGGGGCGTTTTATCTTCATACAGCTTAAGGTACATGAATGTAGTTTTGTGCTGTGTGGAGTATATGGACCTACAAGTCAGAAAAGGGAGTTTTGGACCTTGATACATAATAAATTAATTCCGTTTATAGACCTTCTGATGGTGATAGGGGGAGATTCTAATATTGCCCCACAGTCACCTCTGTATAGATTCAAAGACCCCGGGTGGGAGGGACCTATCCCAATCGACACTAAATACTCTAAAATAGATTCACGTATCATGACTAAATTCAGAAACACACTGGGGCTGAAAGACATATTGAGAGATAGAAATGCAGAGGTCAGAGACTATACTTGCCTTTATCAAAGCACACTTTATCCCGTATTGATTATTTCTTGATATCACCCTCTCTGACACCAAAAGTGGAACACGCTAAAATATTAGACATAACGCTGACAGACCACATGCCTATTCAGCTTACATTAAATCTAAATATCCCCGAGAGAAAGATGAACATCTGGAGATTCCCAGCATATCTCTACAATGACGCCAGTTTCCACACCTTCTTGAGTGAGGAGTGGCAACATTACAGAGAAGCAAATCAAGCTCACAAAGAATAGCTAATGATGTTCTGGGAAGTGGCTAAGGCAGTTCTGAGAGGGGTGGTTACATCTTACACTATAAAACTGAAAAAACAATATAAGGCAAGGGCAAACCTATTACTTCGTCAACTTAAAAATGCGCATAATAGATACTTATGGTGTCCCACCTTACTAAACAGGGGAAAATATTACCTAGTCAAACAGCAAAGAGACACTTATCTTTTAGATAACTCCTTGCGCACCTTGAATAGAGCATCAGGTTTGTACTACAGGCACGGCAATAAAACAGGTAGATATTTAGCGGCATTGACAAAAATATTAAAGCCTAAAAGTTTGATAACTAACTTAAAAGTTGGGGACTCGATGATGACAGATAATGACACAATCTCGCAAGCCTTCACTGAATATTATCAATCTCTCTATAACTCCATACCCATAAACACGAATCTAAGGGACCAATTTTGGTCAGACCTTAATTTACCCCAACTACCAGCTGCAGATTCTGAGGCAATGAGTCTTCCTATAACAAGGGAAGAAATAAGTTGAGTCATTAAAAACTCACCGCTAGGGAAAACGCCAGGTCCGGATGGGCTACCAGGCAAATTTTATAAGATCTTACATCAGAGCATTGGTGAAGACTTAGAGACGCTGTATAATGGTCTACTCTCTGGGAAAATAGACATATCCAATTGATTTGTAGAAGCAAATATAACTCTAATAGCTAAACCAGGGAAGGAACCAACTTTGAAAGAGTCATATCAACCAATTTCGTTGCTGAATAGTGACTACAAAATATTAACTAAAATTTTAGCAAATAGACTAAAAAAATACTACAATCCCTCATACATAACGATCAGACGGGGTTTGTTAAGGGGCGCTCTTCAGTGTCAAACATAAGGTTATTCTCTCTTACTACTGGGCAAATTATAATAAAAAAGTGGACCCCTCCCCACTCCCGAAGGCCTGTCTACTGGCTGTAGATGCAGAGAAGGCCTTCAATAAAGTCTTATGGGAACATCTATTCTACTCATTAGGGAAGTTCGGAATTCATGGGAATTTTGTACACATTATTAAGAGGCTTTACTCTAACCCCTAGGCGGCGCTGATTATCAATGGAGGGATCTCTGAAACCTTTAAGTTGTACAGGGGTACTAGGCAGGGATGCCCTCTTTCCCCCCTCCACTTTGACCTGGAATTAGAGCCCTTGGCTATAAAGATCCGAAATAACATACAATGTCTTAAAATAGGCTCAGAGAAAATAAACCTGTCACTGTACATGGGTGATATGATTCTAATAGTCCCTAATCCGAAGGAAAACCTGCCACCCCTAATCTCTCTTATTGAAAGCTTTGGGAAGATTTCAGGTTATCAAAAAACAAGGGTAAATCGGAGCTCCTATGGCTACACCCCAAGGATGGAGAGAACTTACATAATTTCCAATTTAAGATTGTCAAGGACAACTTTAAATACTTAGGTATACAATTGAGGAGAAACCCACATAAATGGTATGATCTTAATTTTAAACAGCTGATCATGTCCATTGACTCACAGTTAAAGTCTTGGAGTAATCTTCCTCTGTCCCTCACAGGAAGGATTAGTGTAATCAAAATGACAATTTTCCCAAAGATCCTGTATACACTGCAGATGCTACCACTCATACTAAAAAAACTGACCTTAACACACTTAATAGGGCAATATTAACTTTTATATGGAGACAAAAAAACACAGGTTGAACCTTCAAAAGTTGACGGCCACTAGAGGGCAGGAAGGCTTTGGTTTCCCCAACATAGAACTTTATAAATGAGCGACATCTGGGAAAATCGTCCTAGACTGGCTGACTGGTGAGGGATATTTCACATCCCCACAAATGTAAAAAAACATCTCTTTACTGTTGTGGCCTAGTTGTTGACTCTTTGGCAAATGTTCATCACTTTACTGTTCAGACACGCTTTCTTGCATTAAAGAAACATGAAAGCCACATTTTTATATTTTTTCGTGAATGGGATGGAGCATACAATTTTAAATCAACTTTCCAATTTACTTCTATTATTAAATTTGTCTCTATTCTCTTGGAATCCTTTGTTGAAGTAGTAGCAGCAACACACTTCTGGAAGCTAGCTGAACATATTGAGTGAGTCAATAAGAAGATGCATGTGGTGTACCCCCTTGCAACTAGCATGCTGTGTTCTGCATGTTGTGTACCCCCTTGCAATTAGCTTGTTGTGTTCTGCATGTTGTGTACCCCCTTGCAACTAGCAATCCAAAGGTGAATCTTGGTTGGCAAAGTTATTCTCTTTCATTTCTTTACAGCAAGCCATCTCTCTACTGTGTACACACAGTATCTGAGGTCAATGGTCTGAAATCAGAAAAATAATGGGTAGTGGACCTGCGGGTTTGGGTGGCGTGGGTCATTGTGGCTCTGTGGTTTGCTTAGCAGTGGTGCACAGCAGCAGCTGAAGCTTGGAATCCAGCTGTGGCATCAAAGCTTTTACGGTGGTGTATCTAGCTAGTGAAACATTACAAATAGCAACCCAAGAATTCATCTAGCTTTGCAAACTTTATTCTATGTTTTGAAAAGAAGTCATGTCTTAGAGCTAAGGTCACCTACAGCTATGGCACATTTCAATGGATGGATGCAAAGCCTAAAAGCATGAAAATAAAATGCCTTTTGGTTTCTCCCCACATTCCTGCAGAAAGCAGCTGTAGACCCCTGGCTAGCTGAATGCCCCAGTCAACTGAAAGTAGAGCATAGCGATCCTGCTGAGTTGCTACTTTTTCTTATGTTGCTTAACCTTGCCTAAATGCTATTACTAGCCAGCCAAAGATGTGTTTTTTTTTTATTATTGCAAACTGCATTCCGATCAACATGCTGCCTGTAATAATTGAAGAAATATGAGACAATGCGTAATCGGGGGAATAGGGAAAGCAGTAGTTCAGAAAACCCACAGATAACGCTCTTAATGGGCCTTTATTTTTGAAATGATTATAAAGGGTATCATTTCTTTCATGTTGGAATCAAGCAATGATACTTTGCTGCACAGTGGGGGGTTTTCTCTCTCCGTTTTTCCATCCAGTCTCCCCTTTTATTTTCCTCATCTGATCCTTCCCTCCTCCAGATCCCTTTTTTCTCATACTGCGAAAACTGGGAGGGGACAGGATGGGGAAAAACATACAAAGGGGAGGAGACTGGATGGGAAAAATGGGAGGAGACTGGATGGGGAAAAATGGGAGGAGACTGGATGGGAAAAATGGGAGGAGACTGGATGGGAAAAATGGGATGGGAAAAAGATTTTTTCCATCCAATCCACATTTTTCCTATTAAGTCTCCTCCCATTTTCCCCATCCATTCTCCTCCCCTTCCTATGGTTTTTCCTCAGCCCAGCCCAACCACATCTATACTTTTTCCCTATCCTATCTCCTCCCCATGTTTTTCTCCAATCTCCTCCCCCTCGTCCCCAACCAGACTCCTCCCCCTCCCGAGTTTTCCCAGCCTGACCACATCTATACTTCTTCCCTATCCTGTCTCCTCCCCATGTTTTTCCCTTTCCAGACCACTCCCATTTGTCCCATCCCCTTCTAATTATCCAGAACCCCTCCAAGTTTTCCCAGCCCAACCACATCTATACTTCTTCCATATCCTTTCTCCTCCTCTTCCTATGTTTTTCCCTATCCCTCCCTTTATTCCCATCCAATGTCCTCCCCCTCCTAATTTTCCCAGCCCATCCGCAACTATACTTTTTCCCCTTCCAGTTCCCTCCCATTTTTCCCTCCTTTCTTCTGCCCTCCTACTTTTCCCAGCCTTCTTGATCCAATCTTTTCCCTTCTAGGTTCTGTCTCCTCCCCCTCTCAATATCCCATATTTTACTATTATATGTTTCTCCTATTATATATTCATATTCCCTTCCATATGTTTCCCATATTTATATTTTATATTATTTATGCCCTTCCATAGAACATTATGGCATCTGTCATAGCCATTAACTCAGGCAGGGAGTGGAACCAAACCACTGGTCCTATGCTTGCTAGGCCATGACCTTAACTCTGCTCCACCAGTGCAGCTCTGTGCTTACCCCTTGTCTACTGGCTGGCTTGCCTGACTGAATAGAAAATTAATAGGAACTGGCACAGCCGGTAACTAAAGAGTAGGTAGTTGTAGCTTAGTGGTTATCTGGCCCACCTCACAAGTAACAGGTTGCAAGTTTGCTGTTCTTGTTGCATCCACTTCTAATAACATTGCAAATATAATTCTAACGTTAAAATATCTTTTACAAATTGTATTCTATTTTATTTACTTAAAGAGACATAAAACACAACATTGTGTAAAAATGTATTTGTCCGACTCTGCCTAGATTGGCCAAAAAGCAAAATTTTATTCTATTATATTTTCTTAAACAGACATAATACACCTCTTATTTTTATGCAAAAATGGTACTTGTCCCACTCTCCCTAGAGAGGCCAAAAACAAAATTCTGCAACCTAGGTTTTCAAAATGTTGCACATTCCTTAAACCAACTATTTGAACATTTGATTCATTTGCAGGTTACATCATTTGCTTTTTGACCTCTCTATGAAGCATGGGACATGCCCGATTTTTATACAAAAAATAAAAATAAAAACAGAGTTTTATGTCCATTAAAAATACAAATACAAATAAAGTTTCCTATGATGGCTTAGTGGTGAACTTTGCTGCTTTGGAAGCTAAATGTCACGAGTTCAAATCCCGCTGTTGTTATGTACTCTTTGTAATGCGTGTCCTACAAATATCCTCTCCTAAATCAGCTTAATTGTTTTGCAGGCTAGTGAATTGGTGTTTTGACCTCTCCATAGAGTTTTGAGACAAACACAATTTATTAATTTATTAATTTATTAATTTATTTATTTTTAACAAAAGGAAGATGCATTTAAAGGGACAGTAAAGTCAAAATTAGACATTCGCGATTCAGACAAAGCATACATTTTTAAACAACTTTCCAATTTACTTCTATTATTTATTTATTTTCCTTCTCTTGTTATCCTTTGCTGAAGGGTTTACCGAGGTAAGATCAGGAGCAGCAAAGCAAATGTGTTTTATATCCTTTCCATTCGCGATTCAGACAAAGCATACATTTTTAAACAACTTTCCAATTTACTTCTATTATTTATTTTCCTTCTCTTGTTATCCTTTGCTGAAGTGTTTACCGAGGTAAGATCAGGAGCAGCAAAGCAAATGTGTTTTATATCCTTTAAAAATATAAATAAAAACAACAAGCCTATAACAACAGATCCTGCCACATCCAAACATTGTGTCCCACAATGGCTTAGTGGTAAACTATGCTGCCTTGAATTCTGAAGGTCAAAAGTTCAAATCCACCTGCGGCTAAGTGTTCTCCATTTTGCAAGTCCTACGAATATCCTCACCTAAAGCACCACAATGGCTTAGTGGTAAACTATGCTGCCTTGAATTCTGAAGGTCAAAAGTTCAAATCCACCTGCGGCTAAGTGTTCTCCATTTTGCAAGTCCTACGAATATCCTCGCCTAAAGCACCATTATTGTTTTGAGACAAGCACAATTTATTAATTTATTTATTTTTAACAAAAGGAAGATGCATTTAAAGGGACAGTAAAGTCAAAATTAGACATTCGCAATTCAGACAAAGCATACATTTTTAAACAACTTTCCAATTTACTTCTATTATTTATTTATTTTCCTTCTCTTTTTATCCTTTGTTGAAGTGTTTACCGAGGTCAGATCAGGCGCAGCAAAGCAAATGTGTTTTATGTCCTTTAAAAATATAAATAAAATCAACAAGTCTATAACAACAGATCCTGCCATGCCCATTCAAGGTGTTCTACAATGGCTTAGTGGTCAACTATGCTTCATTGAAAGCTGAAGGTCAAGAGTTCAAATCCAGCTGTAGCTAAGTGCTCTCCATAATGCAAGTACTACACATATCTTTGCCTAAAGCACCATTATTGATTTGAAGGCTACTGAATTTGTGTTTTGACCTCTCCATAGAGTTTGAGACAAGCACAATTTTTTTTTAACAAAATGAAGATACAGGGACAGTAAAGTCAAAATTAGACATTCATGATTCAGACAGCACATACAATATTAAATAACGTTCCAATGTACTTCTATTATTATTTTTTCTCTCTCTTGTTATCCTTTGTTGAAGGGTTTACCTAGGTAAGCTCAGGAGCAGCAAAGCACCTGGGTGCAAGTTGCTGATTGGCTTCCCCATGTGTTCAGTTTGAAACCAGTAGTGGATTGCTGCTCCTTCAACAAATGAATGATACCAAGAGAAGGAAGCAAATTTGATAAAAGAAGTAAACTGGAAAGTTGTTTAAAATTGTATGTTCTGTCTGAATCATGAAAGAAAAATTTGGGGTTTCATGTGCCTTTAATGCTGTTTAAAGCAAATGATCTCTTTACTGCTGTTTCCTTATTAATTGTCTAAAATTGTAAAAAATATGTGGTAGTTGCCCTAACAGGGGCAAGCGTAGGACTCCGTGGTGGTGCGGTGCTTAGCTTACCTGCAAGTTGAAGGTTTAAAGTTTGTAAACCAACAGCTGGCGCAGGTTCCTCATGGGGAATGTCCTTCTAGCAGTCTGAATATCAATGTCTGTTTTGGAAATGTTATTTTCTATTCTATTTCTATTTTATTTTCCTTGAGAAAGCCATCTCTTTGCTGTTGTGGCCTAGTTGTTGACTCCTTGGCACATGTTCATCACTTTACTGTTCAGACTCTCTTTCTTGCATTAAAGAAACATGAAAGCCACATTTTTATATTTTTTCATGAATGGGATGGAGCATACCATTTTAAATCAACTTTCCAATTTACTTCTATTATTACATTTGTCTCTATTCTCTTGGTATCCTTTGTTGAAGTAGTAGCAGCAACACACTTCTGGAAGCTAGCTGAACATATTGAGTGAGTCAATAAGAAGAGGCATGTGGTGTACCCCCTTGCAACTAGCATGTTGTGTTCTGCATGTTGTGTACCCCCTTGCAACTAGCAATCCAAAGGTGAATCTTGGTTGGCAAAGTTATTCTCTTTCATTTCTTTACAACAAGCCATCTCTCTACTGTGTACACACAGTATCTGAGGTCAATGGTCTGAAATCAGAAAAATAATGGGTAGTGGCCCTGCGGGTTTGGGCGGCGTGGGTCATTGTGGCTCTGTGGTTTGCTTAGCAGTGGTGCACAGCAGCAGCTGAAGCTTGGAATCCAGCTGTGGCATCAAAGCTTTTACGGTGGTGTATCCAGCTAGTGAAACATTACAAATAGGAAGCCAAGAATGCATCTAGCTTTGCAAACTTTATTCTATGTTTTGAAAAGAAGTCATGTCTAAGACCTAGGGTCACCTACAGCTATGGCACATTTCAATGGATGGATGCAAAGCCTAAAAGCATGAAAATAAAATGCCTTTTGGTTTCTCCCCACATTCCTGCAGAAAGCAGCTGTAGACCCCTGGCTAGCTGAATGCCCCAGTCAACTGAAAGTAGAGCATAGCGATCCTGCTGAGCTGCTACTTTTTCTTATGTTGCTTAATCTCGCCTAAATGCTATTACTAGCCAGCCAAAGATGTGTTTTTTTTTTATTATTGCAAACTGCATTCCGATCAACATGTGGCCTGTAATAATTGAAGAAATATGAGACAATGCGTAATCGGGGGAATAGGGAAAGCAGTAGTTCAGAAAACCCACAGATAACTCTCTTAATGGGCCCTTATTTTTTAATTGATTATAAAGGGTATCATTTCTTTCATGTTGGAATCAAGCAATGATACTTTGCTGCACAGTGGGAGGTTAACTCTTGCCCTCAAGGGCAGGGAGGAGAGTGTAATCCACGGAAAGATGGCTGATTTTTATCATGCCGGCATTTCTCAAAAGGGCCTTGCAAATGCACCTACATATCAGATTTACCCAGAGCTACCTCTAGCAATGCTAATGTAGCACAGAAAGGCAAAATCAGCAGAGGGCGACTGGTATGCCATCAGTTCCTCTTCTCCTTGAGATCTAATGTACCCTGAATCTGTTCCTTCCTTCCCATGCTACGGGAGTAGCACGGCAGCAGCTTTCAAGAAATCTTTCCAAAGGAAAGTTTCAGATGAAATCATATGGTTTACTTGCTGTCTGAAAGCTACTGCCTTAACATGAACCCATGTCCAGAAAAGCAGTCTGCAAGGGGAAATACAGTACAACTGTGATCCCTGCAACAGTGCAAGGAGAGGCCCTTACTTTATCGTGCCCCAGAACATTTGCTTTTAAGGCTTACAGAGCATCCTAGATTCCCCGCCCAAAGGCATTCTTCTGGCTGTAGTAAAAACTATCTCATTGACAGGCCCTACACTCCTTGCCTTTGACTTGTGAAGAAAAAACAGCCACACACATGCACATGAACAAATGCCACATGAGCACTAGAATCTATATCTAACCCACAAAAGGGCAATGTCGGCCCATTCATGTAAGCCTTAGGGTTTCTCTAATTTGAAAAGAAGAAGGGGCCTAAGCCACTAACACTGCTGGAACCCATCAGTATATCAAAATAATGCCCTTACACCTCACTATTTCCCACATTTTACCCCATTTCCTTAAATCTATTGTAAATCAGATCTTGCCTCACAGATCCCTTCCACAACTCTATATCCCAAAGCCTATTGTAGATCTGCCAGGTCCATTCTGATCTCACACTTTACACATTACTACTACCCCCCCCTTCCTTATTACAGATCCTCCCTCACAATCATTACAATGCCTACACCCCATTCTAAATATCCCAGAACCCACCACATCTTAATTTGACATACATTCTTTACACCTCTGAAAACACATCTTCTTTCAAGATGATTCTACCTATATGGCCCCTCTGCGTACCCTACTGTTATTATCTGCTCTTCCATTACAGCATTCCATCCCAATTTTAATCTCCTCCCTCTCCCTCCACTTTTTTCACAGCAGATACCCCTCTAGACCCACATCCCATTCCACACACACAAACACCAGATCCATACCTTATTTTTCCCCAAAAAATTCACCTCCCTCATCCACATACTAATTTTTCCAACCTGCCTCTTCCCATTCCAGATCCATACCATTGTTTCCCAAATAGACCCCTTTGCCCTTTATCCACATCCTATTGTTTTTTTTTAAAAAAAGCAGGACCACTCCTCAGCCCTCATTCAATCAAAATCCCTACCCTACAGATTTTTTTCCCTAGTCTCATTTGCTATCCAGATTCCTCTTTTTTTCCTCTCTCCCTTTTTCCATCCAGTCTCCTCCCCTTTTAGTTTCCTCATCTGATCCTTCCCTCCTCCAGATCCCTTTTTTCTCATACTGGGAAAACTGGCTGGGAAAACTGGGAGGGGACAGGATGGGGAAAAACATAGAAAGGGGAGGAGACTGGATGGGGAAAAATGGGAGGAGAAAAAGATTTTTCCCAATTAATCTCTTCTCTATCCAGTCTCTTCCCATTTTCCCCCATCCAGTCTCCTCCCCCTCCCAGTTTTCCCAGCTCAACCACATCTACACTTTTTCCCTACCCTGTCTCCTCCAGTTCCTATGTTTTTCTCCATCCAGTCCCCTCCCATTTTTCCATTCAATCTCCTCCCCCTCCCAATTTTCCCCATCCAGTCTCCTCCCCCTCCCAACCACATCTATACTTTTCCCCTATCCTGTCTCCTCTCCATGTTTTTCCCTATCCAGCCCACTCCCATTTTTCCCATCCAATCTCCTCCCCTCTTCTACTTATCCAGACTCCTCCCGACTTTTGACCACATTTATGCTTCTTCCCTAGTCTATCTCCTCCCCTTCCTATGTTTTTCCCTATCCAGACCACTCCCATTTTTCCCATCCAATGTCCTCCTCCTTTTCCCCGCCCATCCGCAACTATACTTTTTCCCCTTCCAGTTCTGCCCTCCTACTTTTCCCAGCCTTCCCGATCCAATCTTTTCCCATTTATTCCCCTCTAGGTTCTGGCTCCTCCTCCTCTCAATATCCCATATTTTACTATTATATGTTTCTCCTATTATATATTTATATTCCCTTCCATATGTTTCCCATATTTATATTTTATATCATTTATGCCCTTCCATAGAACATTATGAAATCTATAGCCATCAACTTAGGCAGAGAGTGGAATCGAACCACTGGCCCTGTGCTTGCTAGCCCATGACCTTACCACTGCTCCACCAGAGCAGCTCTGTGATTACAGCATGTCTACTGGCTGGCTTGCCTGACTGAATAGAAAATTAATAGGAACTGGCCCAGTCAATAACTAAAGAGTAGGCAGTTGTAGCTTAGTGGTTATCTGGCCCACCTCACAAGTAACAGGTTGCAAGTTTGAAACTCGGCTGAGGCTGAGTGCTGTTTTTGTTGCATCCCCTTCTAATAACATTTCAAATAGAATTCTAACGTTAAATGTCTTTTACAAATTGTATTCTATTTTATTTACTTAAAGAGACATAAAACACCTCTTGTTTTTTTGTGTAAAAATGTATTTGTCCGACTCTGCCTAGATTGGCCAAAAAGCAAAACCTGTAAGCTAGGTTTTTAAAATGTTGCAAATTGACTAAACCAACTATGCGATCGTTTGAAACATTTGCAAGTTACAAAATTTGCTTTATGACCTCACTATGGAGAATGGGACAAGCACAATTTGCAGACAAAAGGGAGTGTGTTTAATCTTCTTTAAAACAATTAATCTCTTTACTCCAAATAAACTGCCCAAATAATTTGTGGTCGGCAAAATAATGAGTACCGATCCTGCCAGGTCCAAGCAAGGTGTAATCTTGTGGTCTAGTGTGTACCCATGCAAGCAGGCGGTTGAGAGGTCGCCTCTGGCTGCTACTGCAGTTTTTTTTATTTATTTTCCATGTCTGCCAATTAACAGACTAGTAGCATCTCAAAAATTGTTTTGCAAATTTTATTCTATTATATTTCTCCAACATTGGTGTGTCCGGTCCACGGCATCATCCATTACTTGTGGGATATTCTCCTCCCCTACAGGGAAAGGCATGGAGAGCACACAGCAAGAGCTGTCCATATAGCTCCCCCTCTGGCTCCGCCCCCCAGTCATTCTCCTTGCCGCTCTGAACAAGTAGCATCTCCACGGGGATGGTGAGGAGTTTGTGGTGTTAGTTGTAGTTTTTTATTTCTTCTATCAAGAGTTTGTTATTTTAAAATTGTGCTGGTATGTACTATTTACTCTGAAACAGAAAGAGATGAAGAGTTCTGTTTAAAAGAGGAGTATGATTTTAGCAGCAGTAACTAAAATCGATTGCTGTTCCCACGCAGCACTGTTGAGATGAGAGAACTTCAGTTGGGAGGAACAGTTTGCAGACTTTTCTGCTCAAGGTATGACTAGCCATTTTCTAACAAGACTGTGTAATGCTGGAAGGCTGTCATTTTTCCCTCATGGGGATCGGTAAGCCATTTTCTTAGACTTAGAAAGAATAAAGGGCTTATTATGGGCTATTAACTGGTGGACACTCTTAAGGGCTAAATCGATTGTTTATTTATCTGTCTTGTTATACAAACGACTGGCAGCTGTGCCAGAGGTACAAGCTTTTGTACAGGCTTTGGTCAGAATCAAACCTGTTTACAGACCCTTGACTCCTCCTTGGAGTCTAAATTTAGTTCTTTCGGGGGGCGGAGCCAAACACCGCACAGAGCAGTCGCAACCTTTCAGAGCTCCTCCATATGTACTGCATTTAAATTGTTAAAAACTAGCAAAAGAGCGTTTTTTTTTCTTTCTCTATCAAGAGGTTTTCTACTGTTTATTTGGCTGCTGTGCTCCTACCATTAGCACTTTGTGCCAGCTTGCGATTTACTGGGAGTTGACCCGGACTGCAGATTACAGGCGCTAAAGAGCAGAGGCGTTTAACCTAACCGGAGACCGGAGTACCCAGTACAGCTCTTACTGCTGCAACACATCTCATCACGCTCCGGAGGGTCGGGGATCCGCTCCGGAGCGCATCTGTGTACACAACGACTGTCACAACTGGAGTCCGGCTCAAATCAACACAGAGGACATTCCTCCGGTACCGCAGCAGAGGCGACAAATGTGAGTAGTGCTCGGGCGGGCATCACCTAGACCTTACATCAGCTCCTAACATATTACCATCACAGCAGAGCCTAACATATTTCAGAAACTGTTACCTGAGTTGCACTGCCACTGAGTGCTTATCAGGCAAAGGCGCGAAAGCGCCATCTTAGATTTTTCTCTGCTGATACGCACCCGATACCGAAAGAGGCATTTCAGGCTGAACAGCTAAGCCCTAAGCTTTAACTTCCAATTTCAGCGAAGTTCTCAACAGCGGGTGCTATAGTCTCTATAGCTACATAACAGCAGTAAAAAAAAAAAAAAGTGCATCTAAGCCCACTTGCTCCCACTAACTTTACAACCATTATAACAATATTGTGGGAATTCAATCCAGCACATGCATCCATTATCCACCTCCCCAGTACTGCTTCCACAACTGTGTAAATCAAGGACTCTCTCTCTTTATTCGATATATTAACACAGCACAAAGTGGAAGACCTGCACACATATCCTTTCTAGGCTTGCTTCCTCTACAGTGGGGTAACAATTTAGACTCAGTTGCCTAGTGCAGTGAAACATCTAAATAACTGCAATTGGGGCTGTTCTCCATCAGTTAATTCTTCAAGGGAGCAGATTAAAGCAAAAAAAAAAAAAGTTAACTATCACCAGCCTTTAAACCTTTTGTTACTAAACCCTGCAATAGTGTACTATTGAGGCCTGAATTCCCTGAAGCTCATCACTGTTTCTATGTCTTTTTGGAGCTGTACTCCAGTTAGATGATGACTGCACTATAAGTACCATGGAATAAAACAGCCTGGCCATTACAGCCTGTCTACCACTCAGTGTTACACAATCTAATTTCAGTGTATAGGTCTATATAAGCTCGCTTCTGAAGCAGCAGTATCTTCGCACAATTTCAGCTCTACAACAAACATCTCATTTACTAGCATGTCACAGTCAGCCAGGAAAAAGAACAAACAACTTTTATTACCTAAAAAGACTGTGATTGACCACTTTGGGCCCCTATGTACAGCGTCACAGCTCAGTGACACTGAGTCTCAAGATTCACCGAGAACCGAAACCTCTGAACTTAGGCTGGCAGCCATGCAAGATTTTCAGCAGTCTTCACCAGCTGCAGTTACCCCTACTTTTATCATGGACTCCCTAAAATCTCTTCTAGATAATCACCATGCATCATTCACGGCTAAACTCGCAGCCTCTACAGCTGAGTTGAAAAGAGAAATCTCGTCTACAAACGAACGTATCGATTCTCTTGAAAGACGTCAAGAAGACATGTCCTCTGAACAATCCAATCTACTAAACTTCATGCAGCGACTCTCTGATTACTCTTACTTTGACGTAGTAGAAGATAAAATAGCTGACCTGGAAGACAGGTCCAGGCGCAACAACCTGCGGATCCGGGGGGTGCCTGAGACTGTCTCCATGTCTTACATACAGCCATTCCTAAGGGAACTATTCCATCTATTAGCACCACCAGCCTTGCAGTCGGAAGACCTGATAGACAGAGCCCATCGCTCGCTTAAACCCAAAGGCCTGTCAGAGGATCAGCCGAGAGACATAATAGTCCGTATGCACTACTACACTTATAAAGAAAGAATTCAAAGGGCCCATTTCCAGAAACCAGCCTTACCAGACAAGTTCAGAAACGTACAAATATTTCCAGATCTGTCCGCAAGGACTCTACAGAAGAGAAAAACCTATACTGAAATTACCTCTATTCTCAGAAAGAACAACATCAGGTACAGATGGGGCTACCCCATAAAACTACTTATCTTCAGAAACAACCAAGTTTTCACGATCATGAAGCCAAATAAAGGCTATGAACTTTTACAACTCTGGAACCTTTTGCCTTCTCACAAAGAGAATCTGCATTCCCAACACAACCAACTAAATGCCTTAGCAGAGGAATGGTCGGCCTCACCCACCTCCAGCAGCCACCAGACCATCACAAGTCATACCAGAACCAGTAACCCAAACGGGTCCCCAAGCAAGGCGCAAGGCCCTACTCAACGCAAACAACCAGAAAGACCCGACTGGTCTGCACTTTCAAGAAGACACAGGTCCGGCTCACCATCAGCCTAGAGTCACCTGCAAGCTTTGATTCATGTGCTCCGCACTAAAAGACTCTTTTGCGGCTTCACCTGATTCCTTGAATAATGTATCTTGGCGTGAATGACTTAAGAACGATAAGTATACACCTAATTATGTCCTGCATATGTAGCTTACAGTTTTCTTATATGTTGATGTTACTGCTAAAAGTATGTAAGTCTATTTTTTTTCTAGGGGGACTTTTTCTAGCCACACCCACAACAGGGACTGTCTTATGGACCTCATTTTAGGCCTGATGGGGATCCAATAGTTCATGTCTCAACAAATCAATCAATTGAGTGTTTTTGTAGTTTACCATCCATATGTTGTCCTTACTGTGTAGTCTGTCATTCTTGTTAAATTTTAACTGTATAGTATTAACCTCACACTACAATCCCGCATATAGAGATTAAGTTACGCACGTCTGCACAAGAAACATAAGATGACACTAAAACATACCTTGGGAAGACACCAAGCTACACAACATCCGTGGCCGAGGTGAAAGCTCGACCGGCTTAGGCCATACACTCACTAGACTATGACTAACATCTCATTAGAGAGTTTAGCTTATCGAACCTTATAATTCCATTCACATTATCTCAGAATCCCCTATAGAGGGCGTTAACATATATTACCTTTAAAATTGCCTGTGGAAACAATGAGGCGGCATGGGGAGATACCTGGACACTAGGCAAAACAACATGGACACACACTCTAATCAGGTGATTCTTCGTGTCATTATGGATTACAGGATAGCTGCAACTGAGCATATGCAAGGGCTACACTTTACATTTCCTGGACAACAAATGTTTAATGTTCAAATTGTTGAAGTTTCTGAGTTGATGTTTATTGATTGTTCATTACATGCAAAGTACTACTTCCTTCTTTTTCGTTGTTCTTTTAGATTCGTACAAACACTGTCAGTTTTACTCTTATAGTTCTCACCTACATCACATGACAGGCGCTTTGGCCGCCTCTTTGAACCTACCTAACCAAACAACTATTCACAAATACCTCCCTCCCCACAATCTCATATCACAATTTACATCCCCTTATTTACTACCATTTATTTTTCATAAGGAACCTCCTCTACTGAGGAGGACTACCTAAGCGGTTTCTCTCGACTATACCGCAACCACTAGAACCACACTATACTACAGTCTTGCATATTACACTTTGTATCGCAAGGGTAACCTCCCCCTAACCTTCTTCATCTTCCCCCAGCCGCCCCCTACTTCCACTTTTCCTCCCCCTCCCAATCTCCTTCCCCCTCCCCTTTTTTTTTTTTTTCTCTTTTTTTTTTTTCTCTCTTTCTCTCTTTTTCTTTTTCACCCACTCTCCCACGTAACAATAAACACAATTCCACTATGTCGCTAGCATGTACTTCCCATAATGTCAGGGGCCTCAACACACCAAATAAGAGAAGCAGACTTCTAAGCTACCTTGCCCATGCCAAGTCAAAGGTCGCTTTCTTACAAGAGACCCACTGGGTGGAAGACTAACCCATTCCACTACGCAGCAAACTATACCCGGTAATTGAAGCAGCCTCCTCCCCGGGGAAATCTAAGGGTGTAGCGATCTTAATTCATAAGGCAGTCTTATTTGAAAAAATTGACACCTATAAGGACCCCTAGGGCAGGTATTTGATCCTTAACTGCAAACTAGATGATGTCCCTTACACTTTGGCTAACTATTATGGCCCCAACTCTGGACAAATTAGGGCACTTAAAAAATTTCTGAGGACACTAGCAGTCCACAGGACCTAAAACCTATTACTAGCTGGTGATTTTAATATGCTCTTGGATGCGGCCTTAGACCGCAGATCTCCGAAACTCAAACCCTGCGACTCTCAGACCTCCAGTACTGCAAAACAATTCACTAATCTTATTGCCCAATACAACTTATTCGATGTTTGGCGGTCCCATCACCCCACATCTAGGGACTACTCCTTCTATTCTACTGTTCATAATACATACACTAGAATCGACTACATTTTCTGCGAACCACATCTGTTAGATCAAATTCAATCTGTACACATACCCAGCTGCTCCTGGTCAGATCACTGCCCGATTCAACTAACCATGAGAGCCCCACACTACCTGATGACTAGACCCTCTTGGAAACTACCCGACTTCCTTCTCTCATCACCTGAGAGAGTTACACTCATACAGCAGGAGATCACCAAATTCCTAGAGATAAACGACAATGGAGCAGTCAGCGATTTCTGTCTGTGGGGGGCCCTTAAAGCTTTTCTCAGGGGACTATTTATCAAATATAAAGCGGAACATAAAAAACATACAGGGGGGACCTTGACCCAACTACACATTACCCTTAGAGATCTGACTTCTGCACACACGTCCTCACTAGACCCTCACACGCTATCCCAAATCAAAGAAGTCAAACTGAAAATAGAAGCCCTAGAAAACAAGAGATACCAAGAACAAACCCATCAGTTTAAGCAACTGTTTTATGCTAAAGGCAACAAAGCAGATAGGCTGTTAGCCCACAAGCTTAGACAGCGAACAGCAGAGGCGCGCATTCCATATCTAAAAACACCACAAGGTACAGTCAAGTTACCAAGAGACATAGGCAAAGCTTTTGCCGCCTACTATTCCTCCTTGTATAACCTGGGAGACTCCCCCGCGCCATCTACACAACAAATCCGAGACTTCTTAGACTCATTATCCTTACCAACACTGACTGATGAACAAAGATCCCTATTGGATTCTCCTTTCAGTGTAGCTGAAGTTGCTTCAACTATTAAAACCCTAAAGGGTCATAAGGCCCCAGGCCCAGACGGGTACACCGCCCTCTTCTACAAAACATTCCTCGCACAGCTCTCCCCATTACTTACAAGAGTTTGCTCACTAGCCAGACAGTCTGGCTCCCTTCCCCCTGAGTTCTTAGAAGCTGTTATTGTAACCATCCCAAAGCCAGGGAAAGCTCCCAACATATGTGAACATTTCAGACCCATTTCCATAATCAACTTAGATATGAAGCTTCTGGCTAAACTTTTGGCCTCCAGACTAAACCAAGTTCTCCCTTCACTCATCGATAGAGACCAGGTAGGTTTCACACCTGGCAGAGAAGGACCTGACAACACCAGGCGAATCCTCAATATCTACTTTGAGGCTAAGCATCAAGGCATCCCCTGTACCACACTAGCACTAGACGCTGAAAAGGCCTTTGATAGGGTGAACTGGGCCTATTTATTCAAAGTCCTAGTTAAATTTGTTTTTCCCCCGTACTTTCACACCTGTGTTAAAGCACTGTACTCCGCTCCATCGTCTTCAGTAAGGGGACTGGGATTCCAGTCTCCTACGTTTCCCATTACAAATAGAATGCGGCAAGGCAGCACCTTATCTCCGTTGATTTTCACCCTCATCATGGAGCCGCTTGCCGAAGCAATCAGAAATAACCCGGACATTCAGGGGGTTGAGATTGCAGGGACGGTACAAAAAACTGCATTATTTGCAGATGATCTCACCATTTTTTTGGGGAACCCCTGTGAATCCCTCCCTTCCCTTTTTAATGTCTTATGTCTGTTCGGGCAGGTTAGTTTTTACAAGCTTAATGTTAGTAAAACTGACGCTTATGTTATTAATATGGCACATACAGAGCTCACGGCATTGAAGAGGCTGTACACATTTAACTGGTCCCATCACAAGATCAAGCACCTGGGAGTGTATCTCTCCCATAACATATCTACTATTCTGGAAGCTAATTTTTACCCCCTACTACGACATTTTCAGGAGAATGCTGACAAGTGGAGTGTTCCATGCGTCTCTTGGATGGGACGCATAGCGGCATTCAAGATGGTTTTACTACCCAAACTCACTTACCTGTTCCGTTCACTACCCATACCAATCCCTAAAACTCTTATCGGTAAATTCCAGCACATATGTAATAGATACGTTTGGAGAAATAAGCATCCTAGGGTGGCCACGAGAATAATGCAGCAGCCCTTCTATAGTGAGGGCGCGGGCGCCCCTAACTTATTCTACTATCACGAAGCTTCCAGAATGGCCCATATCCTCCCCTGGAATGCAAATACAGTCCATAGTAAATGGCAGATACTAGAACAAGCCACTCTACCTTGCCAGCTTAGGCTAGTAGACCTTATATGGCTACCTAGGCATGTCAGATCCTCCTACAAGATTCAGAACTTCATTGTCCTACACGCACTACGCTTCTGGGATAGAATCCGCTCGCTGCCACAAATCGCCCCTCATCCCTCCCCGACCCACTCCCTCACGGGCTTGCTAGCAGCCCTCAGGGACTCACATCCATACTTGTGGCGGGATCATGGCATACACTGTATAGCTGATCTATTCCCAAGCGGGCGTTTTATCAAGACATCAGACTTCTTCTCTAAATATAATCCACCGCAAATCTTACGATTTGAGTTCTGGAGGCTCCGTAGCCTACTGAAATCATGGGGCTTCCTTGACAAGCCGCTACGCGAACCTACTAACTGGGAAAAGAGATGGGCCTCTGCTATTGAGACCCCTCGGGCTCTATCAATCTCATATAGGGATTTGATAAACCCTCCAATTTTCTTCAAGTCAGCTTATATCATGGCCTGGGAAAGAGACTTCCACTTTCGTGCTGATCAGGATGACTGGTCCAAAGCAGCCGCACTCACCAAACGGGCCCTACACTGCATTACTCTACTAGAGTTATACACTAAAATTTGCACACAATGGCACCTCACACCATTGAGACTCTTTAAGATCTCATGCCTGAACTCCCCGCTGTGCTGGAGGGACTGTGGGTTGGTGGGATTGCCGGCCCATATTTGGTGGAAGTGCCCAGTATTGCAGCCCTTCTGGGCAGAGATTACGCATAAATGTACACAGCTAGACCCCCTACTAGGGACCACTCCACAGACCTTGCTTTTTCATCTAGACATTAAAACGTCGTCAGCCTCGTCAGACCTCCTTAGCATATACCTGCTCACTGCGGCTAAATTATCAATAGCCAGACTATGGAAACAGAAAACACTACCGACTTGGAATGATGTAGTTAAAACAATGACCTTCCTGGAACTCATGGAAGGTCCGATTTTCAATCAACAAAACAAATCACTTCTATATGCGCAGGCGTGGGAGGTTTGGGAGTCGCTCAGGTAGACCATAAAGAAAGGCCAAGAAACCAGTGCAAACACTTCAGGCCCATCTTGGCCTGGCAGGCTAGATAGCTTTTTTTCTTTTTCTTTTTTTTTTCTTTTTTTCCCCTTTCCTTCTCTTCCTTCCCCATCTCTCCATCCCTAACCCACTCTATCTCCCTTTTGGTTACTCTTGTCTGTAGCTCGCACATGATACGCAATATGACACATTGCTATACCCCGATGCTGATACATTATATACATTGTGTCACCATGTTCACATAATTTAAACTTTATATAAAATTAATAATGTGGTTTCCTAGTAGACCCTATTGAGGTCTATTCTATCGCAGACGCACCTACTATATTGCTTGAGTTTACAGCATATTAAAGTCATGAGAGGCTCATTAGGCCCGAAATGTAGGTACTCTGCACTGACTGACAAGTATTATTCTTATGACTTGTTTTTTCTTTTTTTTAGCTTTGTCATGATGTTACCATTGATTATCCTTTTGTTCATGCATATGTTTTGTAACCAAACTCATGTCAACACCTAATGCTTGTATTCTTGAATTAAACCACAATAAAAATTATTTATTAAAAAATAAAAAATAAATTTAGTTCTTTCAGTTCTTCAGGGGGTTCCGTTTGAACCCTTACATTCCATTCTGCTAGAAGAGTTTCTGGATTATCTGCTTTGCAGTGTGATCCACCCTATCTGGTGTTCCATTCAGATAAGGTTATTTTGCGTACCAAGCCTGGTTTTCTTCCAAAAGTTGTTTGCAACAAGAATATTAACCAGGAAATAGTTGTTCCTTCTCTGTGCCCGAATCCAGTTTCAAAGAAGGAACGTTTGTTACACAATTTGGATGTAGTCCGTGCTTTAAAGTTCTATTTAGAAGCAACAAAGAATTTTAGACAAACCTCATCCTTGTTTGTCGTTTACTCTGGTAAGAGGAGAGGACAAAAAGCTATTGCTACCTCTCTTTCTTTCTGGCTGAAAAGCAATATCCGATTGGCTTATGAGACTGCCGGACGGCAGCCTCCTGAACGAATCACAGCTCACTCCACTAGGGCTGTGGCTTCCACATGGGCCTTCAAGAACGAGGCTTCTGTTAATCAGATATGTAAGGCAGCGACTTGGTCTTCTCTGCACACTTTTGTCAAATTTTACAAGTTTTGCAAGCCATGGTGCCTTCTGTTTAGGTAACCTGATTTGCTCCCTCCCTTCATCCGTGTCCTAAAGCTTTGGTATTGGTTCCCACAAGTAATGGATGACGCCGTGGACCGGACACACTAATGTTGGAGAAAACAGAATTTATGCTTACCTGATAAATTACTTTCTCCAACGGTGTGTCCGGTCCACGGCCCGCCCTGGTTTTTTAATCAGGTTTGAAATTTTTTTCTTTTTCTTTATACACTACAGTCACCACGGCACCCTATAGTTTCTCCTTTTTCTCCTAACCGTCGGTCGAATGACTGGGGGGCGGAGCCAGAAGGGGAGCTATATGGACAGCTCTTGCTGTGTGCTCTCCTTGCCTTTCCCTGTAGGGGAGGAGAATATCCCACAAGTAATGGATGACGCCGTGGACTGGACACACCGTTGGAGAAAGTAATTTATCAGGTAAGCATAAATTCTGTTTTTCTTCAACAGACATAATACACCTCTTATTTTTATGCAAAAATGGTACTTGTCCCACTCTCCCTAGAGAGGCCAAAAACAAAATTCTGCAACCTAGGTTTTCAAAATGTTGCACATTCCTTAAACCAACTATTTGAACATTTGATTCATTTGCAGGTTACATCATTTGCTTTTTGACCTCTCTATGAAGCATGGGACATGCCCGATTTTTATACAAAAACTAAAAATAAAAACAGAGTTTTATGTCCATTAAAAATACAAACACAAATAAAGTTTCCTATGATGGCTTAGTGGTGAACTTTGCTGCTTTGGAAGCTAAATGTCATGAGTTCAAATCCCGCTGTTGTTATGTACTCTCTGTAATGCGTGTCCTACAAATATCCTCTCCTAAATCAGCTTAATTGTTTTGCAGGCTAGTGAATTGGTGTTTTGACCTCTCCATAGAGTTTTGAGACAAACACAATTTATTAATTTATTAATTTATTTATTTTTAACAAAAGGAAGATGCATTTAAAGGGACAGTAAAGTCAAAATTAGACATTCGCGATTCAGACAAAGCATACATTTTTAAACAACTTTCCAATTTACTTCTATTATTTATTTATTTTCCTTCTCTTGTTATCCTTTGCTGAAGGGTTTACCGAGGTAAGATCAGGAGCAGCAAAGCAAATGTGTTTTATATCCTTTCCATTCGCGATTCAGACAAAGCATACATTTTTAAACAACTTTCCAATTTACTTCTATTATTTATTTATTTTCCTTCTCTTGTTATCCTTTGCTGAAGGGTTTACCGAGGTAAAATCAGGAGCAGCAAACCAAATGTGTTTTATATCCTTTAAAAATATAAATAAAAACAACAAGTCTATAACAACAGATCCTGCCACATCCAAAAGTTGTGTCCCACAATGGCTTAGTGGTAAACTATGCTGCCTTGAATTCTGAAGGTCAAAAGTTCAAATCCACCTGTGGCTAAGTGTTCTCCATTTTGCAAGTCCTACGAATATCCTCGCCTAAAGCACCATTATTGATTTGAAGGCTACTGAATTTGTGTTTTGACCTCTCCATAGAGTTTTGAGACAAGCACAATTTATTAATTTATTTATTTTTAACAAAAGGAAGATGCATTTAAAGGGACAGTAAAGTCAAAATTAGACATTCGCAATTCAGACAAAGCATACATTTTTAAACAACTTTCCAATTTACTTCTATTATTTATTTATTTTCCTTCTCTTTTTATCCTTTGTTGAAGGGTTTACCAAGGTCAGATCAGGCGCTGCAAAGCAAATGTGTTTTATGTCCTTTAAAAATATAAATAAAATCAACAAGTCTATAACAACAGATCCTGCCATGACCATTCAAGGTGTTCTACAATGGCTTAGTGGTCAACTATGCTTCCTTGAAAGCTGAAGGTCAAGAGTTCAAATCCAGCTGTAGCTAAGTGCTCTCCAAAATGCAAGTCCTACACATATCTTTGCCTAAAGCACCATTATTGATTTGAAGGCTACTGAATTTGTGTTTTGACCTCTCCATAGAGTTTGAGACAAGCACAATTTTTTTTAACAAAATGAAGATACATTTAAAGGGACAGTAAAGTCAAAATTAGACATTCATGATTCAGACAGCACATACAATATTAAACAACGTTCCAATGTACTTCTATTATTATTTTTTCTCTCTCTTGTTATCCTTTGTTGAAGGGTTTACCTAGGTAAGCTCAGGAGCAGCAAAGCACCTGGGTGCAAGTTGCTGATTGGCTTCCCCATGTGTTCAGTTTGAAACCAGTAGTGGATTGCTGCTCCTTCAACAAATGAATGATACCAAGAGAAGGAAGCAAATTTGATAAAAGAAGTAAACTGGAAAGTTGTTTAAAATTGTATGTTCTGTCTGAATCATGAAAGAAAAATTTGGGGTTTCATGTGCCTTTAATGCTGTTTAAAGCAAATGATCTCTTTACTGCTGTTTCCTTATTAATTGACTAAAATCATAAAAAATATGTGGTAGTTGCCCTGACAGGGGCAAGCGTAGGACTCCGTGGTGGTGCGGTGCTTAGCTTACCTGCAAGTTGAAGGTTTAAAGTTTGTAAACCAACAGCTGGCGCAGGTTCCTCATGGGGAATGTCCTTCTAACAGTCTGAATATCAATGTCTGTTTTGGAAACGTTATTTTCTATTTCTATTTTATTTTCCTTGAGAAAGCCATCTCTTTACTGTTGTGGCCTAGTTGTTGACTCCTTGGCACATGTTCATCACTTTACTGTTCAGACTCTCTTTCTTGCATTAAAGAAACATGAAAGCCACATTTTTATATTTTTTCGTGAATGGGATGGAGCATACCATTTTAAATCAACTTTCCAATTTACTTCTATTATTACATTTGTCTCTATTCTCTTGGTATCCTTTGTTGAGGTAGTAGCAGCAACACACTTCTGGAAGCTAGCTGAACATATTGAGTGAGTCAATAAGAAGAGGCATGTGGTGTACCCCCTTACAACTAGCATGTTGTGTACCCCCTTGCAACTAGTATGTTGTGTTCTGCATGTTGTGTACCCCCTTGTAACTAGCATGTTGTGTTCTGCATGTTGTGTACCCCCTTGCAACTAGCAATACAAAGGTGAATCTTGGTTGGAAAAGTTATTCTCTTTCATTTCTTTACAGCAAGCCATCTCTCTACTGTGTACACACAGTATCTGAGGTCAATGGTCTGAAATCAGAAAAAGAATGGGTAGTGACCCTGCGGGTTTGGGCGGCGTGGGTCATTGTGGCTCTGTGGTTTGCTTAGCAGTGGTGCACAGCAGCAGCTGAAGCTTGGAATCCAGCTGTGGCATCAAAGCTTTTACGATGGTGTATCCAGCTAGTGAAACATTACAAATAGCAACCCAATAATTCATCTAGCTTTGCAAACTTTATTCTATGTTTTGAAAAAAAGTCATGTCTAAGACCTAGGGTCACCTACAGCTATGGCACATTTCAATGGATGGATGCAAATCCTAAAAGCATGAAAATGAAATGCCTTTTGGTTTCTCCCCACATTCCTGCAGAAAGCAGCTGTAGACCCCTGGCTAGCTGAATGCCCCAGTCAACTGAAAGTAGAGCATAGCGATCCTGCTGAGTTGCTACTTTTTCTTATGTTGCTTAATCTCGCCTAAATGCTATTACTAGCCAGCCAAAGATGTGGGTTTTTTTTATTATTGCAAACTGCATTCCGATCAACATGCTGCCTGTAATAATTGAAGAAATATGAGACAATGCGTAATCGGGGGAATAGGGAAAGCAGTAGTTCAGAAAACCCACAGATAACTCTCTTAATGCAGTGGCGTCACTAGGGGGGGCGGGGGGGGCGGGCCGCACCCGGGTGACACCCTCCAGGGTTTTGTTTTTTTTTACATTTTATTGAAATTCAAAGAAATTCAATGTTGAGATGCATAGATTATTTTATTAGAGGCTGGCATTTGTGAACATTAGTGGGACTGGGGAAGTTGTAGCCACACAATTTTTTTGCCCCTTGAGCCAGTACTGCAATTTCAACAAATAGTTTTCCTGGCTGCTTTTGCTTGTTTGTACTTTGCTCCTCCCCTGCCCAATTTCACTATGAATGTTGTGGGTGTGCCGTGGGGCTTGCAAAGTTGCGCTGCTAGCCTAAACCTGCCTGCCTATCTGTGCTCACTGCTCAGTGACATGCGGCCCAGGGCTGTGCACTGACAGACTTGGAACAGAGTCAGAGAGCAGAATTTTCATAGTTTGTGTGCCTAAACCTTTTCTTCAGTGATTTATTTTAGAGTGCTCTGTTTATCTTTCATTTGATGTTCTGCTGAGCCAGGGAGCATGAGCTTCATAATTAATGCAGTGCAGTTTACATATTTTGTATGTGTGTGTCTGAGTTTTTGTGTGTCAGTGTTTTTGTGTGTGTGTTTTTGTGTGTGTGTCTGAGTGTGTTTCCTAGTGTTTGTGTGTGCATCTCAGTATGTTTTTAAGTGTGTCTGAGTGTTTGTATGTGTGTTTGCCTGTGTTTTTGTGTGTGTCTGCTTTCTGGGGGGGGGTGACACCATGACTTACCGCACCGGGTGACACCAACCCTAGTGACGCCACTGTCTTAATGGGCCCTTATTTTTGAATTGATTATAAAGGGTATCATTTCTTTCATGTTGGAATCAAGCAATGATACTTTGCTGCACAGTGGGAGGCTAACTCTTGCCCTCAAGGGCAGGGAGGAGAGTGTAATCCACGGAAAGATGGCTGATTTTTATCATGCCGGCATTTCTCAAAAGGGCCTTGCAAATGCACCTACATATCAGATTTACCCAGAGCTACCTCTAGCAATGCTAATGTAGCACAGAAAGGCAAAATCAGCAGAGGGCGACTGGTATGCCATCAGTTCCTCTTCTCCTTGAGATCTAATGTACCCTGAATCTGTTCCTTCCTTCCCATGCTACGGGAGTAGCACGGCAGCAGCTTTCAAGAAATCTTTCCAAAGGAAAGTTTCAGATGAAATCATATAGTTTACTTGCTGTCTGAAAGCTACTGCCTTAACATGAACCCATGTCCAGAAAAGCAGTCTGCAAGGGGAAATACAGTACAACTGTGATCCCTGCAACAGTGCAAGGAGAGGCCCTTACTTTATCGTGCCCCAGAACATTTGCTTTTAAGGCTTACAGAGCATCCTAGCTTCCCCGCCCAAAGGCATTCTTCTGGCTGTAGTAAAAACTATCTCATTGACAGGCCCTACACTCCTTGCCTTTGACTTGTGAAGAAAAAACAGCCACACACATGCACATGAACAAATGCCACATGAGCACTAGAATCTATATCTAACCCACAAAAGGGCAATGTCGGCCCATTCATGTAAGCCTTAGGGTTTCTCTAATTTGAAAAGAAGAAGGGGCCTAAGCCACTAACACTGCTGGAACCCATCAGTATATCAATATAATGCCCTTCCACCTCACTATGTATCACATTTTACCCCATTGCCTTAAATCTATTGTAAATCAGATCTTGCCTCACAGATCCCTTCCACAACTCTATATCCCAAAGCCTATTGTAGATCTGCCAGGTCCATTCTGATCTCACACTTTACACATTACTACTACCCCCCCTTCCTTATTACAGATCCTCCCTCACAATCATTACAATGCCTACACCCCATTCTAAATATCCCAGAACCCACCACATCTTAATTTGACATACATTCTTTACACCTCTGAAAACACATCTTCTTTCAAGATGATTCTACCTATCTGGCCCCTCTGCGTACCCTACTGTTATTATCTGCTCTTCCATTAAAGCATTCCATCCCAATTTTAATCTCCCCCCTCTCCCTCTACTTTTTTCACAGCAGATACCCCTCTAGACCCACATCCCATTCCTTCTCTACCAGACCCCCCAACACACGCACACAAACACCAGATCCTTACCTTATTTTTCCCCAAAAAAGTCACCTCCCTCATCCACATACTAATTTTTCCAACCTGCCTCTTCCCATTCCAGATCCATACCATTGTTTCCCAAATAGACCCCTTTGCCCTTTATCCACATCCTATTGGGATTTTTTTAAAAAGCAGGACCACTCCTCAGCCCTCATTCAATCAAAATCCCTACCCTACAGATTTTTTTCCCTAGTCTCATTTGATATCCAGATTCCTCTTTTTTTCTCTCCTTTTTTCCATCCAGTCTCCTCCCCTTTTATTTTCCTCATCTGATCCTTCCCTCTTCCAGATCCCTTTTTTCTCATACTGGGAAAACTTGCTGGGAAAACTGGGAGGGGACAGGATGGGGAAAAACATAGAAAGGGGAGGAGACTGGATGGGAAAAATGGGAGGAGAAAAAGATTTTTCCCATCCACATTTTCTCTATCCAGTCTCTTCCCATTTTCCCCATCCAATCTCCTCCCCTTCCCATGGTTTTTCCTCATCCAGTCTCCTCCCCCTCCCAGTTTTCCCAGCTCAACCACATCTACACTTTTTCCCTACCCTGTCTCCTCCAGTTCCTATGTTTTTCTCCATCCAGTCCCCTCCCATTTTTCCGTTCAATCTCCTCCTCCTCCTCCCAATTTTCCCCATCCAGTCTCCTCCCCCTCCCAACCACATCTATACTTTTCCCCTATCCTGTCTCCTCTCCATGTTTTTCCTCCCCCCTTCTACTTATCCAGACCCCTCCCGACTTTTGACCACATCTATACTTCTTCCCTAGCCTATCTCCTCCCCTTCCTATGTTTTTCCCTATCCAGACCACTCCCATTTTTCCCATCCAATCTCCTCCTCCTTTTCCCCGCCCATCCGCAACTAAAGAGTAGGCAGTTGTAGCTTAGTGGTTATCTGGCCCATCTCACAAGTAACAGGTTGCAAGTTTGAAACTCGGCTGATTGCTGTTTCTGTTGCATCCCCTTCTAATAACATTTCAAATAGAATTCTAACGTTAAATGTCTTTTACAAATTGTATTCTATGTTATTTACTTAAAGAGACATAAAACACCTCTTGTTTTTTGTGTAAAAAATGTATTTGTCCGACTCTGCCTAGATTGGCCAAAAAGCAAAACCTGTAAGCTAGGTTTTTAAAATGTTGCAAATTGACTAAACCAACTATGCGATCGTTTGAAACATTTGCAAGTTACAAAATTTGCTTTATAACCTCACTATGGAGAATGGGACAAGCACAATTTGCAGACAAAAGGGAGTGTGTTTAATCTTCTTTAAAACAATTAATCTCTTTACTCCAAATAAACTGCCCAAAGAATTTGTGGTCAGCAAAATAATGAGTACCGATCCTGCCAGGTCCAAGCAAGGTGTAATCTTGTGGTCTAGTGTGTACCCATGCAAGCAGGCAGTTGAGAGGTCGCCTCTGGCTGCTACTGCAGTTTTTTTTATTTATTTTCCATGTCTGCCAATTAACAGACTAGTAGCATCTCAAAAATTGTTTTGCAAATTTTATTCTATTATATTTTCTTCAACAGACATAATACACCTCTTATTTTTATGCAAAAATGGTACTTGTCCCACTCTCCCTAGAGAGGCCAAAAACAAAATTCTGCAACCTAGGTTTTCAAAATGTTGCACATTCCTTAAACCAACTATTTGAACATTTGATTCATTTGCAGGTTACATCATTTGCTTTTTGACCTCTCTATGAAGCATGGGACATGCCCGATTTTTATACAAAAAATAAAAATAAAAACAGAGTTTTATGTCCATTAAAAATACAAATACAAGTAAAGTTTCCTATGATGGCTTAGTGGTGAACTTTGCTGCTTTGGAAGCTAAATGTCACGAGTTCAAATCCTGCTGTTGCTATGTACTCTTTGTAATGCGTGTCCTACAAATATCCTCTCCTAAATCAGCTTAATTGTTTTGCAGGCTAGTGAATTGGTGTTTTGACCTCTCCATAGAGTTTTGAGACAAACACAATTTATTAATTTATTAATTTATTAATTTATTTATTTTTAACAAAAGGAAGATGCATTTAAAGGGACAGTAAAGTCAAAATTAGACATTCGCGATTCAGACAAAGCATACATTTTTAAACAACTTTCCAATTTACTTCTATTATTTATTTATTTTCCTTCTCTTGTTATCCTTTGCTGAAGGGTTTACCGAGGTAAGAGCAGGAGCAGCAAAGCAAATGTGTTTTATATCCTTTCCATTCGCGATTCAGACAAAGCATACATTTTTAAACAACTTTCCAATTTACTTCTATTATTTATTTATTTTCCTTCTCTTGTTATCCTTTGCTTAAGGGTTTACCGAGGTAAGATCAGGAGCAGCAAAGCAAATGTGTTTTATGTCCTTTAAAAATATAAATAAAATCAACAAGTCTATAACAACAGATCCTGCAATGAACATTCAAGGTGTCCCACAATGGCTTAGTGGTAAACTATGCTGCCTTGAATTCTGAAGGTCAAAAGTTCAAATCCACCTGTGGCTAAGTGTTCTCCATTTTGCAAGTCCTACGAATATCCTCGCCTAAAGCACCATTATTGATTTGAAGGCTACTGAATTTGTGTTTTGACCTCTCCATAGAGTTTTGAGACAAGCACAATTTATTAATTTATTTATTTTTAACAAAAGGAAGATGGATTTAAAGGGACAGTAAAGTCAAAATTAGACATTCGCAATTCAGACAAAGCATACATTTTTAATCAACTTTCCAATTTACTTCTATTATTCATTTATTTTCCTTCTCTTTTTATCCTTTGTTGAAGGGTTTACCGAGGTCAGATCAGGCGCAGCAAAGCAAATGTGTTTTATGTCCTTTAAAAATATAAATAAAATCAACAAGTCTATAACAACAGATCCTGCCATGAACATTCAAGGTGTTCTACAATGGCTTAGTGGTCAACTATGCTTCCTTGAAAGCAGAAGGTCAAGAGTTCAAATCCAGCTGTAGCTAAGTGCTCTCCATAATGCAAGTCATACACATATCTTTGCCTAAAGCACCATTATTGATTTGAAGGCTACTGAATTTGTGTTTTGACCTCTCCATAGAGTTTGAGACAAGCACAATTTTTTTTAACAAAATGAAGATACATTTAAAGGGACAGTAAAGTCAAAATTAGACATTCATGATTCAGACAGCACATACAATATTAAACAAGGTTCCAATGTACTTCTATTATTATTTTTTCTCTCTCTTGTTATCCTTTGTTGAAGGGTTTACCTAGGTAAGCTCAGGAGCAGCAAAGCACCTGGGTGCAAGTTGCTGATTGGCTTCCCCATGTATTCAGTTTGAAACAAGTAGTGGATTGCTGCTCCTTTAACAAATGAATGATACCAAGAGAAGGAAGCAAATTTGATAAAAGAAGTAAACTGGAAAGTTGTTTAAAATTGTATGTTCTGTCTGAATCATGAAAGAAAAATTTGGGGTTTCATGTGCCTTTAATGCTGTTTAAAGCAAATGATCTCTTTACTGCTGTTTCCTTATTAATTGTCTAAAATCATAAAAAATATGTGGTAGTTGCCCTGACTCCGTGGTGGTGCGGTGCTTAGCTTACCTGCAAGTTGAAGGTTTAAAGTTTGTAAACCAACAGCTGGCGCAGGTTCCTCATGGGGAATGTCCTTCTAACAGTCTGAATATCAATGTCTGTTTTGGAAATGTTATTTTCTATTCTATTTCTATTTTATTTTCCTTGAGAAAGCCATCTCTTTACTGTTGTGGCCTAGTTGTTGACTCCTTTGCACATGTTCATCACTTTACTGTTCAGACTCTCTTTCTTGCATTAAAGAAACATGAAAGCCACATTTTTATATTTTTTCGTGAATGGGATGGAGCATACCATTTTAAATCAACTTTCCAATTTACTTCTATTATTACATTTGTCTCTATTCTCTTGGTATCCTTTGTTGAAGTAGTAGCAGCAACACACTTCTGGAAGTTAGCTAAACATATTGAGTGAATAAGAAGAGGCATGTGGTGTACCCCCTTGCAACTAGTATGTTGTGTTCTGCATGTTATGTACCCCCTTGCAACTAGCAATCCAAAGGTTAATCTTGGTTGGCAAAGTTATTCTCTTTCATTTCTTTACAACAAGCCATCTCTCTACTGTGTACACACAGTATCTGAGGTCAATGGTCTGAAATCAGAAAAGTTAGAACGGACAAGTGAAGGGGAGCTAAGTTTCAATTAATTAGAAAATAATTGAAAAATAATAGCAAAGTGCTTTTAATCGTGTTGCAGCGTGGTAGGTGAATAGATATCAAAAACATAAAATTTTAAAATTTAAAATTTATATGTGTTAACTAGTTTGTGTGATGATAAGATGATAAGATTGTGGAAATCAATATAAATAATAAAAAGAAAAAGAAAACTGAGGTATTGTACAAAATGTGACAATTTTTATATATTGAACAAATGTAGCGAATAAAAATTGTAACAAATACAAGTAGGATAGGAACAAATACAATATGGTTTATATTTATAAATTATAATACAATATGGTATATATTTAAAAATAGGCAGATTAAAAAGAGGCAAATTAAAAAGACATTAAATACATATTTGCACAATATATATGTTGTATGTGTATCGCACTGCAGTGGATAAAAATGGATAAAAAAGGTCTAGTAAAATTGTATAAAACAGCCCAAGATAGGGTAGTTTTGATGAGAGCGGTTGATTGTTAAAAGAGTGCCATATAACACCTTAAAAAAGTACCTTAGAAAGTAGTGGTTCTCAAAACTACTTAGTTGTTTAGTGGGATCCGTAGAAAGACATTCATATGGATAAGCTATTAGTAATAGCTAAAAGGGAACTTTTGTGGATGGCGGTTGTCTCAAGATCTAAAGATATATAGCCGGGCAATTTGAAAAAGCCGGTTATTTGAATAAGCCGTTTCTTTTTAAAAAGCCGGTCACTTTGAAAAAAAGCCGGTACTCTAAACTTTGAACTCTTTTTTGCCGCCAAACGGATCCCAAGAAATCCAACTGCTGCTACACACTGGTTCAGCTAAGGATCCAAAAGTCCATACTGACAGAGAGTATTGGGACACCGCAATTTCCAAGAAATTCCACAGGACCTTAAACAAAGAAAACTTTTCTCCATTTGGAACCAGATACCTGCTATCAGACCGGAGTCCATACTTATAAATAGTATTGAGACAACCGCCATCCACAAAAGTTCCCTTTTAGCTATTACTAATAGCTTATACATATGAATGTCTTCCTACGGATCCCACTAAACAACTAAGTAGTTTTGAGAACCACTACTTTCTAAGGTACTTTTTTAAGGTGTTATATGGCACTCTTTTAACAATCAACCGCTCTCATCAAAACTACCCTATCTTGGGCTGTTTTATACAATTTTACTAGACCTTTTTTATCCATTTTTATCCACTGCAGTGCGATACACATACAACATATATATTGTGCAAATATGTATTTAATGTCTTTTTAATTTGCCTCTTTTTAATCTGCCTAGTTTTAAATATATACCATATTGTATTATAATTTATAAATATAAACCATATTGTATTTGTTCCTATCCTACTTGTATTTGTTACAATTTTTATTCGCTACATTTGTTCAATATATAAAAATTGTCACATTTTGTACAATACCTCAGTTTTCTTTTTCTTTTTATTATTTATATTGATTTCCACAATCTTATCATCTTATCATCACACAAACTAGTTAACACATATAAATTTTAAATTTTAAAATTTTATGTTTTTGATATCTATTCACCTACCACGCTGCAACACGATTAAAAGCACTTTGCTATTATTTTTCAATTATTTTCTAATTAATTGAAACTTAGCTCCCCTTCACTTGTCCGTTCTAACTTTTACATCAATAACAATTTGGAGGAATTGTTATCACTTAAAAGGGTTGTAGAGCATATTTTTAACCACTCAAAAATTATTTTGCTCACTAATATCTAATTAGTTTCAAAGGTGCACTCGCTCCATCCTGCTTTTTAAATATCTGAAATCAGAAAAATAATGGGTAGTGGCCCTGCGGGTTTGGGCGGTGTGGGTCATTGTGGCTCTGTGGTTTGCTTAGCAGTGGTGCACAGCAGCAGCTGAAGCTTGGAATCCAGCTGTGGCATCAAAGCTTTTACGGTGGTGTATCCAGCTAGTGAAACATTACAAATAGCAACCCAAGAATTCATCTAGCTTTGCAAACTTTATTCTATGTTTTGAAAAGAAGTCATGTCTAAGACTTAGGGTCACCTACAGCTATGGCACATTTCAATGGATGGATGCAAAGCCTAAAAGCATGAAAATAAAATGTCTTTTGGTTTCTCCCCACATTCCTGCAGAAAGCAGCTGTAGACCCCTGGCTAGCTGAATGCCCCAGTCAACTGAAAGTAGAGCATAGCGATCCTGCTGAGTTGCTACTTTTTCTTATGTTGCTTAACCTCGCCTAAATGCTATTACTAGCCAGCCAAAGATGTGTTTTTTTTTTTTATTATTGCAAACTGCATTCCGATCAACATGCTGCCTGTAATAATTGAAGAAATATAAGACAATGCGTAATCGTGGGAATAGGGAAAGCAGTAGTTCAGAAAACCCACAGATAACTCTCTTAATGGGCCCTTATTTTTGAATTGATTATAAAGGGTATCATTTCTTTCATGTTGGAATCAAGCAATGATACTTTGCTGCACAGTGGGAGGCTAACTCTTGCCCTCAAGGGCAGGGAGGAGAGTGTAATCCACGGAAAGATGGCTGATTTTTATCATGCCGGCATTTCTCAAAAGGGCCTTGCAAATGCACCTACATATCAGATTTACCCAGAGCTACCTCTAGCAATGCTAATGTAAAACAGAAAGGCAAAATCAGCAGAGGGCGACTGATATGCCATCAGTTCCTCTTCTCCTTGAGATCTAATGTACCCTGAATCTGTTCCTTCCTTCCCATGCTACGGGAGTAGCACGGCAGCAGCTTTCAAGAAATCTTTCCAAAGGAAAGTTTCAGATGAAATCATATAGTTTACTTGCTGTCTGAAAGCTACTGCCTTAACATGAACCCATGTCCAGAAAAGCAGTCTGCAAGGGGAAATACAGTACAACTGTGATCCCTGCAACAGTGCAAGGAGAGGCCCTTACTTTATCGTGCCCCAGAACATTTGCTTTTAAGGCTTACAGAGCATCCTAGCTTCCCCGCCCAAAGGCATTCTTCTGGCTGTAGTAAAAACTATCTCATTGACAGGCCCTACACTCCTTGCCTTTGACTTGTGAAGAAAAAACAGCCACACACATGCACATGAACAAATGCCACATGAGCACTAGAATCTATATCTAACCCACAAAAGGGCAATGTCGGCCCAATCATGTAAGCTTTAGGGTTTCTCTAATTTGAAAAGAAGAAGGGGCCTAAGCCACTAACACTGCTGGAACCCATCAGTATATCAATATAATGCCCTTCCACCTCACTATTTCCCACATTTTACCCCATTGCCTTAAATCTATTGTAAATCAGATCTTGCCTCACAGATCCCTTCCACAACTCTATATCCCAAAGCCTATTGTAGATCTGCCAGGTCCATTCTGATCTCACACTTTACACATTACTACTACCCCCCCTTCCTTATTACAGATCCTCCCTCACAATCATTACAATGCCTACACCCCATTCTAAATATCCCAGAACCCACCACATCTTAATTTGACATACATTCTTTACTGAAAACACATCTTCTTTCAAGATGATTCTACCTATCTGGCCCCTCTGCGTACCCTACTGTTATTATCTGCTCTTCCATTAAAGCATTCCATCCCAATTTTAATCTCCCCCCTCTCCCTCCACTTTTTTCACAGCAGATACCCCTCTAGACCCACATCCCATTCCTTCTCTACCAGACCCCCCAACACACTCACACGCACACAAACACCAGATCCATACCTTATTTTTCCCCAAAAAAGTCACCTCCCTCATCCACATACTAATTTTTCCAACCTGCCTCTTCCCATTCCAGATCCATACCATTGTTTCCCAAATAGACCCCTTTGCCCTTTATCCACATCCTATTGTTTTTTTTAAAAAAAAGCAGGACCACTCCTCAGCCCTCATTCAATCAAAATCCCTACCCTACAGATTTTTTTCCCTAGTCTCATTTGCTATCCAGATTCCTCTTTTTTTCTCTCTCCTTTTTTCCATCCAGTCTCCTCCCCTTTTATTTTCCTCATCTGATCCTTCCCTCCTCCAGATCCCTTTTTTCTCATACTGGGAAAACTGGCTGGGAAAACTGGGAGGGGACAGGATGGGGAAAAACATAGAAAGGGGAGGAGACTGGATAAGAAAAATGGGAGGAGACTGGAGGGGAAAAAGATTTTTCCCATACACATTTTCTCTATCCAGTCTCTTCCCATTTTCCCCATCCAATCTCCTCCCCTTCCCATGGTTTTTCCTCATCCAGTCTCCTCCCCCTCCCAGTTTTCCCAGCTCAACCACATCTACACTTTTTCCCTACCCTGTCTCCTCCAGTTCCTATGTTTTTCTCCATCCAGTCCCCTCCCATTTTTCCGTTCAATCTCCTCCTCCTCCCAATTTTCCCCATCCAGTCTCCTCCCCCTCCCAACCACATCTATACTTTTCCCCTATCCTGTCTCCTCTCCATGTTTTTCCCTATCCAGGCCACTCCCATTTTTCCCATCCAATCTCCTCCCCCCCTTCTACTTATCCAGACCCCTCCTGACTTTTGACCACATCTATCTATTCTTCTTCCCTAGTCTATCTCCTCCCCTTCCTATGTTTTTCCCTATCCAGACCACTCCCATTTTTCCCATCCAATCTCCTCCTCCTTTTCCCCGCCCATCCGCAACTATACTTTTTCCCCTTCCAGTTCTGCCCTCCTACTTTTCCCAGCCTTCCCGATCCAATCTTTTCCCATTGATTCCCCTCTAGGTTCTGGCTCCTCCTCCTCTCAATATCCCATATTTTACTATTATATGTTTCTCCTATTATATATTTATATTCCCTTCCATATGTTTCCCATATTTATATTTTATATCATTTATGCCCTTCCATAGAACATTATGAAATCTATAGCCATCAACTTAGGCAGAGAGTGGAATCGAACCACTGGCCCTGTGCTTGCTAGCCCATGACCTTACCACTGCTCCACCAGAGCAGCTCTGTGATTACAGCATGTCTACTGGCTGGCTTGCCTGACTGAATAGAAAATTAATAGGAACTGGCCCAGCCAGTCACTAAAGAGTAGGCAGTTGTAGCTTAGTGGTTATCTGGCCCACCTCACAAGTAACAGGTTGCAAGTTTGAAACTCGGCTGAGGCTGATTGCTGTTTTTGTTGCATCCCCTTCTAATAACATTTCAAATAGAATTCTAACGTTAAATGTCTTTTACAAATTGTATTCTATTTTATTTACTTAAAGAGACATAAAACACCTCTTGTTTTTTTGTGTAAAAAATGTATTTGTCCGACTCTGCCTAGATTGGCCAAAAAGCAAAACCTGTAAGCTAGGTTTTTAAAATGTTGCAAATTGACTAAACCAACTATGCGATCGTTTGAAACATTTGCAAGTTACAAAATTTGCTTTATGACCTCACTATGGAGAATGGGACAAGCATAATTTGCAGACAAAAGGGAGTGTGTTTAATCTTCTTTAAAACAATTAATCTCTTTACTCCAAATAAACTGCCCAAAGAATTTGTGGTCAGCAAAATAATGAGTACCGATCCTGCCAGGTCCAAGCAAGGTGTAATCTTGTGGTCTAGTGTGTACCCATGCAAGCAGGCGGTTGAGAGGTCGCCTCTGGCTGCTACTGCAGTTTTTTTTATTTATTTTCCATGTCTGCCAATTAACAGACTAGTAGCATCTCAAAAATTGTTTTGCAAATTTTATTCTATTATATTTTCTTCAACAGACATAATACACCTCTTATTTTTATGCAAAAATGGTACTTGTCCCACTCTCCCTAGAGAGGCCAAAAACAAAATTCTGCAACCTAGGTTTTCAAAATGTTGCACATTCCTTAAACCAACTATTTGAACATTTGATTCATTTGCAGGTTACATCATTTGCTTTTTGACCTCTCTATGAAGCATGGGACATGCCCGATTTTTATACAAAAAATAAAAATAAAAACTGAGCTTTATGTCCATTAAAAATATATATATAGTAGTAACGTTTCCTATGATGGCTTAGTGGTGACCTTTGCTGCTTTGGAAGCTAAATGTCAAGTGTTCAAATCCCACTGTTGCTATGTACTCTTTGTAATGCGTGTCCTACAAATATCCTTTCCTAAATCAGCTTTATTGTTTTGCAGGCTACTGAATTGGTGTTTTGACCTCTCCGTAGAGTTTTGAGACAAGCACAATTTATTAATTTATTAATTTATTTATTTTTAACAAAAGGAAGATGCATTTAAAGGGACAGTAAAGTCAAAATTAGACATTCGCGATTCAGACAAAGCATACATTTTTAAACAACTTTCCAATTTACTTCTATTATTTATTTATTTTCCTTCTCTTGTTATCCTTTGCTGAAGGGTTTACCGAGGTAAGATCAGGAGCAGCAAAGCAAATGTGTTTTATATCCTTTCCATTCGCGATTCAGACAAAGCATACATTTTTAAACAACTTTCCAATTTACTTCTATTATTTATTTATTTTCCTTCTCTTGTTATCCTTTGCTGAAGGGTTTACCGAGGTAAGATCAGGAGCAGCAAAGCAAATGTGTTTTATATCCTTTCCATTCGCGATTCAGACAAAGCATACATTTTTAAACAACTTTCCAATTTACTTCTATTATTTATTTATTTTCCTTCTCTTGTTATCCTTTGCTGAAGGGTTTACCGAGGTAAGATCAGGAGCAGCAAAGCAAATGTGTTTTATATCCTTTCCATTCGCGATTCAGACAAAGCATACATTTTTAAACAACTTTCCAATTTACTTCTATTATTTATTTATTTTCCTTCTCTTGTTATCCTTTGCTGAAGGGTTTACCGAGGTGATCAGGAGCAGCAAAGCAAATGTGTTTTATATCCTTTAAAAATATAAATAAAAACAACAAGTCTATAACAACAGATCCTGCCACAACCAAACATGGTTTCCCACAATGGCTTAGTGGTAAACTATGCTGCCTTGAATTCTGAAGGTCAAAAGTTCAAATCCACCTGTGGCTAAGTGTTCCCCATTTTGCAAGTCCTACGAATATCCTCGCCTAAAGCACCATTATTGATTTGAAGGCTACTGAATTTGTGTTTTGACCTCTCCATAGAGTTTTGAGACAAGCACAATTTATTAATGTATTTATTTTTAACAAAAGGAAGATGGATTTAAAGGGACAGTAAAGTCAAAATTAGACATTCGCAATTCAGACAAAGCATACATTTTTAATCAACTTTCCAATTTACTTCTATTATTTATTTATTTTCCTTCTTTTTATCCTTTGTTGAAGGGTTTACCGAGGTCAGATCAGGCGCAGCAAAGCAAATGTGTTTTATGTCCTTCAAATATATAAATAAAATCAACAAGTCTATAACAACAGATCCTGCCATGAACATTCAAGGTGTTCTACAATGGCTTAGTGGTCAACTATGCTTCCTTGAAAGCAGAAGGTCAAGAGTTCAAATCCAGCTGTAGCTAAGTGCTCTCTATAATGCAAGTCCTACACATATCTTTGCCTAAAGCACCATTGATTTGAAGGCTACTGAATTTGTGTTTTGACCTCTCCATAGAGTTTGAGACAAGCACAATTTTTTTAACAAAATGAAGATACATTTAAAGGGACAGTAAAGTCAAAATTAGACATTCATGATTCAGACAGCACATACAATATTAAACAACGTTCCAATGTACTTCTATTATTATTTTTTCTCTCTCTTGTTATCCTTTGTTGAAGGGTTTACCTAGGTAAGCTCAGGAGCAGCAAGCACCTGGGTGCAAGTTGCTGATTGGCTTCCCCATGTGTTCAGTTTGAAACCAGTAGTGGATTGCTGCTCCTTCAACAAATGAATGATACCAAGAGAAGGAAGCAAATTTGATAAAAGAAGTAAACTGGAAAGTTGTTTAAAATTGTATGTTCTGTCTGAATCATGAAATAAAAATTTGGTGTTTCATGTGCCTTTAATGCGGTTTAAAGCAAATGATCTCTTTACTGCTGTTTCCTTATTAATTGTCTAAAATCATAAAAATTATGTGGTAGTTGCCCTGACAGGGGCAAGCATAGGACTCCGTGGTGGTGCGGTGCTTAGCTTACCTGCAAGTTGAAGGTTTAAAGTTTGTAAACCAACCGCTGGCGCAGGTTCCTCATGGGGAATGTCCTGACCATTAAAGTCGTCAATCCCCGGCCTTAACCTTATAACCATTATAAGCTAACATAATAACTATAAATAAAGAGTTACACACAACTTTGGTATAAAATTTGGCCGCAGCCATTTTATTAACATCACAAGTTAAATATTGTGTAATAAATATTTTCAAACATTTTTTAACAGAACATACCTGATGTTCATAAATAACATTACAATCAAACTGTCAAATAAAACTGTCAATTCCCCACAGCGGTGCTAGTTCCCAAACCCACAAAACAAGATGGCCGTTATTCAACAACTGGACTCAACTATATCCCTGTTGAGTCCGTCCAAGGACACCTACACTTTAATAGGGAACCCCTTGCCCCTATAAAACCAGTTGCCCACTCACCCCATGGAGAGGCAACTACTTAAAATCCTCCAAATCACTTGGCCATATTGCATACCATATTTGTCTGGGAACTAGCACCCCCGCCTTGCTGCGACAAACACGAAACAAGGAAGGAAAACAAAATTAGGGAGGGAGGGAGGGAGCACTTTCCAGAAAAGGTTTGATAAATAATCTGATGACAGATTCTCCCGCTCTTTCCTTAAATGCGCAACAGCGCGTGCTAAGCCCGCCCCCTTACAAGTACCAACCAATCACACCCAAGGCCTAATTCCTCCAACGGTCAAGTCCCCTTCCCGTTACTTCGAACTCCCAGGGGATCCCTGACCATTAAAGTCGTCAATCCCCGGCCTTAACCTTATAACCATTATAAGCTAACATAATAACTATAAATAAAGAGTTACACACAACTTTGGTATAAAATTTGGCCGCAGCCATTTTATTAACATCACAAGTTAAATATTGTGTAATAAATATTTTCAAACATTTTTTAACAGAACATACCTGATGTTCATAAATAACATTACAATCAAACTGTCAAATAAAACTGTCAATTCCCCACAGCGGTGCTAGTTCCCAAACCCACAAAACAAGATGGCCGTTATTCAACAACTGGACTCAACTATATCCCTGTTGAGTCCGTCCAAGGACACCTACACTTTAATAGGGAACCCCTTGCCCCTATAAAACCAGTTGCCCACTCACCCCATGGAGAGGCAACTACTTAAAATCCTCCAAATCACTTGGCCATATTGCATACCATATTTGTCTGGGAACTAGCACCCCCGCCACCGACTGGACTGACCGAACAGCCCAGTCCCGCCAAACCCAACATTTTCCCCAACGCTTCTTTTATATCAAAAAGAAATAGCTGCAGCCCAAATTGGTTAAAATGAACACCATCTTTTAAGTAAAATTCCTCAGCCCCATCTACTTCGAAATCTGGGTGGAAAACTACACTTCCCCCCAACCTTTTAACAAAAGAGCTAACTATTTTGTTAATTTTCTTGCGGCTCTTTTCTAGCCTATCGTAATCCCTTGCTGACCTCCAAACCAGCCTAGGAGTAATCTGTGACCAGACTATTTTTATTCCTGGATAAAGCTCCTTTATATTGCCCAGATCCCTTTTAATTCTCCTCACTAACTCTTTTTGAGGAATCATACCTAAATCATTTCCCCCCAAATGCACTATCAAAACATCAGGACGAGGAAAAAATCTGCCATAGTCTAGAAACAACGGAAACAAGAGATCCCAGCACATGCCCCTAATCCCAAACCATTTGACCTCCCATTGATCAACTGGACACCCGAGCTGAAGGCCGCCCATTTTCTTACTGGCCTCAGCATTGGCCCAGTATATAAACGAATGCCCCATCACCCATAGGATCCTCACACCTAAAATAAAAGAAATAAAGAAAGTATTCAGGATGATTACAGCTCAAACATTCCAAAACATACGCTCTATTCAAGGGTTGTTGTTTTTTTTTTGGTTTTTTTTTATTTATAATCTTAAATCAGGCCTAACATAGGATTTATAACGACCTGAACCCCATCTACCAATCTTTTTTACTATATCCTCTCTGAGACCTAACATAGCAGCTTCAGTAGCAGCTCCAATCCGGAAAGAGTGAGATCCGAACTCTAAAGGATTAAGACCCAATAAAACAATTGAACCTTTTAAAATGGCTCTAAATTGATACTGTGATAAAAAAAGAACCATCTGAGTGAACCAACAAAGGGCCATCCTGCAAAGGCCGTATGGACCCATAAAGCATCATTACCTGACATGGACATATCTCTCCACCACTAGGGAACAGCACTATGTTCTTGCCTTTCCCATATATGTCCGTTTTACTACTTCTCAGTAATATTTCAACCCTGCTATCGTTCCATATTACATCTTCTTTTTGTAAACCTCCTGAAACTTTTTTGCTAGGGCTTACCAATTCCGAAATTCTAAATGCCCCAAAAAAGGCCAATACAAAGGCCGTTCTGAACAATATTATTTCAAATCTTGATGCACAAATCTCTGCTAATACTACCCAAATTTTTTTAAGTAAAGAAAATGTAATAGGCCTTCTCTTATCTCTAACCTTTGCCTTTTTCTTCAAGCCTTTAAGAACTTGACGTACCCAAAAAACTTTTGTAACATCAGACAAACCTAATAAACGAAATCTAAAAGCAAGGGCCGCCAATCTTCTTTCCATATTAGATGGTGACAAACCCAAATTTCCCCAATGCCACATCCATTCCAATAAGCAACCCGTGACCTCATCAGACCCTTCTTTAATTTCAGATTGACATAACCACATTTCCCATTCCCTCCAAACTGATACATAGGACGACCAAGTACCTGGAGCCAAAGATTTTTTAATTAATCCAGCCAATCCTCCGTCCCAAGCTTCCAAAGTTGGACAGGAAACATCGCTCCAACTACATCCGCCTGAGGAGCCAACTCTCGAAAGCGAGACCACTGTGAACGAGATAAAGAATCTGCTATAAAATTAAACTTACCAGGGATATGTTTTGCCCTGACAAATACATTCATACTTAAACATTTCAGGACTAGTACTCTTAATAAACGCAAAACTGGTAATGATGATGCAGATAAAGAATTAATAGCAGATACAACACCCATATTATCCGTATGGAACAATATGGATTTATTCATCAAATCAACTTCCCACACAAACAGAGCCACCAGAATCGGAAATAGTTCAAGGAAAACTAGGTTCCTTGTTAAACCCAAATTGACCCACTCTTGAGGCCATACCTCTGCACACCAATGCCCCTGAAAATAAGCCCCGAAACCAACACCCCCAGCTGCATCAGTTATCAAATCCAAATCAACATTAGAGATCCTAGCTTCCATAAATATTGCAACACCGTTAAAGTTTTTAAGGAATTCCAACCAAACTTTCAAATCATCCTTGTGGCCTTTTTTAATCCTTACAAAATGATGAGGCTTACTAACACCAGACGTAGCCAATGACAGTCTTCTAGAAAAAACTCTACCAATAGCAATGATTCTACAAGCAAAATTCAATTTTCCAAGCAAAGATTGCATTTTTCTCAAAGTCACCTTACGGACCGCCAAAAATTGCTGAATCATTTCTGACAAATCCACAATCTTTTCCACAGGTAGCCTACATTCCATACTTTCAGAGTCGATTGTAATACCCAAAAATTTAAGGGCCGTAACTGGACCCTCAGATTTTTCCATTGCAATAGGAACCCCAAAATCAGATGCCATTGAATAAAAACAATCCCTTAACTTCAAACAAACGTCCGAATCAGGGGGACCAACAAAAAGAAAATCATCCAAATAATGAACTACTGACGAGACTCCAGACTTGAATTTAACGACCCATTCCAAAAAGGAACTAAAACACTCAAGCAAAGAGCAAGAAATAGAACAACCCATCGGGAGGCAGAGGTCGATGTAGAAAAACCCCTCAAAACAACAACCCAAAAGATAATGTGAAGAAGGATGAACTGGAAGTAATTGAAAAGCTGCCTCAATATCCACCTTAGCCATTAAAGCGAATTGACCAGCCTCTCTAACCAAATTAACTGCCATGTCAAATGATGTATAAGACACAGACGATAATTCATCCGGAATATCATCATTAACAGATCCACCTTTTGGAAAGGATAAGTGGTGAATTAGACGAAATTTACCAGGCTCTTTCTTAGGAACCACTCCTAAAGGAGAAATACGCAAATGGGGGATAGGAGAGATTTTAAAAGGACCTGCCATACGACCCAAAGAAACCTCCTTCTCAAGCTTACTCCTGACCACCTCAGGCCATTCTCTAGCAGACTTAAGGTTACCCCTGAAATGAACAACAGCCCCTGAAGATGGGATTCTGAAACCAAACTCAAAACCATGTAACAATAACAAGGCCTTATCACCACAGCCCTTCTGTTTAGCGTAGAGTACGAGCCACAGCTCCATCCAGCTTAGCCTCACCGGAGTTAATCCCTTTTTCAGGAAGCTCTTGGGTTCCTCCCAATTTGTTCTTTTTGAAACACTTAATGGAAGGGTGGGATCCCCCACACCCTGAGCATTCGTGCCTGAATTTACAGGACGATCCCCATTTACAGAACTTTTAATTGAAAGCAAAACAGAAACCTTTTTTGACTGTTGCCGAAGGGACCCGCCGGCACCCCCGCGAAAAGGCTGTGAAGACCTTAACGGGGTCATCACTTTTAACCATAGACCCATATCACGATCATCCCATTTCATCTCAGGCTTAACCGACAAACGTTGTCTAAATTGTTCATCATAAAACCACCAAGCCATACCACCATATGTTCTCTGAGCAGCGGCAATTTCATCTAAATAGCAAAAGAGGGCCGCGCCTTGATCAGGGAACTTAACAGCAAATACACTAGCATAAATAACAAAAGCCTGGAACCAGTTAGTAAATGTTTTTGGTAATTTTCTGTAACGTCTTTTCCTTTCCTCTTCCTCCTTCTTGGCCGAATCCTTTTTTGAGTCTTCAGGTATCTCAAAAGACTGATCAAGAGGAAGGAGGGAAAATAATTCAATAAACTCTCTCTTGTATATCTTTTCCCTTAACTCGACCGTCAAATGCATACCCAAAGGCCCGATAGAACACAAACAAGACCTGGCCAAAGCCGTATCAGCAATCTTCAGCTCAGGACCCCCAGACGCTTTATTATCGACATTAGCCACCTTTAGCTGGGATAAACCAACCATTTGAGATTGGGGTACCGACCCTGCATCTTTTGTTCCCTCACCAACAATCCCTAATACCCTATTTTGGGAAGCCAATTCAGGAGGAATCCATGAATTGGCAACTCCCCCCGGGACTTTGGTTCCTTCTAATTTGGCTAACAAGTCCCTTAAACCCGCTACAACAGTTATAGATAAAGGATCAGCATGCACACCAACTGTATCAACCCCCACATTCAGATTCACCACCCCGGATCCCTCATTACCTGTACTCGGATCCTGAGTCGCTGTAGACTGGACCCCTTGAGATGCAGCCGTAACCTTCTCTATATTCTGGAAACCAGTAGTCCTGGGATCCGTATTAACCATTAATTGCTGACCTTTTTCCGCCTGCAAAAAAGAAACATGTGACAAACCCCCAGAAGGTGCCCAAATTCCAATGCCCCTACTAGCTGTAGACATACCCAACCTGCTATCCACTAAAACACCCTTACCCTTCTTAGCAGATGGAACCTCAAACCCTTCTCCCTTTAAATCCCCATATCTCTTGCGTTGTCTACCTCTACCTTGTATTCTCCCAATCCCAGACCTGTTTGGACGTTGAACAGAGTTAACCGAGCTATGAAACGTATTATTAATACTCTGACCTATCATGCCCTGAAGACCAAAATTAATATTGTTGGCCGTACTCACCCTTGTTTCTTCTCCCCTTCCATTAAAACGTTCCGCCCCCGGAACGCCGTCCTCAATATCCAGCCTGATATTTTCCATCCAGGATTCCTGCAGACCATAAGCATCCCCACTTAGGCCGTCATTTCCCACCATTAAAAGACCCGGGGAATTCTCAGGCCGTGACCCAGTCTCATTCCCTTCTAAAAGAAAAACATCATTAGAGACAGGTAAATTTTTACTTACGTCAACATTCCTATCCCTCAAATTTCTTAACTCACCCTTTAAAACCAAATCACTCGGGACCCTGACTGACGTTTTAAACTGGCGAATAGGATTAACTACACTGGGAGAAGGTGGAATAAAATCCTCCTCAGAAGAATCTAAATATAGAGCTAATTCTACAACGCCGTTATCAATCTCGGTGTCATGCTGACTCTCACTGACTTCAGGCCCTTCCACCCTTTCGTCTAACACTCGATAAGCCTGTTCCTCAATATTACTAGAAGGTCTTAAAATCTGTGCCGTTTTTGAAACATTATGTAACTGTTCTGAAACCGCCTGAGGTAGTTCAGTCAGCCCCGACACATTCAAACCCTCAACTTTCTTTTTTACTAACGCACTTCCTAAACTACCTATACTCACTTGCTCCTTACCCCCACACGGCAAACTAGGCCTCGGCGGGCCGTCACATTTACTAGCTTGCCTTTTTCCTTTAAATGCTACTTTTTGGCCTAAATTGGCCATCTTACCCTTAGGCAAAGAATCACCCTTCATTACAGGCTCTACGAATTGTTCCGGAAGGGAACAAGTGCTCCCGGACAGCATCGCATTATCCGCAACCTCCGCTCCGGCCTGCCGACTTCCTGAACTAGAACTTGACTTCTTCCTCACAGCCGCCTTTAACCCCGGACTGGGGCTGGATTTTCTCCGACCGTTATTACCCCCTTCTGGATCCGGATCCGAACGAACTGGGGGCCTAGAACGCCTCACAGGTCTCGATGAAACATCCACGATATCCTCCCTGGTTTCGATAAACGGGCTAAACAATGGACGTAGCTTATCTTCGAGCCAGGTAGGGCCCATTTTGGCAGCTTCCAACTTAAGTTGGTCAAAAATCGCATCAAAATGCGCCATCACAAATTATCGATAACAAGCACTTTCCAGAAAAGGTTTGATAAATAATCTGATGACAGATTCTCCCGCTCTTTCCTTAAATGCGCAACAGCGCGTGCTAAGCCCGCCCCCTTACAAGTACCAACCAATCACACCCAAGGCCTAATTCCTCCAACGGTCAAGTCCCCTTCCCGTTACTTCGAACTCCCAGGGGATCCCTTCTAGCAGTCTGAATATCAATGTCTGTTTTGGAAATGTTATTTTCTATTCTATTTCTATTTTATTTTCCTTGAGAAAGCCATCTCTTTACTGTTGTGGCCTAGTTGTTGACTCCTTGGCACATGTTCATCACTTTACTGTTCAGACTCTCTTTCTTGCATTAAAGAAACATGAAAGCCACATTGTTATATTTTTTCGTGAATGGGATGGAGCATACCATTTTAAATCAACTTTCCAATTTACTTCTATTATTACATTTGTCTCTATTCTCTTGGTATCCTTTGTTGAAGTAGTAGCAGCAACACACTTCTGGAAGCTAACTGAACATATTGAGTGAGTCAATAAGAAGAGGCATGTGGTGTACCCCCTTGCAACTAGCATGTTGTGTTCGGCATGTTGTGTACCCCCTTGCAACTAGTATGTTGTGTTCTGCATGTTGTGTACCCCCTTGCAACTAGCAATCCAAAGGTGAATCTTGGTTGGCAAAGTTATTCTCTTTCATTTCTTTACAACAAGCCATCTCTCTACTGTGTACACACAGTATCTGAGGTCAATGGTCTGAAATCAGAAAAATAATGGGTAGTGGCCCTGCGGGTTTGGGTGGCGTGGGTCATTGTGGCTCTGTGGTTTGCTTAGCAGTGGTGCACAGCAGCAGCTGAAGCTTGGAATCCAGCTGTGGCATCAAAGCTTTAACGGTGGTGTATCCAGCTAGTGAAACATTACAAATAGCAACCCAAGAATTCATCTAGCTTTGCAAACTTTATTCTATGTTTTGAAAAGAAGTCATGTCTAAGACCTAGGGTCACCTACAGCTATGGCACATTTCAATGGATGGATGCAAAGCCTAAAAGCATGAAAATAAAATGCCTTTTGGTTTCTCCCCACATTCCTGCAGAAAGCAGCTGTAGACCCCTGGCTAGCTGAATGCCCCAGTCAACTGAAAGTAGAGCATAGCGATCCTGCTGAGTTGCTACTTTTTCTTATGTTGCTTAATCTCGCCTAAATGCTATTACTAGCCAGCCAAAGATGTGTTTTTTTTTTATTATTGCAAACTGCATTCCGATCAACATGCTGCCTGTAATAATTGAAGAAATATGAGACAATGCGTAATCGGGGGAATAGGGAAAGCAGTAGTTCAGAAAACCCACAGATAACTCTCTTAATGGGCCCTTATTTTTGAATTGATTATAAAGGGTATCATTTCTTTCATGTTGGAATCAAGCAATAATACTTTGCTGCACAGTGGGAGGCTAACTCTTGCCCTCAAGGGCAGGGAGGAGAGTGTAATCCACGGAAAGATGGCTGATTTTTATCATGCCGGCATTTCTCAAAAGGGCCTTGCAAATGCACCTACATATCAGATTTACCCAGAGCTACCTCTAGCAATGCTAATGTAGCACAGAAAGGCAAAATCAGCAGAGGGCGACTGGTATGCCATCAGTTCCTCTTCTCCTTGAGATCTAATGTACCCTGAATCTGTTCCTTCCTTCCCATGCTACGGGAGTAGCACGGCAGCAGCTTTCAAGAAATCTTTCCAAAGGAAAGTTTCAGATGAAATCATATAGTTTACTTGCTGTCTGAAAGCTACTGCCTTAACATGAACCCATGTCCAGAAAAGCAGTCTGCAAGGGGAAATACAGTACAACTGTGATCCCTGCAACAGTGCAAGGAGAGGCCCTTACTTTATCGTGCCCCAGAACATTTGCTTTTAAGGCTTACAGAGCATCCTAGCTTCCCCGCCCAAAGGCATTCTTCTGGCTGTAGTAAAAACTATCTCATTGACAGGCCCTACACTCCTTGCCTTTGACTTGTGAAGAAAAAACAGCCACACACATGCACATGAACAAATGCCACATGAGCACTAGAATCTATATCTAACCCACAAAAGGGCAATGTCGGCCCATTCATGTAAGCCTTAGGGTTTCTCTAATTTGAAAAGAAGAAGGGGCCTAAGCCACTAACACTGCTGGAACCCATCAGTATATCAATATAATGCCCTTCCACCTCACTATTTCCCACATTTTACCCCATTGCCTTAAATCTATTGTAAATCAGATCTTGCCTCACAGATCCCTTCCACAACTCTATATCCCAAAGCCTATTGTAGATCTGCCAGGTCCATTCTGATCTCACACTTTACACATTACTACTACCCCCCCCCCCCTTCCTTATTACAGATCCTCCCTCACAATCATTACAATGCCTACATCCCATTCTAAATATCCCAGAACCCACCACATCTTAATTTGACATACATTCTTTACACCTCTGAAAACACATCTTCTTTCAAGATTATTCTACCTATCTGGCCCCTCTGCGTACCCTACTGTTATTATCTGCTCTTCCATTAAAGCATTCCATCCCAATTTTAATCTCCCCCCTCTCCCTCCACTTTTTTCACAGCAGATACCCCTCTAGACCCACATCCCATTCCTTCTCTACCAGACCCCCCAACACACTCACACGCACACAAACACCAGATCCATACCTTATTTTTCCCCAAAAAAGTCACCTCCCTCATCCACATACTAATTTTTCCAACCTGCCTTTTCCCATTCCAGATCCATACCATTGTTTCCCAAATAGACCCCTTTGCCCTTTATCCACATCCTATTGTTTTTTTTTTAAAAAATAGGACCACTCCTCAGCCCTCATTCAATCAAAATCCCTACCCTACAGATTTTTTTCCCTAGTCTCATTTGCTATCCAGATTCCTCTTTTTTTCTCTCTCCTTTTTTCCATCCAGTCTCCTCCCCTTTTATTTTCCTCATCTGATCCTTCCCTCCTCCAGATCCCTTTTTTCTCATACTGGGAAAACTTGCTGGGAAAACTGGGAGGGGACAGGATGGGGAAAAACATAGAAAGGGGAGGAGACTGGATGGGAAAAATGGGAGGAGACTGGAGAGGAAAAAGATTTTTCCCATCCACATTTTCTCTATCCAGTCTCTTCCCATTTTCCCCATCCAATCTCCTCCCCTTCCCATGGTTTTTCCTCATCCAGTCTCCTCCCCCTCCCAGTTTTCCCAGCTCAACCACATCTACACTTTTTCCCTACCCTGTCTACTCCAGTTCCTATGTTTTTCTCCATCCAGTCCCCTCCCATTTTTCTGTTCAATCTCCTCCTCCTCCCAATTTTCCCCATCCAGTCTCCTCCCCCTCCCAACCACATCTATACTTTTCCCCTATCCTGTCTCCTCTCCATGTTTTTCCCTATCCAGGCCACTCCCATTTTTCCCATCCAATCTCCTCCCTCCTTCTACTTATCCAGACCCCTCCTGACTTTTGACCACATCTATACTTCTTCCCTAGTCTATCTCCTCCCCTTTACCACTCCCATTTTTCCCCATCCAGTCTCCTCCTCCTTTTCCCCGCCCATCCGCAACTATACTTTTTCCCCTTCCAGTTCTGCCCTCCTACTTTTCCCAGCCTTCCCGATCCAATCTTTTCCCATTGATTCCCCTCTAGGTTCTGGCTCCTGCTCCTCTCAATATCCCATATTTTACTATTATATGTTTCTCCTATTATATATTTATATTCCCTTCCATATGTTTCCCATATTTATATTTTATATAATTTATGCCCTTCCATAGAACATTATGAAATCTATAGCCATCAACTTAGGCAGAGAGTGGAATCGAACCACTGGCCCTGTGCTTGCTAGCCCATGACCTTACCACTGCTCCACCAGAGCAGCTCTGTGATTACAGCATGTCTAATGGCTGGTTTGCCTGACTGAATAGAAAATTAATAGGAACTGGCCCAACCAGTCACTAAAGAGTAGGCAGTTGTAGCTTAGTGGTTATCTGGCCCACCTCACAAGTAACAGGTTGCAAGTTTGAAACTCGGCTGAGGCTAATTGCTGTTTTTGTTGCATCCCCTTCTAATAACATTTCAAATAGAATTCTAACGTTAAATGTCTTTTACAAATTGTATTCTATTTTATTTACTTAAAGAGACATAAAACACCTCTTGTTTTTTTGTGTAAAAAATGTATTTGTCCGACTCTGCCTAGATTGGCCAAAAAGCAAAACCTGTAAGCTAGGTTTTTAAAATATTGCAAATTGACTAAACCAACTATGCGATCGTTTGAAACATTTGCAAGTTACAAAATTTGCTTTATGACCTCACTATGGAGAATGGGACAAGCACAATTTGCAGACAAAAGGGAGTGTGTTTAATCTTCTTTAAAACAATTAATCTCTTTACTCCAAATAAACTGCCCAAATAATTTGTGGTCAGCAAAATAATGAGTACCGATCCTGCCAGGTCCAAGCAAGGTGTAATCTTGTGGTCTAGTGTGTACCCATGCAAGCAGGCGGTTGAGAGGTCGCCTCTGGCTGCTACTGCAGTTTTTTTTATTTATTTTCCATGTCTGCCAATTAGCAGACTAGTAGCATCTCAAAAATGGTTTTGCAAATTTTATTCTATTATATTTTCTTCAACAGACATAATACACCTCTTATTTTTATGCAAAAATGGTACTTGTCCCACTCTCCCTAGAGAGGCCAAAAACAAAATTCTGCAACCTAGGTTTTCAAAATGTTGCACATTCCTTAAACCAACTATTTGAACATTTGATTCATTTGCAGGTTACATCATTTGCTTTTTGACCTCTCTATGAAGCATGGGACATGCCCGATTTTTATACAAAAAATAAAAATAAAAACAGAGTTTTATGTCCATTAAAAATACAAACACAAATGAAGGTTCCTATGATGGCTTAGTGGTGAACTTTGCTGTTTGAAAACTAAATGTCATGAGTTCAAATCCCGCTGTTGCTATGTACTCTTCGTAATGCGTGTCCTACAAATATCCTTTCCTAAATCAGCTTTGTTGTTTTGCAGGCTAGTGAATTGGTGTTTTGACCTCTCCATAGAGTTTTGAGACAAACACAATTTATTAATTTATTAATTTATTTATTTTTAACAAAAGGAAGATGCATTTAAAGGGACAGTAAAGTCAAAATTAGACATTCGCGATTCAGACAAAGCATACATTTTTAAACAACTTTCCAATTTACTTCTATTATTTATTTATTTTCCTTCTCTTGTTATCCTTTGCTGAAGGGTTTACCGAGGTAAGATCAGGAGCAGCAAAGCAAATGTGTTTTATATCCTTTCCATTCGCGATTCAGACAAAGCATACATTTTTAAACAACTTTCCAATTTACTTCTATTATTTATTTATTTTCCTTCTCTTGTTATCCTTTGCTGAAGGGTTTACCGAGGTAAGATCAGGAGCAGCAAAGCAAATGTGTTTTATATCCTTTCCATTCGCGATTCAGACAAAGCATACATTTTTAAACAACTTTCCAATTTACTTCTATTATTTATTTATTTTCCTTCTCTTGTTATCCTTTGCTGAAGCGTTTACCGAGGTCAGATCAGGCGCAGCAAAGCAAATGTGTTTTATATCCTTTAAAAATATAAATAAAAACAACAAGTCTATAACAACAGATCCTGCCACAGCCAAACATGGTTTCCCACAATGGCTTAGTGGTAAACTATGCTGCCTTGAATTCTTAAGGTCAAAAGTTCAAATCCACCTGTGGC